>NC_041716.1:6052305-6399805 GCF_900700375.1 Denticeps clupeoides | reverse complement strand
ACTGAGAGCAGTGGAGTGAGAGGAGAGTTGCCGTGACTCATCAAGGCCGGACTGCAGAAGAGAATCTGCGGACGCAAGGTTCCTCTCAATATTTTATGAGAAATTTTGAAAAAAGAGCAAGCGGCCTTCAGACTGAGTACCCACACAGCGGGAAAAAAAAGTCTCTGTACTATCTTGAAGATTCTAAATGTTCCTGGAACACTTCTCAGTTTTGCCCCAGAAGAGTAACCTGGTGGGTCAAATGCCCCTTTCCTGTCGAAATGTGTCAGATGTCACAACCAACTAGCTTCACTGGGAGTTCTAAAATAATTTTGAAGATCCTATAACAATGCAAATGTAATTATTAAAGGTCCCATGACATGAAAAGTACACTTTGTGAGATTATTTTAAATTAATGACTACTCCTAGCCAGTCTATGGTCCTGTAGTGGCTAGAAATGGTGATATGTGTAAAAAAGTGCTTTGGCCATTCAGAGAGCGGCAGCTCAGACGGTGGGATCTGGAATGTCTCCCTTTATATCGTGGAAAGGTTACCTCCCCTTTTTCATGCTTTGTCCGACCCGACAATTTCACACCCCTCCCCTAAAACATGGCTTCACTAACAGTCATGGCTCCCAAACCTTCGAAGCATTCCAGTTGCTTGTGGCAGTAGCCTAGAGGGTAACACTCTTGCCTATGAACCAGAAGACCCGGGTTCAAATCCCGCTTACTGCCATTGTGTCCCTGAGCAAGACACTTAACCCTAAGTTGCTCCAGGGGGGACTGTCCCTGTAACTACTGATTGTAAGTCGCTCTGGATAAGGGCGTCTCATAAATGCCGTAAATGTAAATGTAAATGTAAATGCTTGGTTGGATGTAAAAATTAACGCAAAAGTAATAAATGTTTTTTGTTCCATCACTCGAGCCTCTGAAGCACAATTTATAGCTAAAGACACAGAAACGACGCGTCTTGGGGCGATTTGGCTGTAAACAGAAATACAGTATTGCGGGACCTATATAAACACCAACACATTTCATGTCATGGGACCTTTAATAATTTGTATTTGTTTAATTGAAGCAGGACAACCAAATGCATACAAATATAACATTTGTAAAAAATTGTTGTGCATGTGTTGATTTACAGTAGAAAACCTGAAGCAGCATAGCAGCTGCTCAGCTCCAGAAGTTCACATAAATCACATTACTCACACCTGCACGCAGTTCACTTAGAACAAGGCTACGGAGCTCGCAGGCCACCGGCGCCGAGGAACAGGAGAGGTAATTGGCCACCCCGGTGAGAAACGAGCGCGGTAGTCCAGTTACACGCCGGGCTGTAAATTGACCCTGAATTTCCCCACGGACTGACTGATCTCTCTTTCGCTCTCATTTTAATGTTCACAGTCCTTATCAAATCACGTGTGTGTGTGTGTGTGTGTGTCTGTGTGTGCTCGCATGATCTTATAAAAAAAAAGAAAAAAACAACTACGGCCTGGTCACTTCCAGTTGGTAAAAACTGAGCTACGCAAAATTATTAATGTTTATCAAATAAACATGTCCATAAACTCATAAGGCAATAAAATCTTACGTTCCGTCAGCATAAATGTATGTATGTTTGAGTATGTGAGTATTTGGTCAGGAGGGACTAAATAATACCAGAAATGAAGATGTGAAAGGTAGATGTTTAGTATTTATTTTGTCATTAAGAAAAAAAATTTGTCATGTCATTTTAAAATTTAACTGTTGCACATAGGCTGCTCATGCATGCATGGCAACCAATTAAAAAGATATCTTGCAATGTTCAAATAGTATTGTAAAAGCACAATAAAGTGCTTAAACAAATCATGAAGTAAATAATTGAATCAAAATGGAAAACCTCTTGCATTGTATGAGTAGGATTAGATCGGTAGAGAACTCTCGTTACATATGGGTAGCTACACATGTTAACAAACATGTGACTCTTTGTGTGGTGGTCTCACTACACTGTAATCTACAGTACACGTGTACCAGGGTGCCTGAACCCAGCAAGCCACCTGGAGCAGTCTAGGGCAAATAAGTTGGCCCGCCGCGGCCGCTCCACCAATCACACAGCTCATTAGCCCAGCCGCGCCATCTGCATTATTAACAGGCTGATCAAAATTTAATTGGAGCTCCGCTCAGCCGCGCTGGGGCACGGGGCCACGGGCGTCGGCCGCAGTTCTGTCTGAGGCCGCCGGCACGGAGCAGCGAGACGGGAAGGGGCGGAGGTGGGTTTCCAAGTGTGGTTAAGACAGGAAAAAATCCCCTTTTTGTGCCTCTTCTTAAGAGAGGCACACACACACACACACGCCAACAGAAAAAGTAACGTTCGGCAGCCCCGCCGCGCGCCTGCAGACAGGACGGCCCATGAATTATTAAGGCCGAAAACAAAGCTCTCCAGCTGAAGTGTGAATTACAGCAGAGAGAGAAGTGAAACCCGTAACTCACAGGCCCATTCTTTGGGGCCTCTGATGGACACTTTAATGCAGCGCGTCTTCTCGAGCGGAGAGATGGCCAACTTCAGACACATTTCTTACTTTTTTTTCGGCGGTTCTTTTAGGGATTTCTTGTACAGTCCCTGCGCATCGATTGATTTTTTTTTTCATCTTCAGCTCTTAACTCTCAAGCTCTGTGGTGCTGCAAGGTGTAACCAAACTAATATTGTAGAATATTGTGACGCAAAGTTACCACTGTGAGCCCAAATATAAAGTTGTACGTCTTTTATTTTAATTAATGATATGCTGCATTGTGCACGTTGCTGCACAGTAAGAGTTTTCAAAGATAAGTGAGCTACCCACAGCACAGTGTGCGGGGTGTGGCCAGATAAAAATCATTCAGAAATGTGCCTTTGAGGGGTGAGGTCTGGGGCTCTATGTCTTTGAGGCCCTCTAGTGAAGGGTTTTTACAAAATTCCATGAACACAGATGAGTTGGAAAGCTGGTGATGCTTTTTCCCTATTTGACTAAAGACATCATTTTTTAGCTTTAGATTCATTAGCTTTTGGTCAGCAGAGATTCAAGGTTTTTTTATTTTGTATTTTTTGAGTCTATTATTAATTTTGATATTTCATTTTGTTTCTGTGTAGTACTCTGTACTCTTTTTTTTCTAGAAAAGAGCTATATAAATAAATTAAGCTTTACAAAAACGAAAAAGGTCACCAGTTCCACAGAATATTTTCCTGTCCCGCATTATATTGAAAACCACCTCAGTCTGGATTGGACTGCCACAAAACATTCTGGGTGTTGCGGTCAAGTTGCATATTTCATACCCTGGAGATCCAAGTTCCAGACAGGGTGGGGTGACTGCTTTCTTGCGACATGTGCCGTCAGAAATGGGATGACCCTGAGATAACTGAGGAACCACCAGGGGATGAGAAAAGCCCTGGTGAGTAGGTATGAGAGCAGAAAAACTAGCAGATGTCTGAAGGACCTCTTTGTGGACAAAGCAGATGGGCGTGGTTAATGTACACACTCAAGGTTTTCATTTCTGGCTCTTGGGAGTTGTGGCCTAGTTGCCTTAGTGGTGCAACGGTTCAAGTATGGTGTGACCTCTATATTGTTTGAACATATATAGTCAGTCATTCAGCCAGGCATAATAAGACTGAAATGCTGGAAGTTAATAAATGGAAATGCCAGCATCTGCCTGAGAGTATTTTTCTCCATGGTTTGCATCCTTCTCTCTGTGCCACTTCCAGTTCAGCTACAGTTAAAACAGTGTGAGAGGAAGACCAGTGATTGGGCATTAAGTCACAGGGAGGACATTCACCCAGCTTAACAGGCTCTGGTGCATTGTCTGAAGGATAAATTGAACTGTATCACATCTACTACGTTTTACTTCTTAGAATGCTTCATTTTCAGCGTCAACAAAACAAAAATAAATAAATACATATTGCCACCCTAACATTTTTGGACAAATACATTTCATAATTTTTTCACTCTTTCATATGGCATCATGCTAGTTCACATGTAAGCTGATTTGTCTAATGTAGGTATGCGTGTGTGTGTAAGGGTGGTAGTAGCCTAGTAGGCAACACACTTGCCTATGAACCAAAAGACCCAGGTTCAAACACCACTTACTACCATTGTGTCCCTGAGCAAAACACTTAACCCTAAGTTGCTCCAGGGGGGACTGTCCCTGTAACTACTGACTGTAAGGTGCTCTTGATAAGGGCGTCTAATAAATGCTGTAAATGTAAATGTAAATGGTAGTGTTTTACAGCTGCCCTGATGTGTGGTAGTAGCCTAGTGGGTACCACACTCGCCTTCGAACCAGAAGACCCGGGTTCGAATCCCACTTACTACCATTGTGTCCCTGAGCAAGACACTTAACCCTGAGTTGCTCCAGGGAGACTGTCCCTGTAACTACTAATTGTAAGTCGCTCTGGATAAGGGCGTCTGATAAATGCTGTAAATGTAAATGTAATGTGTGGATTAGGCACCACTGACATAATAGTCTCTGTTTTTGTTTCAATTTACTCAGTTTTTTTTATGTATTGGAGGGTAGGACTTGGTTCAGGCTCACTGTGGATCTGCATGAGAATGCCAGAGTGGATCAGTCCGTTTTCGGTTGTCTATGTTCTCTCGTGTTGTTTCCTTCCAGTAGGAGGGAGACAGGGAGTCCGGGGGATCAGTGCTGTCTGCAGAAGTCCCCATATTAATCACAGAGAACGGCGGGCCCCAGGACGATCTGACTCTTCCTACCTTCCCCCGAGGCCACTCCGTTCGTCCCAAGGTCACGTGCGAAGATAACATGAACGATCAGCATTAATGAAGCTTCTGCATTGTTATGCATGCAAAAGTCCAACTCTGTTGTGATGTTTGCTCATAACCAACGAGCATTCAGCTTCTAATGTGACCTGTGCAGCAGCGCTAAAAAAGACAGCGATGCTTGATCAAGTCAAGCAAAATGACAAATATGTCAATTGAGAATCTGGAGCTGAGTTTGGATAAAAACAGGAATCATTAAAAATCCACGCCTTTCTGTTAAACTCATCCAATGGGCTGCACCTTTTTTATGTCACTGTAATGGGGATCCACCGAGTTCACAGAGTGACGCCACAGTGACACCTCCTCCAGCAGCCAAGTAGGTCTTCTATTGAAATCCATTCAATCCCTAGAGTTTGCAGCTTTAGCTATGGCGATGTGAATGGAGGTCAATATTCAAGGTCATTGTGACCTCATGTCCTTACATGACGAATTAGAGAATCTTAAGGATTTTGATCCAAATCTTCATTTGGACTCGTCGATTTAAAGTTAAGGTTTCCAGAGGATTGTCAGAATTTATCTAGGTCTTGACAGGTTCATTTTGAACGAAGCTTTTAAAAGGTGACAGAGGGAATTGTAAAAATGCAAGAACCTCAAACGTGGGTGTGGCATCTCACGAAGGATTTCTAGAAGTTGGACCCGGTTGCTACTTGATTCTCCAGCCTGCCTCATCTTGCCCATTGCTATATCCAGACATACCTTGCCATGTATTTTAGAATGTCATGTGACCCTATATTGTATATCATGTGACCTGTACACTAATTATCTTTGCAAAATATTCCTCTTACAAATCACCTGATTTTGAGGAACGCTTGTCTCAAACCGAATTTGCAAATGACTCGGGGAGAGAGGTCATGTTATTATTTACCAACTATATTGGTAATTAAAAAAAACCTGATGGAGACTCTCACCTTGGTCGTTTTCACTTTGTTTCCCGTGCTGCAGCTCCAGCCGGTGAGATCAGGCAGAACTTTGCACTCCTCCCCATCCAGACAAGGCTGCATTTGGCACCACCACTTCTGAACAACTATAGAAGCTTTGACAGAGAAATACGACAAAAAAAGTTTAGGCAAAAAGAAAGCGCTTTCCTCTGGGGCTGTGCAATATAGTATAAAATTCATATTGTGATATACATTTTTACCATAGATGGTATATATTGTGATATTTAATTTGATTAAAATGTGATTCTGTTAAACAACAGAAAGGCCTAGATCATTTTTATTGCACAGGGCATCGCAGGCATGGAACCGAACAGGTAAGTGGTACAGATCGGGTACTGACATGTGCACTTGGTAAACCTGGAACCGATTACTGACAGATTGAATGCTTGTTTTATTTTATTTACTGGGTCTTCAGTATTTTTAAAACCTTTAACCTGTAGATTTACAGTTTACTTGTCATTTTTAAGGCCTTATCTTTTTGGAAACTGGAATTTAGGACTTTTTAAGGATCCTCGGAAGTGTGCTCTGTGCTGTCGCCCAAAACAGGTGATGCGACAGGTGATGCGTCATTATCATTTTTCGCTAGGAGTGGATATTTGTGCGGTAGGTCGCTATATTCAAAATCTCCCCCCTTGGCCAAATTTATGTTGCAAACAGTTTATACTGATTATACTGCGCAGCCCGACCTTACCCTACCGGAATGAACCCTATTAAAAAGTATTTTGATTAATGAGGTTCTGTGCATTGTCCTGATTCCTGGTGTGGGTATAATGGGGTTAAACTGAGTATATAGTGGGTCAGACGTTACGTACAGGCATAGCCAAGCCACTTCTTTGGGTGAGAACGAGGAAATGGAAAGAGGAAGACCTTGTGAGCTCAGGGCTGAGCCGGGATATGGAAGAGGAATACAGAGGAGGTGGCAGCATGCAGTATTCGCCAGAGCGATGGTGGGGGAGGCTTATTTGACATTTCCACTCACAGAGAGCTTTTGTCAAGAAAAGAAGGAACAGAGTTGGGCTCTTACAGTAAAGAAAATAAGATAAAAATTGATCGGGCTGCCAAGTGGTCAGTGTTGACACAGTATTAAATGAATCGCCCGGGTCCACACTCTGAGACCGGCGGTTTTATTGTGAAATGTATGTCAGATGGTGTTGGAGACACAGGGAGTTGGAGGGGGGTTCTGGTGGGCTTTTTGACTGATAGCTAATAAAACACAGTGACAAGTGACTCTACAGTTATACTGAAATTCAGGCACTCGCAAAATGAAGTGTCTCGATACTGATATTATGTACAACTTCATTGTTCTTACATGTTTTCTGTAAATGGTTGATGTCCATTCAAAACAGCCATTGAGTTTATACACAATTATTAATCAGTAAACAGGCCCTGGTCACATTTGGGGTGTCCCACATTTTCATACGATCCTGTGAGTGGGACATGATTGACATGAACTGTGTGCAGGTGCGTGAGCATTAATTGCATGTAGTCATTGAATGGTTATAAGGGAGCTGTCTATGGTTCTGAACACCCCAGGCAGCACCATAGACAGCTCCTCTTAATTATTCAGCACCTGGTAATAAAAATATATATTCCAATAAAGCAGTCTCCACACACAATCCTCTTAATTACATATAATTTTCATAACACTGTTTAATATAGTGTCATGATACCCTTGTTCATAATACTATTTTTTTATTTATTTCCTCAACTGTGTTTGCTTATTTGCACATAAAAATCACTATTATTACTTGCCAAATTAGTACTGTTTTCTCTTTTTTAGCTGTGTCATCTGCAGTTCTGCGTTACACTTGTAGTCTGTTAGCTTTTCCTGTGTA
This sequence comes from Denticeps clupeoides, assembly GCF_900700375.1. NCBI lineage: Eukaryota > Metazoa > Chordata > Actinopteri > Clupeiformes > Denticipitidae > Denticeps > Denticeps clupeoides. The sequence continues at coordinate 6,392,273 of NC_041716.1, read as the reverse complement.
GTTTTGTTGTGTACCGTGACCCCAGAGTCTTCTGTTTCTATGTACTATGCAGGAGGTTGAAATGTCTGGGATTTCAGCACTCGAGACATTAAGGTATAAGGGTGTTTAGGTAACTGAGTGCTGAGCTAAACTGAATCTCTCTCATGTTCAGCATTGGTTTGTGTGACAGTCTGGTTATTATGTTACACAAAATATCAGGAGTCCCCTATTTTTTTATTTTGCAGGTCAGTCAGTTGCATTATACTGATTGACGGTTTTATGGTGATAAATGTTTTCGTTAGTTACAATGGCCTTTTTTAATTTTAAGGGAAGTATGACAAATGCATCTGTGCTTGCAGGTGTCAGGTGTTAAGCACAGTAGAATATTTTCTCCTAATCTGGTATTCGGTTGCACATCACATGACACGCTGTAACTGGATTACACTCCAGCTCACTTTAAACACATGCAAATGCAAATTCAAATGCAAAAAAAAAGCACGGGAAACATTACCATCCACGCAGGAAGGTGCCGCTCGTGTCGTCCCGGCAACCTGTCCTGGAAAACAGGAGCACTTGACCGTCTGGGACCTCTCCTCGATTTTGTTCTTGTTGCAGCAGCGATGGGCTGCGATCACCTCACACGTCCCCGCCTTTACATGCACTGTGGAGAGACGTATGCATAGTTCAACCAGTTCAACACAGTGAAATGCATCCTGAGCCGCTCCTTTGTTGTTGTTGCTGTGCAGAGATAAAACATATTCAAATATAATTAAAAGTTAACAAGGCTAGTAAAAAATCAAACAAAGCAAGTTAAAAATGCAAGCAAATATTTCTGTTCAAAGACAACATAAGAAAAATACATCGCTGGGTAGTGGCAGTGGATACTACACTGATACTTTATGTAGCAAAATGTGAATGTTAAGTAAAAATCTAACTGAGTTATAGAGTAAAGAATCCAAACTAAAGCACATTGTGCAATTACCATGAATTAGGCCTTCAATAATGTATTATCAGCTAATATTTAACATGAACATATTATTTACCACCAACAACTCTTGAAGCTTTATTTTCACTAATATTATATATATATATATATTTTTTTTTTACCATGAGCATATTCATATATACTATAAATGCCTTCTTTTTTATTTTCTTTATAACACATAATACATTAAAGATTGTCATGGTATTATAAAATGACCATATTAGAGTACTATTTGAGTTTTTATGAAATTCAAAAATTATATATTTTTTGTAACCTCTTTGGGGTAATTTAAACAGCTGCAAAGTTAGATTTTCATTATTTTTCATTAAAGGTATGCAGAAATTACTTTAGCAGACACTGATTTTTTTTTTTCCTTAGTGCAATATAGTTTTGTGCTATGTGTGAAGTGATGTGCCTTTTCCCACCATTACATTTTCACTCGACCTTTTCAGTAGACATCAGTGTCACGCTCTTCATAAAGAAAGGCACACACTCAATCATGGCACGCGGGGCGTCATAAACCATAGCCTAGCTAAGTCATTTTGCTAATGGCGAGGACGTTGGGTTTTTCCACATGGTCCGTTACACACTTTATCACACAAGGCTGCCTCTGACACATGCGAGTGTTTGTGATGGCCGTTGAGGTGCTTTTATGGGTTCATTTTTAAATGAGCAGAGACAAAAAAAACAAAAAGGGGCAAACGGCAAAGGAAGAAAAAATGTAAATGGCAAAAAAGGGATGGGTCAAAGATAACAGTATGCTGCTTTGTCTTTAAAGTAGGCTGTGTTAGTTCAAAGTATATTCCACACAGGCCACTTCTGTAGCCGAATTTGAAAAGAAAGTACAGAGCACAAGCGCAGCACAGCAAGGACAAATAAAACAGCTAAACAATTATTCCATTCACTTCAAAAGAGGACTTCATATCACGAGACGGCCCTTTGAAAAGGAAATATAAATATGTCAAACACACTAACAATGGAGTGTGACTATGAATTAAAAAAAAAAAAGTTCTTCATTATCCGCATTAATGAAAAAATGATAGACAAAGAAACTTCCTCATTTCAATTAAACGTTTGAATTGTCTATGCAAATGGCGCTCATTGTGTCATTTCTGAGAGGATGGCTCCTTGGGTGATTCATTCGTGTTATTTTATGTATAAACAACCCCTTTGTTCCCACTGACTGTCTGGCCCGAGTGTAGAAGCACAGTGAGTGTGTGAGCCTGGATCTGCTGTATCTGCTGCATATTTAACTATGCAGCTTTAATATTTCAGAGTTGGGCCGCTTTGTGTGTGTAGCTCATCGACCGTAAGAAAATGAAAGAACACGTGCAGCATGCTGAGGCTCCACTGCCTTCCATTCTAAATATATATATATATATAAATAATAATAACACTAAAAAGACATAGCAGATGCACCTCTACCATGCTGTCAAAGTTGGAGCCAAAATACTCCTACTCATTCGTTTACACCCACACCAGCATGCAGGCACCACAGCCAGACTCTTAACCACCCTAATAATAAGAAAATCCAATAGAAATATGTCGTGGGGCATAATGATCTAAAATAAACAAGGACAAAACATTACAACATTATTTTTTAAATTCTCATGAATTTCGTTTTTTTTTAATGCTATCAGTTTAATCCCCATATCTAACTGATGAAGTTATTGCTTTGTCTCTTGAAAAAAAAGCTGCTTTATCATCCCTATAAGGATCATAAAAAGGATCAACATCAAAGAAAGTGCACAGGATCTGTACAGGCTTTCCCCCAAACCAAGGCAAAATCAAGCAAAACAGTGAAAATTGGTTAAAATCTGATATTCGGGTTAAAACCTAATATTTCAAATTCTGTGCTTAATTTCCAAATAGGCAAGAGAAAATCCAACTTCCTGCTTGCAGTAATATGGGCTGGTAGAACATTTTTATATATTGTTTGTTGCAATGGCAAGGATTGTGCTTCTGGGGTCCTGGTAAAAGTGATTTATTAATTATGAGTGAACTGAGAACAAGGTTAAACAGAGCCCAACACACACAGTACACCCAGCCAATAGGTCCATATCAGCGATCAATTATTTTCACTTAAGCCGCCATCAACCGGGTTTGTGTCTCGCGCGGCTGTCAGCAGGTGCTCACAAACATGTCTAAACCCTAATGAGGACTGGCACCAGGCCCGGCCATCAGCCAATCAATTCCACTTTACACCGGCATCCCGCTTGCCCCGTCCTATCCTTCGATCTCTGGCCGATAACCATCTCCCGGTGTCATTAGGGGCCCCGGAGGGCCACCGCCACCCTGGGGAGAGACTGGTGGGGGACGAGAACGTCCGTGACACAGGCCCTCACAAAACACCCTCTCGTGCCTTGTGAAAGACAGGGAGCGGGCGCGGCTGCTGAGGAAAAAGGCTTCATCTGCCATGTCAGTTAGGGGCACCGGCCACGGCGAGGCACCTTCACCTGCCATGTCTACTTTGTTTTGCGGCTGCCATGTCCTCCCTGGGCAGATTCAAGGCTAGATGCCCCGACCATGCTGTCAGCGATGGCTGACATGCTTTCACCTTCATTTTTTTAAAGCTAATACAGTGACACAGATATTAATAAATGACTTGCTCAGGTTTAAAAAAAAGTAGATTGCTGGTTTACGCATATGGTTAATAGGCAGTAACAAGCTAATTAGCGATTGGCTAATAGCAATTAGTTCAATAGCTGTTTCCATCAATTCCATTGATTTAAAAAGAGAAGCAAAGATAAAAGTAGAAATATGCATTACCTCGTTTTGTATTTGTTAAATATTTAATATCTGTTAAAACAATTAATTGATTTAAATGGGGCAGTGGTGGCCTAGTGGTTAAGGAAGCGGCCCTGTAATCAGAAGGTTGCCGGTTCGTATCCCAATCCGCCAAGGTGCCACTGAGCAAAGCACCGTCCCCACACACTGGTCCCCGGGCGCCTGTCATGGCTGCCCACTGCTCACTCAGGGTGATGGGGTAAATGCAGAGGACAAATTTCGCCGTGTGCACTGTGTGCTGTGCTGATGTGTATCACATGTGACAATCACTTCACTTTTAATTAGAGTGACCAGACATCCTCTATTCTCCAGACAAGTCGCAATCTCATCTCTATGTGTACTTGTATATGGTGAAATGACAATAAAGTTGACTTTGACTTGATTTTCCCCACTTGCAAACATAAAACAATGGAATTTGCATTTTTTAAAGAGATAAAGAGATAACATTTTCCAGAAGATCCAATATGAAGTTATGAGAGATGCTCCGGGGGGCATCCACTTTTTCCCGTTCATGTAGCTGCAGATGGCAACATTTTCAGGCTTAAAAAACAAGGCCTCCAGTTTGTGTTTGTTGAAGGTTGAGTCCAACTACACTGTGTAGTAGAACCCCAATTCAGTGTCGTTGACAACTTAATACTCCTGCACTGGACTCTATCAAGCTCCAGCGAATATTTGTCACTGGGCTCCGGGGTGAATATTTCTACTCAGCACAAAATCCTCTACGGGTTACGGGACAATATGTGTTTCCAATATGACAATATGACTTCTTGGCAGCAGTAACTGCTCTTTCCTCATACCATACACCACAGTATGGGCCGATGTGATGCAGCAAAAGAGAAACGGTCCAGGGGACTTGAGGTACTGTACAAAAAGTACCTTTTGGTATTATGCGCTGCCAGATGTGTTCTCTTTAATCCTTGTTCGAATGGGACACTGAGGCAAGCAAGACGGGTGGTAATAGACTTGTAAATGTCTCCCCGACTCCCCCCACTAAAACTACCCCCTCAGATAATATAATGAATTTATTTAATTTCTCTCATCGGGTTCTATGGCATTTGCCACTCATTAGAGCGGCGGAGCCGGAGCACTCTGAGACAGGCACATCCGCTCAGGGGAAAACCGGCAGCAAATGTCAAATGCAAATATTTCTATTAGTTTCCTGCTTGATGCTGATAACCACTAATACCCAGCGTGGCCAGGTCCCACGCTGCCAGGTAATAGTCAGGGTTGCCAGTGATGATGTCAATCCGATGTGATGCCTGTTTGTGCCTAATTCAACATGATAGCTAAACAAGATAGAAGTACAAGTAAACCAGTTGGCAAGTGTTATCAGTTTCATCGGGACGGCGCCGGTTGACTAAACAAATACTTTAGGTGAAAGCAGTAAAGAAGGGCAACCAAGGAGAAAAAGAAGATGGGAAGGTTTGACTTTGAGATGTGTCCTCTCTGCCATGCCTACAGGAAACACACAAAATGGAGTTCAAACAAATGTGTCTGTGTGCCATTCCGATCAAGGTCAAAGGGCACCGAGAAATGAGCCCAGCAAACATATGCAGGCGTATTCAGCCCATATACTTTCCACATTCGCCTGTCAGTCCCCGGCAAAGGATGGAATTTGATTTGCAGACAGAATTCACTTCAGAGGGTTCCCTTTAAAAGGAATTCTGTTGCACAAAAAGAGAAAGCAAACCGACTTGGAGAAGCCGATGAGAGAGCCCTTCAAAGCTGACAGAGGTGAAGGGGAACTGTATTTGCATAACTGATAATACACAAGAAGCTATATTTGAATAAGCTGGGGACGGCCCACCCTCTTCTCTCCCCCATGCCCACCTACCTTGCTTTCAGGTTGCCTGACTACTTTTTGAACTGCAGTTTTTTGATCTCCCAGCATGTTGCAGTAACACAAAATGATTGTTCACCATCTATTTAACAATCTTATGTTGTAACCACAATACGTATGGATACATTCTGAAAACGTCCCATGAATATTAATGACAGTACAAAGTTACCACTGCATATGTCCAGCATGTTGGGGTTTCATCTCTAGTGAACTGTGTTGCCCTCTATAGGACTGGAAGGTCAAGGGCAGCAGAAGAACTTGCTAAGAACAAAATAAAAAACTGAAAGTAACATCATGAACCTACGCGGTGGTATTGGTCCACTCATTTATGTCTTATGAACCACATGTCTACCAAAATCCATGGAGCTCATAAATTAGTAGTTTTAGAATAATCCTTCACACAGTCAGTAAAAGTTTGGATGAGTCTCTGACCAGCTACAGCCAAGGAGAGTGCAGGACACAAGGGGAAGGGTCAAGGTAAGCATACTGCCTATATAATTTCATGTCTCATCTTGTGACAAAATGTTGGGCAAGTCAGGGCTGAAGGATTGTTTAGTAAAAGATTTTATAGTTGCAAGGAGAGATGCTATTGAATGTTGATGCCCAAGCATGAATCTTTTTTTTTCTTAACTGGTATATAAAGCTGATTATTACAAAACACACTTATTCATTCGCTTCACTTTTTCATATAGCGTGTGATGAATATTGATAGTATTTTATCTATTTGTTATTCAATCAAATTTCATTTGTACTGCTGTCACTCTCTGCGAGCTGATGGGGGAATGAAGCGCAGAGGCGGGCCATACTGGGAAACATTTATTTATTAACACAAAGGAAAAACGGCACGAGGGCCAAAAACACGGGAGAACAAGGAACAAAAAAAAAAAAACAAAGGAACAAAATAAACCTGCAGGTTTGTGGCGATTGCCAGGAACCAAAACCAGACATAAGGTAAGTAACAGGGTCCACATAAAATGTCGCTGCTCCGAAGTTCCTTATAACAAGGCTCTAGCCAATGCCCATCTAATGCCTCACACCTTGCTATCAAGCAGATTGGTGCCAGGTAGGTTTCCAGGTGCACCCAATCGTGACAACAGCACTTTTTACATGTACATTGGCTATTGTATCACATTAGAACAGTGCTCAAGGCCCCTAGTGTGCAAGGCAAATGAAAAAAAATAAAAATAAAGTGAAGTAATTGTCACTTGTGTTTTAAAGTCCATTGAGGTAATAAATGAGAGAGTTCTACACAGGTATCAGCATATGACTTAGAAAACAAGGTCACCATATAGGTGTAAATAGAAAGATTCTGTGAGGCCAAAGATGTTGCTTCATCAGTCCACACCAGGATGTTCTCAAGGTGAATTTTATCATCCACATGGGAGCAAATGGTGCATGACAGAAAATGAAGGAAGAGGTTTTTACAAAGATGGATGGCAATGAGTAATATTTTTATATGGTCCTCCACCAATTGCATCTCTCTTTCTCTCTGTGTATTTACATATGTATGTCTGTGTATATACATATTCAGTGCTAGAGTAACACAGCAGCCACTAGCCGGCTCTGATAGGGTTGAATATATGTTCAAAAGCTTCTTTTCAAACAGCGGGTGCCGACCTCTACCCCAACAGCCAATTTTCCACTTCTGGACAGGCTGCATTTACGCCAGCTTGCAGGGAACTGTCAGCAGGGGGTTGTCTTTTTTGGCACCACGTCTCAGGTATTCCATTACACTTGTTTAAGATGTGCACTTTGTGTGGTGAGACGGCACATGACAATCATAAGAATATTCTTCAGTCATGACCTCAGGTAACACACCACAATGATGCTGAATGGTGAATGGTCATGCGTACGGTGTTTCATGCCATAGGGCATTTGTGGCCTAGTCAGTCAGTAAGTGAACACGTAAACAAAAGGTTGCAGGTTTAAATTCCGAACCGCCAAGGTATCACTGAGGTCCCCTTGATCAAGATACCGTCCCCACACACTGCTCCACAGGCGACTCTCGTGGCTGACCCACTGCTCACTAAGGGTGCTGGGTTAAAAGCAGAGGACACATTTCATTGTGTCACCATGTGTTGTGCTATGCTGTGTGTCACAATAACCAAAACAATCACTTTAAGTTTTCTTTTGTTACTTTTATTTGGTAACTATTAATACTGGCCAGGGCAGTGGTGGCTGCAAAGGACCTAGTCATCTAATCCAGTCTTTAATCCCTGTGTTTGGGGACAAGAAGATGAGGTGAGACTGCATTTTATCAGACAAGCAGACATGTACAATATTAGCTTCCCCCGTAACATTGGGAAACTCTTGGCCATTTTATTTTAATAAATATAACTAAATATGTGTGGTACCAGAGGGAACTGTGTAAACAACCTTTCCCTACCTTAGGTGCAGCACAATGGACCACAATGGCAAGCCTTGTGTATGGATACGATCTCTTATTTATCCACAAAAAAGTCTCCTCTGGTCACTAATATCTGCAACTGATGTGATATTTTTTATAAAAGACAAAACAGTACGGGCCCGGCGCCGTTAAGCGGTTTGATCCCGCTGAGCCGAACGGCAGGTCAGAAAGGGGGATGTTTTACAAACTGCAGCGGCATTAAAGCAGCTGTCGCTGCATCCAGGAAAGAGCGTCGTAACCCCCGAGAACCCTCCGACAAAGTTGCGCCGCTTTGCCGGCGGAGCCGCGGGTTTCATTTAGCTATTGATCGACACGGTGGCTTTTATAAATCAGAGGCCTCTCCACAGAGGAGGACATAAAGCCTTGATGGCACACTCTCCGGCACCACCGCCAAAGATTGCAGGCTGATGCAGAGCAGTGGCGCAGTAAAAACAACACCACTGCAAAAAAAAAAGGAAGTGGTCCAACTAACCCACAGTGCACAGAGAGCAGCACAGGCCACAGGGAAAGGGGGCGCTGCTTACGGAGGTCAATTCATCAATGCAGATTAACACTGATTCAGAGTAACCCCGTTCCAATTCGTACATGGCTGAAGCCTGTGACGTTTGAGCCATACAAATAAAACCGAGGCTGACCCCGCCCTTCCCCATCCAGACCCTACTCCAAAGGTTCAACGGCACCCGAAGAATCCAAACCGCAATCCAGACTTAACAGACATACACACAACATAACTACACTTTTCCCCAATATACTATTTAATTGTTAAAATTGTTTGTTCTGTGTAGGATTGTGGTTTTTTTTTTTTTTGCTTAAAATTTTCTGGAGAATGCAAATCCAGGTCAAACCAAATTCCTTGTAAATATTCTTTTAAATCTATGTGTTTTATTTTTACTGGTGACTTGCACTGGTGACAAACTAGTCCTACAGAATTGCTATAATTCATAGGGTGTGCAAGGCATACATAAGGGATAATGGGTAGGTAAGTAAGCCGCTGAAAATGCACAAGTGGTCAAGGACAAGGACATTGCGCCTTTGGATGAGACATGCTGAGGCAGTGGGCAGGAGCAGTTGAGAACTGAGAGAGGGTCTACTGACCCCCCAGTCGGGTCACTGTGCTGATAAAAGCCAGGCCTGTTCTTCACCCAGATAAGCTAAGAATCAAAGGAAATTACCTACAAAAAAAGAATTAATGATAAAAATATTACCTACATAGGTTTTGTAAACATTGATTTGACAGTAGTTATACCCATGTTAATGTTGGCTTACACGCTAGCAGTGATATCTGGTCCTTTTGATGAACAGTTCTCACTCTGTACCCAAGCTCTAGAGCCATATCAGGGTGTGGGAGAACCACTAAAGCGCCTGTATTTTGTGTTCTGCAGCTTCAAGAGACTTCAGCCTTCATCCTGGTATTATCTGAACTGAGAGATGGTAGGCATATCATGGCACCACGGGGTGAGTCCGCTCCCTGCTACTGATAAAGCGATTATGGATAATGCGTGAGTCAGTTTCTCTGCTGGTCTAGCTGTCTACGTCTTTCCAACTTTAGTGACCTCTGAACTACAAACCGAAATGAATGTAACGTCCCACACGTCCCACAGATGATTTGTTGCTATGCAATAGGTCGCCACCGTGACCTATGCTGACCATGACCATGACCTATGCTGACCTTTCTACACATTGGAGTTTCTCTTCCCGCTGACCCCTCAGATCCCCACATTACAGCTTTGTCCAGAGCCACATGGCACAGGGAATGACAGTGAGAATGCATCTGTATCGCATCTCCTCTTGATTCAAATCCAACAGTGGCATGGATATAAATACGAGCTAAATGGAATTATCAAAAAAAAAGCAACTGTAAAGAAAAAAAAAACAAAAACTGCACAGCTCCATGTTCCTCAAGAAAACGAAAGGCAAATGAAAGATCGTGTGAGCAAAGAGGGACGTGCTGGAGAGTGCCACCTTGCAACCGCCTAATCATCAGCATATGTCTTGCTCACTTTCCTGGCTTCCTGGCGATAAATAAGCAGGGTAAACAACTCGGCGGGATGCTGTAATGATTCTAAATTGCCAGTGCTATTATCATGGCAAAGATATAATTTGTGGTGCAATATGAATCCCGGAGTCGCCCTGGGGAAAAGACGGAATAAATCTCCCACCTCGCCGACTGCACGGGAGTATCCGAATTCACCGAATAAAGGAGTTTCCCCGCATTTTTTCGGCACGTTACAGGATATTATTTTGCCACAGATGGCTTTTGTCTGTTGTTTGAGGTACATGAATCTGTTCTGTCTCATTTGCTCGCTCTCTTGCGGAGTGGTTAATCAGCGCTGGGGACGACCTGGTCGGAGTGAACTGCGAGAAGGATGAGTGACAGTGACCTCACTTCTCCACTGCTCTCTATGGAAGTGGTGCAGATGGCCCTGCCTGGTCTGTCAGGGTGGGAGTGTGTGGGACTGCAGGAGAGATGGACTGCCTATTGGTGCCATATTTCTCCAAGGCCTGAGTGAGATTGATCAATGATGGGCCCTCAGGGACCCCAGGCACCCCCTCATAAGTTAATGGCCTCCAAAGTTATTAAGTCCCCAGGCAGGGAAAAGGAAGAAATACATTGGGGAGGAAAATATAAATAAATAAATACATATTCCAGCTGTCGTGGACCCTAGCAACCCTCTGTCATCATTTGAGGGCTGTCCTGTGGACACCCATCACTTGTAAAGGGGGTGGAGAGGAAGACATTATGAGCGCCCCGGTCGCAAGTGGTCCCGGAATATGCTGGAATGCATTACGGGCCAACATGTCAGCCGGCGTGGTGGAGGAAATATCAATAAAGGCTGACAGCTTCCACCCATAACTGTCTGGCAGCGCTGAGGATCCTGGGGCATCTCTTCTTCTACATCCTCCGCAGCTGCTCCCCGCTTCCCCCGCCTTCCTGCCTCGTGTAAACATAATGTCACAGACACTTAAGAAGCTTGCAGGAGATTCGTCTGCAGTCCTGACTGCCCCTACTGGTGGCCCAACTGGCCCACCCTGACTAGCAGCTCCGCTGAAAGCTTGGGAGTTGTTGCACATTAGCAATGGTGCTTTTATACTCGTACAGCAAAAGAGCAGGTTCTCGGTGGTATGGTGTATTTTCTCCGGTGGGGTTTCAGAGGCAGGTCTTAACCCCTGAACTCCACTACATTACATTACATGACATTCAGCTGACGCTAATGGGTAAAGCGCCCTGGTCCAATATGCGATGGTGGTAAGTAGATTTGAACCTGGTCATCTGGGTCATAGATGTGAAAGGCCCTGAACCTAAGTGATGTCTTCAAATGCTGTAAGAGTTAAAAGTTTATGTAAAATTATGAATACATAATTAATTTCGAAGAAGCACCCTCTCAAACATGCAGAACTTCACGGGGGGAATTATAATATATATATTATAATTTTTTCTTCGTCTAGCACTTAACATTTACGGCATTTTTACATTTACGGCATTTCTCTGTTACATTACGACAATCTCTGAGCATGCTCTTTGCTGACAAGTTAGGCCTTATCAGGGCTCTTAGTTTTGTAAACTCAAAATTCTATAGAAATCGAACGAGAATTGCTGGTGTCTTCCTCTTGTAAGTCGCTTTGGATAAAAGCGTCTGCAAAATAAAGTAAAGTAAAGTAAAGTAAAGTAAAGTAAAGTAACTTAACTGTGTTTTCCCTTTTCATTGAGGCAGAGGGTTGTAGACCATTCTTATATTGTTCTCGTCACCATCCCTTTTCTGGTGATGAGAACAATATAATCTTCTCCTTATCGTCTTTTTCAGCCTGATGTAGAAGACAATTTAAAGTTTTCCACCATCAGGAAATGGGATCTTTTACGTGATTTCATTCAGGGATCTACAAAACCTGCCCCAGCATTTTCACCATTTCTGAGTGGATCCACCAAAATCAATCGTGCAGCATTGACAGAGGCAAATTTCCCTGTGTGCACCATGTGCTGTGACAATCATTTCACTTTATGAAGCAACCAGTGGTAGTGAGATGGAGGTTCATGAGATTAAAGCACAAACAGAACACTAATCAAACAAATAAATTTACATTTACATTTACATTTACAGCATTTATCAGACGCCCTTATCCAGAGCGACTTACAATCAGTAGTTACAGGGACAGTCCCCCTGGAGACACTTAGGGTTAAGTGTCTTGCTCAGGTACACAATGGTGGGATTTGAACCTGGGTCTTCAGGTTCATAGGCGAGTGTGTTACCCACTAGGCTACTACCAACACATGGAAAAGCTACTCTCCAAGTATCACAAAAATACCAGGATTCAACAAGGTTACACCATGTTTTAAAGATCCCTTATTATGAAAATTTTACTTTGTGAGATTAGTTCAAATTATTAGTTCCCAATTCCTAGAGTTCCCCTAGCCTGTCTATGGTCTTGCAGTTGCTTGAAATGTCTCCCTTTATTCTCATGCTTTGACCACCCATAGAATTTCCCACCCCTCCCCTTAAAAAAAAATTCTCTACCAACCATCAGGGTTTGCAAACGTGCGAAGCATTAGAGTTGTGGTGGCCTAGCGGTTAAGGAAACAAACCCGTAATCAGAATGATTTTGGTTCGAGTTCCGAGCCTCCACTGAGTACCGTCCCCACTCACTGCTACCCAAGCGCCTGTCATGGCTGCCCACTGCTCACTAAGGGTGATGGTTGAAGGCAGAGGACACATTTCGTTGTGCTGTGCTTGCCGTGTTGCAGTGTTACACAATCACTTCACTTACACTTTCCACTTTCAATTGGATATAAAAAATGAGCACAAATGTATTTTATTTTAACCCGTCACGCAGACAGGAAGAACCAGTAGGGTTAATTACATTTTTTTCTGAAGAAACGCTGACACGACTTCCTGTTTGCGCCAAACATTGTGATTGGTGAATGGTGTTAATGAAGCCATTTCTGCGAATGCCCGTTCAAGTTCTATAGGCCGCTCACCTCCTTGTCCCGCCTCTCTCCTCCTCGTTTGCATTTAAAGCTACGGACACCAAACCCGCCCGTCCTGGGGAAATCTCGTTGTGAGACCGGCTCTAAAGTAGCTGTAATTCTGCACCAAGACTGAATTTCGGAAAGAGACCAATAACACCGATATAAAAGCAAAAATGTTTTTCATAACAGGGGACCTTTAATACACACAGCAAGTGAGAACATTAACTGTAATACACCGATGTTAAGTAATAACTACAATGCATTCAAACACACAGCAGGTGTGGATATGAACACCAACCTCAGCATCTTATAGAGGAGTAACTGGTTAATGGCATAAAAAATAAGGTGACACACACACTAGCAGCAGCTCTTAGAAGGTATGGAATGTTTCCTTTACTAGAAAAGGAACAAGGTTAAAAATAGCTATTAAAGTGACAGATTGTGCCGCTCATTTTGGTGGGATGGGTGGCTGCGGCGGCTCTCTGTAGGGCGGGAAACATTTAGGACTGTTGAGGAGGTGTTTACAGGTTCAGGGAGGGGGTTAAGTGCCTCTGACTAAATGGCATCTTTATTCCCCTGTGGCTTTCCAATCTGAATGCTGAGATCGCTGCAGCGGCGCTGCAGTCTCTCCCCCCCCCCCCCACCCCACACACACAGAAAGCTCTAAACAGAGTCCTTATTTCATCAGCAGAGAAGTTCACTGTTTCAACAATTCCGTCTTACGGCGTCTCTCTCTCTCTCTCTCGAGTGCCTGTGAGGCCTGGGATAAGCCAGGTGCAATGCCAGCGAAAAAAAATCTGTAATAGAAGAAATGCCGTCTTCTTGGGAAATGTGGCGGCGTCGGAATTCTACCTAAAAGCATTGTTGGCACAACAGACCCCTGCTTTAGAAGCAATGCAGCAGTGTTCCGGGGGACTAATTTCATCTCCTCGCTGCTCACAGTGCACACACCAGCATGAGTCTGAACGCAGCTGCACCACAACAAGAAAAGAATGGGCCTTCTGTTCTACTGGTTAGCAAGCTTCGCAACGTTTTCTGCCAGAAGTTACTGATGTTCAGAGCAACTTCTCATTTGGGCCTTGTTAGGAGTTTTTTTGCAGGGGCATGAATCATACCCGCAAAGAAGGATTCCATTCGGTCCTCCAGGTAACGTCCCATTTTGGTCCCACATAATGGTATGATGAGTGACTGTATTTTTTCTTAATAATAATACGGTGCTAGTAGGCCAGTCTACTACCCAGCATGCCCAGCACTACAGGACAATGGATGTTTCTGTCAGGGATTTCTGTGTTATTTATGGTTCGTTGAATTGACGTGTTTGGAGCTTTCAGAACAATTTCTCCATCCAGTTGCATTTTTTTAAGAAAAATAGAAGAGGTGACTCACAAGGCATCTAAATGTCATCAAATTTGCATAAAGATTAAGACCAGTAATGATGGTAAAAAGGGACTCCTAACCCCTGAAAACGAAGTCCCCCGCAAACTATATCAAACTTGTGGCCACATTCCACAAGAAGCACAGCATTATGGGATCTGTAATTTGTGTGTTATCAGTGCTTCATATTGCCAGGCCATAATAATAATAGATCTATAAAAAGTGATCTCGTTTGATGTGGCCTATGGGCCACCAGTTTCACATGCCTGCACTGGAATGTCCCCCTGACAACCCCCTTGGGACAATCTCAGAAAATAATTGAAAGGGAACCATACAGAACAACATTTGCGAATAACGCCCTCCTTGTCCTCGCCAGAGGTAGCCTGAATGCCATTAGGTACCAAGATGAGATCCTCAGACCCCTCGTGAGACAATATGCTGGTGCAGTTGGCTCTGGGTTCCTCCTAATGCAAAACGATGCTAGCCCTCATGAGGCTGGGGTGTGTCAGCGGTTCCTGCAAGACGAAGGCACTGATGCTGTGGACTGGCCTGCCCATTCCCCAGACCAGAATCCAATTGAGCACATCTGGGACATCATGTCTCGCTCCATCCACCAACGCCATACTGCACCACAGACTCCAGGAATGAATGAATGCTTTAGTCCAGGTCTGGCAAAAGATCCCTCAGGAGACCATCAGCCACTTCCATACAGGTCATACAGGCACGTGGAGGCCACACACCAAAGTTGGATCAGCCTGTTTCGTGTTCCCCTTATTTATTTGAGCAGTGTATTTATGATGGCGATCCAGTGTGCCATATGCACCCTTCATATCCCTACAGTTAACTGATCAGACGTTATCACCGTTCCTCACAAATCACTGCAAACGTAACCCCTCCCTCTGACCTACACCCAAAGTTCCCATGCAGCCCGCAGGGTGAGTTATTGCCCTTGTCATAAATCAAGTCTTAATGCCACCCAGCAGATGCAGCGACACACCCCACCCATTTCTCCAGTGCACACATCTTCACATTCACACCCTGGGGAAGGATATTAGCACTGTATAAATAGTTAATAACCCCAGATATATTAAACAGAACACTGCTAAGGAGCCATTAACCTGAGACAGGCCTGACCTCTGCCCGTGATAAATGGCGATTCACTCATAAAGCAGCCAGCTCGCATGTATAAATTCGTTGTTAATTTGCTCGCCGCTTGGCGCTGATTGTCTGTTGCCTTGCCACTGATTGAAGGTGACTTTCCCAGGCCCGACGGGACAGCCTAGGGCTCTTCATTGTTCCTGACGTCTTCCTTTTTTTCCTCTGCTCCGTTTCTTTCTTTCATTCTTTTCTTTTTTTTTCTGTTTGCCAAGGGCTATATTCCTCACAACCACCTGAAGTACTGAAAAGTTACAAAACTTTTTTGTAATGCCCGAGCAATTAAAGATTTCAGCGCTGACCCCTGTCCATTCTAGAACTTGCCTCGAATGAACACGTGAGTGCGGCAGTATAGTCAGTAGTGTGTTCTGCCTTGGTGCTGGCAACCGTGTGAAGGCATATTTAAAACGCGCTTCTCTCCTCAAGATTGGAGCAGACTGCATGGTAAAAATATGTTTTCTTAAGATTTGTAAAATTGATCTGAAGGTCATAAATGTTCTGTATGTTCTGTCAAAACACAACAACCTCACAAGTTAAAGGATCTGCCAGAAGTCACAGTAAACCTTCGGAGGCCTTGAGGAGTTCATTACCAATGCACATGAATGAAATGATACCTACAACGCTTTCACTGTATCGGCACCGTATCGGTTTTAGTAAGAGAGCGGGTCTCAGACACACGTGCATGTAAAACAATAGATAATCATTCAGACGGACAAGCAATTTCACCGAAGAAGGTCCAAAGCATCAAAGTAGGAAATGCATTAGAAATTCATCACTTTGACGTGTTATTAACAGCAGATTTACACGTTAACGGCCGATTTACGTGCTAACTTGTTACCTTTGACAGCCTTAGATGAGGGTGATCACTCACAATGGCTTTGCATTGATCTGCATTGACCCTTTGCTCTATGGGGACAAGTGGATCCAGAGCGGTGCGCAGCCAGTCACAGCAGGCCTCCACTGCCAGTGCAGCCTGAGCAGAAATACGCTCGGCCTGACTGTTTGATGGCCGCTTCGTTCTATCAGGAACCTTTTCCCGGTGTCAGAGGAATAAAGATCCCGCCTCGTAAACACTGAAGGGGAGATATTTTACACCATCCCGCATAGGAGGGGGGGGGGGTCTTTTACTAAATGGGGACGGGGGGGTGGGTGCCCTCGTAGCTCAGTTATTAGAGACATCATCTCTTATTTATGTGTCCCAACCCTCAATCAGCGGCATTAATGACAGCCTATTTCAGACGGGGCATTTCTGTAATCCTGATAGATTCGGAGCTGTTACTCACGCCCGGCTATTGGCAGATGCGCCTCCCACTAAGCCGAGCTCTTTAATCAGCAGCAAATGGAGGGGCGATGTGACACGTCCATCTTTTCTCGTTAGTGCGCGGCTCGACGCGCCGGAGCACGGCGAATAGTTAATGTGGCGCAACGTACAGTGAATATCAAAGCGGTTCTGGTCCCGCGCGTCTTGACCACCTCAAACCTTCACCTTGCCCCTTCTGTCATAATTACCTGGAGTCTGCAAAAGAGCAAAAAAAAAAAACAGCAAGAACTAGCACTATTAATAATCTACAAAAGGTTTATTAATGAAAGAATTAAGCGGTAAGGCAACATAAAACACCCCCAAGTGTACATACGCTTCATTTTGGCAATTTGTGGACAAACATTATGATGCCTTAAAAAAGTCACCACACACAGTCACAGGGATCAATTGCTGTGTTCCAGAGCGGCCGCAACAAAGCAAACGCTCTTAATGAGCCAATGCATGACTAATTTAAAAAGCCTTTTAATTGGTGGGCTGGGTCCTTCTCCCCCATATAGTCCAATTACTGCCCCGCTGTCAGCATTTTCCTCACTCGTATTCATCAGCGCAAATCATTACGGGCCCGATCTTAATGAAAATTAAAACCCCATGTTTCTCCGGGCCGTGGGATGGCTGGAGGAAGCGTGCATTGCCGGGTAAAAAAATAATGGGATTACATTTGAACTTTAATTAGTCACAGAAGTGCAGGCTGAGATGGATGAAGACATCAGCCTTAACGAGGTGGGGCAGGTCTGAACTGGTGAAGGCCGGTGGAAGACCGTCGGGGAAGGGAATCAGTGAACAAATATCCACAACGGTTCATTCCTTCATTCTATAACTTTATAGCACAAACGGATGTGTAACTACACTAAAGATACATGTATTTACAGTTATAGTTGTAGTTTATACTTATTCCGAATGCAGGGTGACCATGCATTCGGGTAAAGACACACACTCTGACACGGTGCTTGTCAGATGAGGGACCATGTCAGACCACAGTGGCAGGCCCCATGCAACCATTGGGGGGAAGTTCTGCATGATTGCGGGGTGCTTCTGTTTCAGTCCTAAATCCTGACATGATTCATAATGTGTTTTTTTTTTTTTTTTTTTGCTTTTTCACACTTTCATGTCAGCTGCGACGTTAAGGCCTTTATTTGCCTTATAACATGATCTGTTTCTTGATTTAATAGAGGGCGATTGTCTAATTGGACAGGCAAAGCCAGTAATAAAAGGGTAATGGTCTGTATTAAATATTTTTTTTTTCTGTATTTTTTTTTATTTTCACTTAATCAGTGATAAACCTTGCAGCATTTGATTAAAGTGATAATAAGTGCAAAATGCACCTTGTATTGGTTGATGTTTTTATGCACTCTATCTTGTATTGTTAGTGCAATTAACCTTAACACAGTTTTATTTTATAGCTCAAATTAATCATGAGGGCTGATTCCAAAATCCCACAAATCATTGCAGTGCACACTCTTTCCCTTTAGTTGCTATTGATCTAAAGAATAGCAGAAAAAGAATTGACTATGTTGGCGAATGCTTTAACGCGTTGACAGAACCAATTGCATTTTAATCACAACGTGTCATTGCACACAACCACTGCAGGTTCAGACAAATTGATTTTTGTTGAATTTCGTGCTTTGTAATAAAGGTGAACCTCCCTCCTTCCAATCCTCCTTCCGTCTCTGGTGGTCTGTTTCAGTCTCCTCCCGATACCTTAAATCAGTTCAAATCTGACCTCTGATGTTATTTGTGTCATGAAACCTTCTCGGCCTTAATTTTACAGCATTGAGTTAAAGCATAAATAATATCTCAAGATTTAAAATAGTTGGATATAATGGGCTTTTTTCCCTTTACTTTAATACAGACGAGCCCAGTGTGAGTGTTTTAATGTTAAAGTCGGATTATGGCAGGAAAGCGGATTAGTATTTTTATAGCATCTGTATTTTATTTAAACTTCTAATGCAGAAAGAGCATAAAAAATAAACCCATCTTAAGCTCATTTCCACATAACACGTTGAGGTCAGAGATTTCATTTCACTTTTTAAAAATTGTTTTGAAACTGGCAACCTCGGTGCTGCTCGCCTGCCAACTGCAGCACCAAATGCCCGGCTCATGTCACCGCTGGAATGGCTCTCTTGAGCCAGGTCATAGCATACGAGGCCTTGGGCTCACGGGTAATCCCGTAATCTGATGAAACCCTCCCCAGCATATGTTGGACCACGCTGCATTATTTACGTCTGTGCAGGGGGTGCAGGGTAGCACTTTCAGATATTCGTGTGATCATCAGGATGAAAACATGGAAAAAGGGGGAGGATTAATTCAGGGTGCCTGCTGAGGCCGAAATCTGCTAAAGCAGCACATTACTCTATCACGCCATCACCCCTAATTACAGTGAAGATGAAGTGTAAAGAGAATCTCAGTCTCTTTGTAGAATAAGAGGATATGCAGTAGATTGGATTTGTTTTCAATATCATAAAATTACTTCAGTTTCGTTATCATTTCTGCTTGACTGTTGCAAAGACGATCATCTTACGTTTTAAATTTAAATAATTTCCAAGTAAAATGCGGAATGGATGGACAGATAATTCTTGCCAAGAAATTCTCCAGACATTTCTGCAAATAGGACCTAAATGTGCTCGCTGGGTCTTTGACCTTTGTCCACCAAATTCTAACTGGTTAATCTTTCAGCCCATTTGTAGCAAACAAATTGCCCCAAGGTCTTCTTCAGAACATGATACGTTGGGGTCTCAAAATCTTTATTGACCACATTGAGGATTTAAAATTCAACTCTTACTAGGTGATTATTTAAGTTAAACGACATGACCCAAGATGCATTAACCTGCATCACCATAACATATATAACATGCCAGAGTTGGGCGACTGATTTAGAGGGAACATAACACACTGATGTCTACACAATGTCTACACATCATATTGATTATGTCCAACAGCGAAAATGAAGGTTCTATACAAGTTCCATTCAGGCCTGTACACTATGTGAGACATGAAAACCACAATCAAATGAGATAAAGTGAGTTTCCATCCTTCCACAGACCATTAGACAGCTCAGGGACTGGACTGAAACAACCACACACACACACACACTACCTCTTCTATGATTAGAATATCGTGTCCATGAATGCGCTGTTCCATTTTGCACAGCTGTGTTTGCACTATTTTCACTTGGCACCTTGCATTGCACTCATTTCACTGGATAAGCGCTGTTTGTCTTGTTTGTTGTCTGCATGTTTTATTTGCCTTAAATGTTAAAACTGGCCAGTGGTGGCCAAGCGGGTAAGAAAGTGGACTCATAATTGGATGGTTGCCGGTTCGAATTCCAAGCTGCCAAGGTGCCACTGCGGATGAATGTCCATCCTTGCTGAATCTTCCAAAATGTATCAAGCACATTACAATAAACGTGTTATATATTTTTACAGAACCTGAACTCCGTTGATGCTTTCATTGCTGCTAAAAATAAGAGAGAAAAAGAGACCAAAAACCAGTGACATGCGGCCTCTAAGGCCTCTGCACAACAAGACCAGAAAAAAGATCAAATGAAATAAGAAAGTGACATTTTGATGTCCATCCAATCCAGGCTCAGGCTAGTTATTACCGAACCCGTATAAGCGTTGGTATCTTTCGATCCCCGCTGTCATCTGCCCATCCCGTCTCAGTCCTTTATTTACATTTTGATGTCCAAAGGGTCCTCAGAACCCTGTGCCATTTCTCTGGGACCTCCGGAGCCTCTCCTCACATCTACATCTGCAAATGCATACACAAGTAATCTGTGACCCCGACCCATGAGGTCTGCCGTGCCAGGTCAGGCCTTTGAATGCGCTCTTTGCAGGGACCACCGCCTGTGCTTGTCGATGTGCATTTTTTTTTGGTGGATTTTGGTGAACATACAGAGCACATCCCGGAGGGGATAGCATCCTCCCTGTGGGTTGCCTCAGACGACCCGGCTTCCCTTGAAGTGCTGCTTGGCGAACTCGATTTCTTTTCTTCATTTCAGGCACCAGAGAGTCGTGCTCTGTTGATGAAATGCATGCGACGCTGTTTCCAAGGCTCCTTTAGGCATTTGGAACCAATCTGAGCTCCTTTGTATGTGGGGATCCATTCACGTTTTCTCACTATGATCAAGTACACACAGAATTCGAGCAGTTTCATTTGTAATTTTTTCGTGATGAAATGCGTTGACCGTCTGGGGTTTGTGAATGAGCGACCAAAGGCTACAGTCACTTTAAATCACTGATGCCTAAACCCGAATGGCAAAGCAAACCAAAGTATCCCCCATGGGTTCCACCGTCTTCACTGGCCTTGTAGAATATGTTCACATCACTGATTGAAACTTAAGTGAGAAAAAAAAACAAGATTTCAGTCTTTGTAACATAAAAGTGAACAGAACAAAACCAAAACATTTGACACGATGGAAGGGTATGTTATTTTGGAATGACACAAAGCAGATTTGTCCTTTTTTCTTACACAATTTTGTCCGATTCTCTTTATGAACATTCATGAAAACATTTGCAAATGATCATCATGCAATGATGCAAGTAAAAGCATTATCACATGCTGACACAAAAAAAATGACTTTGGTAAAGTCGATTTCCCCTTTCTGTAAGGAAGTTAGATGGGGATGTTGTTGCTAATGATCGGCGCTAATGAATTCGTTGAGGAGAGAGCAATTACACAAATGGGGTGGTGGGGGAAGATTTCATTGCTACCAATTAGCGGCAGCCTTTTTGCCAGTGCTGCTGCCTCTTTTGAGGGAGACGAAGCTTTGTCGGGTTTTAAAGCTGTGGGTTTTACAGATCAAAAGACAATATTAGCACCTAATCTGTTCACAGGTGTTAGAGTTAAAAGAGTCAGGTATTTTTTTGCGGGGAAAGGGGGGGCCTGACATCATTGCTTTGGTTTCATTAGTGCAGAACAGTGGGTGAAAACTTTCCTGTTAAAAACTCTGTGAGTAACATCAATGTCAGAAATTAATGGGAAAAATAAATTTTTGGTAAGAAACAAAAACTGCCACCAGGACTTAAAGTTCAGAATTATGCCAAATACAGTGAAAGTAAATATAGAAATGGTATTTATTTTCATCCATTTAACCTCATATATTTGGTTTGTGTCTTTAGTTGACATTCACCTGCATGACTGAAAAGGTGCTGGGGTTTGGAATTAATTCCATTGCTATTTAGAAATTTTGCACTTGCAGTTTGTGTTACACTACAAACGTCTGACCTGTAGTGTAAATTTATAGATATGTATTTATGTCATTTCATTACTCCTGATGGCACAATGTGGCAATTACTGTATGTACATTAATATTGGCTAATGTCACATCAAAAGCATCATTTTGGAGAAGTTGCTATTTAAATAACATAACCTCATTATTTCACAGTTTTTTTTTGTGCATTTTTACATCAAAGGGTTAATAGTTTCAGCCTAAAATATGTATTCAATTCCCTTCACTAAGTGGAGCTGTATCTCCGGATGTGAACATGTTGATTGGTGTGTGTGCACAGTCTGGGCCATCTGCTTAGCGATTAACACTTCAACCCTTGAGGAAACATTTGATGATGCTTCAGAGGCACATTGTTGCTCAGAACAACACGTCATTTTGGTTAAAAAAAAAAAGTGGGACATAAGCCAGCAGAGAGACAGTTCAGGCTACAGAAATTTTCACCGCATAGATTCCCAGCAAATATTTGAGTTCTTTAGACTACATTTGGCCGATTTGTGGGAGCTGTTTTATTATTATTGAGAATCATGGAAGTGCCTGGGGGAGCCAACTTATAAACTGAGGATATTGCAGTTCTTACAATTTCCACGTAATCAGTAGAATTGTGCACATGCATCAACAGCACCCAGATATTCATACATTTCTGCATAAAGTACTCCGCATTGTTAAAGCAGGTATGTGCAATCACTTGAAACATTAATCATTGGGGGTAAAAAAAAGTGTGGCCTAAAATAAACTCTGCAAGAAAAAGAACAAGGAACACAGCTGGAGACGTGAAGGGAGAGACTTGCCAGGTTTGAGATTCTTCAAAGATAAGAGTTGCTTCCAAAGCCGTGAATGGAGAGGTGAAACACTCCTGGGATTGGGCTGTGCATTTTATGCTAATATTAATGCAAAAAAATATGCAAACAAATAGCAAACTCTCCTGCCATTCGAAGCCTATGGCCCGAGATCTTTGCTGTCACTGCCTGGTTCATTCTTCCATAAGGGAGCAGAGCACACAGAGCGTGCTGAGGGGCCTAGGGAGTTTTTTTAATTATTTTTATTATTATTTATTAACTCAAACCATCTGATTCATCCACACCAGCAGAAGCAGCGAGATATGTAACCTTAATTTAGTATCACACAGACTGAACTGGGACACACATCCACATGTCAAAAAATATAATGTGCCCATGTGGTTTACACTTTTTAAATGGGTAACTGAATCCACATGCGTCGTCTTGTTCATAGGTGAGTGTCTTGCCCACTAGGCTACTACCCTACAAGTTGTGTTGGTGTGTGTTCTGTTTGGTGGGTCTGGGTGTGCTTTCCTTTTTAGGCTGTTGGAGTGAAGGAGTTTTGGGATTGGTGGCATTTGAGCCGTAGGAGGAAAGAGAGGAGACTTTTGGTGTTGTTAGCCGCAATCCCTTTTCTGTGTACGTACTCTTCTGATGTATATATTCTCCCACTTGGGCTGTACTGTCTTTACACCTTCGGCGGTTTTTGTGTGTGTAGTCCCCAGGTATCCACTTCCTCTCATTTGTGCCCACGTTTTCCTTATCCCCTGGACAGGAACGTGAGACAGACTAATGACATAAATGTATATGTATTAAAAAACTGCTAATTTAAAAGGCACATTTGGTACTTATTATAATATAATAGGTGTTCTGAGGGATGCTGGAGACATATTCAGGGCAGTCTTGCAATTTAAATATCACGTTGACCCAAATAAGACAGACATAATATCACATTATATTTGACCTAATGCAGCATATAGAATGTAGGTTTTTTTTTTGTTTCAGTATGCTGGTTGTCAACTAGTACGAACTTTTACTGAAGCCCAGGGGTGCTGTGTGTGTCTTTCGCCTACCCTTCACAGGGCAACCCAGTCCTTGGTTTAGAGCGTCCCCTCCTGATTGGTCATCTCATTCTCCCCGGGCATAGAGAGGTGAGGCCAGACAGCTGGGTGAGAGGTAGGGTGAGCGGAGGCGAGGTCATGAGTGAGAAAAATGAACACGAGGCTGACTGTCCCGCGATCTGGCCACACGGTCACCTAGTGTTATGTCCACATGCACACACATTAATTCTCTGTCTGGCACCACTCAGATCCTGGACTACACCTCAGTGAGGAGCATGGACTCCAAAGAGTACATGAGGTTAGGGCACAGGCACTCCGGAGAAACCTTCGAACTTTCAACCTCATTTCCTCCATCTTCCTCCCTGACTTCGCCTCTTCCTTTAAAACTCAGTTTCTTTTCAGGTACTTCTCCTTTCCCCCTCTCTATCTCTCTCTGTGTCTAACCGTGCCTCACTCTCTCTATAAGCCCAGGATTATTGGCATCGTTGAGAGAAAAGCTTTCATAAAGTCTGACCTTTGCAGTGTTTTGGTATTGCAGGAAGCTCGGCGCTGCAGCTGAGGTTCTGCCATTTCTGTCTCTCACTCTCTCCTTCTCTCTCTCATCCGGTGGGTTACCTACACTGGTCCGACACCCATTACTTTGGCCTTTATAAAGGGTTTTTTTATTGGACTGTCTTTCACCTTGTGCTGACCTGCGGCCCGGAGCGGGATGAGTATCTGATTATCTTGGTCGCCCGCCATGATTGGCCCAGGCTTTGAAGTTACTGATTGCGACTTGAATCACAATCAATCATTCACCCACAGGAGAGAATGAGGCTCGGACAGCAGGAGGCTCAATTTATTATTGGACTAATGAGCAAAAAATTAACACCCACTGCCCCACTGTAAACCCCCACCACTGTACGAAAAAAATCGGAAGAAACGCACAGACGTTGTCATTATCCTTGAAAAATGCACCCCCATAACTACATGATACATGATACTTAAACAACATACATATTCTACAGCCTGAAACGTGCATCAGTGATGTCATCAACACTCTTGCCTTGACAAGAGTAACATTACAGGGACGGGCTGTCACTCACAGTTATGTCATCAGTTATGAATTCTGTATGTCTCACAGGAAAGGAACCATATTCAGTGATATGATGCTGCTTATGAATTTGGATAGCCCTATAAATAACATAAAATACAAAATTGCTCCAAGGTTGTGTTGACACGGCTTTCCTCCGGGATGTACGGTTTCCTTCCTTACAAAACCAGGTGAATTGGAGATTCCAGTAACTTTGCAAGCTTGTGCATGTGCAGAATGGGACGACCAATGATAAATACACAATATCCGTGCCCTAGCAATGCAACTAATCACC
Source organism: Denticeps clupeoides (assembly GCF_900700375.1). Lineage (NCBI taxonomy): Eukaryota > Metazoa > Chordata > Actinopteri > Clupeiformes > Denticipitidae > Denticeps > Denticeps clupeoides. Next base: position 6,367,031 of record NC_041716.1, on the reverse strand, counting down.
TGTGAGTTGTCGTCATTGCACTATTATACATTTTACCAACATACATTGTTGTGTGCGGTATCATAAAAAGGTATACAGAATATATACTATATAAAATTACTTATGCATTGGCAAGGTTTCCTTGTTTTTCAACAGAAAGTAAATGTTACTTGCTTTTCTTTGTAAATGCACCACTTCAGACTGTTTGTGAGAGCTTGTCTGGTTGAGTCATGGGAGTTTTTTTGGATGAACCTTGCAGAGAGACTTATACATAAAATCTTTTTCGCTATGCTTGTGAATAAAACCAATGGCAATAAAGCCCACAGAAAAGCCATGCAAAATATGCTGTATTATATTTATGCTACTTATGGATTGCCCAGGTCCCGTCTGCAACTACCATGTGCTGTTTTTCAGCAGAGAGTAAATGTTACTTGCATTTGTTTGTAAAGGCACCACTTCAGACTGTCAGAGATTGTTCAGTTGAGGCATGGAAGATTTTTTGAAACTTTTCTGGGTGAACCTTGCATAAAAAGAAAATAGAAGAAAGAAAAAAACAGTATGGCCTGTCCATCAGGATGCCTAAGGCTTTTGTGTGACACATTAGCCAACATAAAAGAGCACCCAGCTTCACTTCGAAAAACGTCAAGCATCTTAAATTTCACAGATGACAAACAAAACTCCTTTCTGTGTTTGTTCCTTTTTATTTTATTTTTTTGGTACTGAGTCCTACTTCTCAGCTTCAAGACCCATTCTTCTATTGTACAGGCAACCTTAAGCTGCCAGATCCGTGAAATCTGCCGTTCACAAGCAGCATGAAGTCAGGCTGTCCGACAGCTGTGCTCAGAAGCTGCTAGAATAAAGTGAAACATGGCATGATGGTGATGCCACAGAGCCACGCCTTCCCGGGCCCAGCCATTGGTCAGTACATATCCAGTGCGCGTCAGACCTCAGTGAGCAAACACAACAGACTTAAGTCTAATGAAACGGCAGGTGCTGGAATCACCCGAAGGTCATCAGTCGCTGCCGTACACATCAAGATGGCCCGGCTGTCAAGAAATATGATTCCAGAAGAAATTATATGTCAAAAAGGCGTCGGCTTGGGTTCAGGGGGTGGAGACTCCGGTTCCCAGGAGAGAACAGCAAAAGACTCATCTGCTGACCTCTGATTGGGTCTGATGGCTGAAAGCTCTGCACACAGCATGTGACGTGACATGCTGATTCCCGCAGGTTCCATGAGAAGGAGGAGATGTCTAGTTCTTTTTTTTTTTTTTGAACTTTGACCTACCTATGTGACTTCTGTGTGAGGATGCGAGCGTGAACCGTCCCCATAGCGACAGCAGGCAGAGCATCAGCAGGAGTGCCCATGTGCACGTGCTCGGTACATCTCTTTCCCGCATTCTGGAAGAGAAAACACACAAACGCAGATTCAGAAAAAGTCGCCGACAGCACTATGCTGCTGATCAGTGTTTATGTCAGGATGAAGATTCCTAGTTTGCCTCCGCCTTGATAGAAGTATTTAGTGACATTTCATTGTAATGAAAGAGCCAGCAGCCTGTTCATGTGATGATGTGATAACATAAATGACGCATTCATTACACGTTGCTTAGTTATTTCAGCCGTACAACCGATAACAGCACAAGCAAGCTCACAAAAAACACAAAATCTCACAGGGAAACAAAAACGTACCAAACCACAAACAGAATAATCACCCCCCCCAAAAAAAAAGTACACAAAGAATCGGAAATGACTTCAACATCAGAACAAGCCCTCAGATCCGGGTGACAGTCGTAACGGCATCAAAGTGCAGCGGCCTTACATCAGAAAATCAGTACCGACAGTGCACCAAAAAAAAAACAAAAAAAACAGACCAGTGCCGTAGTATTAAATTGATCCCAGGAAAAAAAAAAAACCTGAAGCTGGACCGGACAAGGTTCCAATGTGGCAACTTTAGCTAAAATATAGTCCATATATGGTACAAATGAATAAAATTATACATTAATTATAATTGTTATTATTTGAAGAAGGACCATTTCCTATTACTGCTTTTACAATAAAACCACACTATGACATCATTCATATTGCCAGTGCATTGCCCCGCAATGCATTTCACTACAAATATTATACCAAAAGGCAGAAAAATGTTTAATCATCAGCATGCCAGTACATTTTAGAAATGTCGCAGACGTTATAATCCAAATGTTCACTTCTGCTGGGTAGGGGGTAATGGGTTAACCCGGGAAAATTGTCTCCAAAAAGTTCCTTCCTTCAAAGCCGACATGTAATATACGGAAAAAAGAGAAACTATTTATAATTGAATACATTTCACTGCAATGAAAAGGGCAAAAGCCTACGTTTGACTTAAACTCAGATGTGAGAATGGCAGGTCAGGGTAACATCAAAAAGCCAACCATCATAAACATGGACTAGCACATCAAAACACGCCCACACCTATAATGTCAGATCCTCACCACATCAAAACACACCCAAGGGCTGGAACTGCAGATCACCTCAGCATTAAAGCTGAGGCAACAATGGCTCCCAAGATAAGGACAAGGAAATGGGGCTAAAGGAAGCAAAGAAAAAAAGGGAAACCGCACAGTCACATAAATCCGTCCCGCTCCAACAATTTCCAATCAGTGGCAAACGAGAACAAGGCACAGCGGCGAGATGTGAGCGTCTAACCCAGCGGGACCGGAGACCTCCCCAAGGCTACAGCCTCTTGCTGCTTCTGCAGAACCCAAATTCCACCATGTCATCCACCACTCCCAACGTGACTATAATCAGAGGCCCGCTCAACGTACAGCACTGTGCATCAAGCAGGCTGAAAATGAGTTTATTAACACAGCACAATGAAAGGAGGCAAATAGGATATATAAATATTTACTATCTCTTTATTAGAATGGGACAGGCTTGTTACGACCATGAACACAAAAATTCCAGGAGACCTCGCAAACATATGCAGACACTACAACATTTCCGCAATACCTGACCATTTAAAGGCCGTTAACTCTGGTGAGTTAAATTACACACTGACTGGAAGGGAGTTATATCAGAAGATTGCATGAAGTTTGTCACATCTTATCACATATTAACTGAACGTAAACTGAACAGCCCTTATGCATGAGCACACAGTTTGGGCAGCTATCAAAGATCTGGCAGCTACAATAGCGTGACACAAGCATCTTGCATTAAAAGTTCAAGTTTCTACCGCAACTTCACAGTACAAAAATGAACAAAAAAAAAGGCAAGAAAAGCAGCCATGTAAATAGACATTTTATCCAGCCCTTAAAATTCTGTTTAATCCTAAACCACCTATCAAACAAGCAATAGGTGCAATAGAATAGAAGAAAAAGTCCTAGTGCGTATACAATTTCCTGATTTTCATCATGGCTTTTCGACATCTGGAATGTGTTCCTCATTTGAATTTTGCTTAATGGACAGTCCTGCAGCAGCATCCTCCTTCTCGGTACCGAGTGTAGGATGCAAAAGAACAGATAAAAAAACACAAGACCAAGACTTTTTTTTTTTTTTTTTTTTCGCTTATTTATTAGGATTTCAGAGCAGCTCCAAATTTGTGGCAGGGGGCAAGATGGATAAGCATTTCCAATTGCTGCATTGTGTCCTGATGATTCATCAAAGGACAATAAAATGTGCTTTGTTAAACGTAAATGTAGCTGGATTGCACGCCCCGCTCCCTCTTTTTGTTTCCCCATCTCCGTATCCCTCGTTTCTCGCAGCTCTGCGCCACTGAAAGACTGAAGTGATTCATTTAGTGTGAACAAAGCTGTGAATTGGAAAACACGCTGTTACCGGCCGCCGCCGCGTAGGTGCATTACTCCAAATAAACATGTCGCCTGCTCGTTACTAATAATAAAAATGAACCGGGCCGGAGGCATCGTTTCGCACACATTCTCCCCGTAATTCATCGGGCGGTGCGATGCGAGAGCGCATTTCCAGCGAATGATGACTTTTTGATGAGAAAACCCACGTCTCACCATTTACCTAAAGCGGCCGTACGGAAAGGCTCGGTGGAGGCCTTGTTCCCTCCTGCGCTCTGCCAGGCCGAGGCGGGCGCGGCGTCGCTTTGAAGTCTGGCTAGGTGGAGGGGCGTGGGGGGAACTAGGCGCGCGGGGGTTTGCATGTTCGAGGACTACAAAGGGGGCCGCTGGCAGGTGGAGGCGCCCGGGCGCCCGGGTGGTCCGCCACGGCTGCCAGCGTTTTAATGCCATTATGCAGCCCCTGCGTTGTAATTATCATCTTCTCGCGGAACCCTGGAGGGACAAAGACGCAATCTCGCCGCGAATCTGAACTCCGTCGCTGCACAGGAGGAGAAGGAACGAGAGACAATAGGGTGTGGGAATCCATTCCTGGATCTCTCTCTCTCTCTCTCTCTCTCTATTTCATTTTTTTTTTTGGAAGATTTGCTCTCATCCTGTCAAGACGCTGAAGTCTCTCTCACACAAACAAACAAGCAAACAGGGCAGTAAGAACATCTGGCGCCCGTCTGGCTGTGGGCGGCTTCTTCGGAGGCAAGATTACAGTCGAGTCTGCCTCTGAGGGCGCTGGCAGGAAGAACGCGGGAGGTTCCTCGCAAAGGTTGTCGCCGGCGCCAAGCTGTCAACCATCTTACCCTGAACTGGTGCTGATCAATGGGATGGCAGGCCTGGGTATCGCACGGTTCAAAATGGCTGCCGGGCACGCGGGGATGATGTCAGCAAATGGCTATTGTCGAGGATGAGCGCTATGGGGGCCTGGGTTTCTTATTACCTGGTATCTTCTCTAAACAATCATGATCAAGAATCGATGTCAACCATCCACGTCCAACCATCCCGGCCAATGCACACTTCGTTTTGACGGGGCAGTGGTGGCCTAGCGGTTAAGGAAGTGGCCCCGTAATCAGAAGGTTCGAATCCCGATCCGCCATGGTGCCACTGAGGTGCTACAAATGCAGAGGACAAATTTCACTGTGTGCACCATGTGTGACAATCACTTCACTTTAACAACTCAAACACAAGTGAATTTGAACATTTTTTCCAGAAACTAGATGCTGTCTGCAAACATGATGGTAAGTAAGTAAGTGAAGTGATTGTCACATGTGATAAACAGCAGCACAGCACACGGTGCACACAGTGAAATTTGTCCTTTGCATTTATCCCATCACCCTGAGTGAGCAGTGGGCAGCCATGACAGGCAACTGGGGAGCAGTGTGTGGGGACGGTGCTTTGCTCAGTGGCACCTTGGCGGGTTGGGATACGAACCGGCAACCTTCTGATTACGGGGCCGCTTCCTTAACCGCTAGGCCACCACTGCCCCACTGATGGGCGCCCGGGCAAGCATTGCTGTAGCTGGAGGGCAGAGCAGACAGTTTTTTTCTCTCTCTGCCAACTCCTCCTTTCTGTGATTTGCACAATTAATTGACAAGTGCTTCTACACCGTTATTAATAACCCTGAGCAGTGTCTATTGCCTCTTCATCTGAGTAAAATAATAATGTGTGTGATTCGGGGCAGTGGGGGTTGCATACGTTTAATTGCCTTGTGAGTTCTCCACTTGTTTGTTGGGCTTTAATTAATGTTTCAGAAAAAAAAAAAAAAAATCAATCCATTCTGTAGTTAGCGAGCATGACGCCACAACTGTGCGTCAGAGAGAGAGCGGTACTCAGATCGATAGCTGCAGGAAAGCACTTGACTTTCTCTCACTCGCTCTCAAAAAGAAAACAAAGGCGCCAGGAGCTCTCCAGTTCATTTGCCTTAAAGTCTCGGGAAATCTCCAAAGCATCTCGCCTTGCTCTCCATTCATGGGAGTAAGTCTCACTGTTAAACGTCACTATCTGCCCACTTCAACCTGCCTGTGCCAATTAACTTTTTTCAACATGAACCCTTTCACATGCAGCATACTACTTTCATCTGGAGAAACAGAACATGGTCTTCAGAGCTGGTGAACTTTCCGGAATCTGCTTCAGCTCTACTGTACACCAACTTTGGGTAGAGAGGCACAACAAATCCGGAGTCTGGAGTATCAAGGTGGATGGTTTTTCAAGATTCCATGAACTCCATCCAACTTCATGGGTAGATTGCTTACTACATATTAAAGCGATTGGTTGAGATGTTTCCTCTTGAGAAGCTGATATTGAAATTGAAATCAGGAGCACTGAGCACTGAAATAGCTACAATCATCATCATCATCATCTGACACACTTGAATTTAATGTACATAAAGGTAATAACTAGTTGCTGATTGTGTGAGTGATTAATAAGGACCTGCACAATGCTGTGCCTCTCAGTGAAAAGTAACGCCCACAAGCATAAAAACATACCGTGTTTAGCACAAAATATGAGAAAATTTACAGAATTGACAAATCTCATGAAGCAGTCCTGTCTACACTATAATTTAAAAAATTCTGCACATTAGTCCCACCAGAGGAAACCTTGTACAATTGTCTCAATAAAGGGTCATGCACCAAAAGTCACATTGCATATGTACCTTCTAAGAATAGTAAAAATATATGCATGTTGCACGTAAGCCATGTTGCAGTCTCGTCCACTACCTAATTCAATAAATCTGTAATTCTATGAATCTGTACCATTTGCAAGAATTAAAAGGCTGTTCCAAATTGGAACACACGGATGCGATTGAGTTTGTTAGGACAGGCCAAATATGCCCTAAATCAAATAACGTCATAAAGAGCACAGTTGGTACTGAGGGTGGATTACTAGGCAAACTATCAAATAAAATATTTCAGTCGTATGACTACAAATGCTGCACAAGGGGAGAAAACATATTTTTAACATAAAGAGAGGAGAGAATTCCGAGGGGCCTAACCCATTTTGAGGCACGTCCTGCAGCAACATGGAGAGGAAAGCGAGCGGGAAGAGGGCGAAGCTCTCACTCCAACACTTCAGCCAGCTCCACAACACTAATTAATCCCTTTGGAATCCAGTTTCCTTCTTTGCAGATTGTAAAAATCATCGTGCCTGGACATATTTGTTTCCTTTTTTTAAAGCCCCCAACCCTGAACAACTTCTCCCTGGCATGACGGGGAATGTGGCAGTGGCAACCGCAGGGTGGTTAATTAATATGGCCACTTAGGTGAGGCAGACAGGAAGCCACACTTGGTCTCGGACCCTGAGAAATTTCTGTCATTGGCAGCGCTTTCCACCATAGAAAAAAAAATCACCAATTTCCAGCATGTCTACATAATTACCTGAAAATCCATGTAAATCAGTTTGCTCTCACCATATGCTGCTAATTAAAAAAAAAAAAAAACGTTGGGGCAGGTGTTGGCACCCATGGGTAAAGATTCATCAGAGCTCAGGGACGCCACTTTGATTGAAATTACAGGCTTGACGGTTTTCGTTAAATTCCAAATTCCAAAATTAAATGTTTTAGGTTTTATTAATATCACGCACGGCCAAAGCAGGACGGTGTGGTCACTGTTCAACGTGTGACGTTTTGTGAATTTTTATTGACTTTTCAACATAAATGATGTACACGAGAAATGTCAGGACGTATGGCCTGACCAATGTGTTGCCTTGAGAAGACGGTGTCCTTTGCAGGTAATTGGGGCCTACTGTACTCCATGGGCACAATGAAATGTCAATAAACACGGCGGTTAAATGATTGTCCACGACCACAATGCCTTCCAGTGGCCTGACTGGTTGATGTAATGACTGCTGTCTGACCATCTGGCTCTGATTTTCTGCAGTTATTTTGTGCTTTTTTTAACCACATATTTGTGATCCAAGTGAATTCGAGTTTGGTGGTCAATGGTCATAGTGTTCTTTAGATTTGGCCATCTAGATTACAGGGCTGAGGTAGAGCAGGTTGATTGTGACAAACCAGTGTTCTGTATTTCTGTAAGTGGAATTCTTCTGTTTCCCAAAGTGGAGTAATACATGTCCATAGAAGTGATGGATTTGTGTGACAAAACCACACAAATCCTAAATGACTGTGTTTCTGGTGGTTGTAATGCGAAAAAAGAATATGAGCAGTAATTAATTCTCCTATGCAGACACAGAAAAACAAAGTAATAATAATAATAATAATAATAATAATTTATATTGTGCCTTTCACAAACCCAAGATCGCTTTACATACAGGATGTACAGGAAATGTATGTATTCCTGAATGTCATGTGATACTCTATATTAATGCGGGAAAAGAAGTGTTTATGTTGCAATTTGGCCCCACCTCATGTGAGAATTTTGGAGATTATATCACTGTTTTGTTTTGTGCAAAAGAAGGCACAACTAATCTCAACAAAATATTCATTTAATTCATACGTCTTACCACAAAGACTGCAATTGCACTGGCTGGAAAGGCATAAAATCACAGGGCAGTACTTCCAGTCCATTCTTATTTTCACTCAACTACAGAGTCTAACCCTGCTGCTTGTGGCCACCATTCAACTTTTCCTTTTCTTTAGGGTTAGTTTACTTTCTCGTCCGGTTGATTTATCTCCAAACCTTCTCCCTTGTTTCGATTCCCCTCGTCTGAGCTCTATTTACTGGTTTGCCCTTTAACATTGACTCCAGTTCCTTTGCGCTCATCGCTGCATGCTGACATTTGTCCTGCACCAGCAACTACATATGCATGTTTGTCCCTGAATACATTCCATGTGCATTGTGTAAATCAGAGGGTCTATTACCTTAACCTTGTGTTCCCCGCACTTGTTCCATGAATAATATTAGAGCAACCTCGAAGGCCAGACGTACAATGTCTGTGTTACAGAGGCTTGTAAAATACCATGAATTGGGAGTCAGAAATGCTAAAAGATAAACTTTCTCCTTGCCAGGCATGCAACAGCCTCCAAAGACCCACCCACTGGCTTTTGATCAGTGTGCGTTAACCACCGCCATGTAAAACGCAGCCCATGAGGACACGTTTATGATGCAATTTCACAGCTAAAGCGGGGTGAGCTGCATTTCCTCATTTTCCTTACATTCGTTTGACAGAGTACTATAGATCAATATAAATCTGCTCTTTGTGAAAATATGTAATTTATTGCAAAAAAAAATCTGTAATTTATTTATGACATTTATATGTAGGACTGCAAAAGTCACACATGCTTGGAATAGGCTTATCCCAGCAGGAGATAAGAAATCCACTTGGTTACACATGGAGCTAAAAAAGTCTCCTTCTGGCACCCAAAAAATCGAGACAATTTTCCCACGATGAGGCCGAAGCGGATTTCATGCGGGACTGGGGGACGGAGGGGTGGCTGGTGCGTTTGCTGTCATAAATAGAGACCGGAATGACCGAGAAGTGGGCAGAATCTAAAAGCAACCCGCTGACGGCAGCTCTGCGTGGGCACGTCCTCTGTGTGCTGTCAGCACACATCATAAATAAGTGCGCCCACTATTTTTTTTATTATTTTTTTTTTTTTTACCTTTTCTTGTATTTTATTTTTTGTTTAGGCACATAGTCACATAGAGCAGTAAATTGCAACTTCTGGGCGGACTGGAAAGAGCCATCAATCTCTCAGCAGGCTACAGCCCAGAGCTGATGGTGAAATGCCATGAACGGCAACATGGCGCCAGTCGCTCGGGCAATTACTGGCTCGCATGTGGCTTTCGGTCGAGTCTGTGGGTTGGGGTATATTACTCGCTCGATATGCCAACAGGTGGCACGGGGCTGGGCAGCTTGAATCAAGAGTTACCAATCAAGAGCGGCGTTCTGATGACGCCCTTGGACCGTACACATTTACCTGGCAGCTGAATCCTAGCCAGCCGGCCGCTCTTCACTGCAGTGCTGGCAACCAACGTGACAGCCAATTAAAATGCTGCAATGAACACCCCGGCTATCTAATCGACAGCGAACCTCAAAAAAATACTCATTAATTTTTTTTTTTTTTTTAAAAGGGAAAAACAGTATGCATTGCGGAGTGAAAGATATCTGTAGCTGCTAGCGCTTCACCGTAAGGTCATGGTTCAAGAGGGGACCTCTAATTTCACTTACCGTCCTTCATGAAACAATAGGGCCTGGTGAAAATTAATTAGCGAGGTTAAAAAGACAAAGAATACACACTATGAAAAGAGGCCAGATCAATGAATATGTATAGTGAAGTGACAATGGGACACCAAGCTGTCAGAGAAATGGGCTGCTCTGTTGGGATCAACTCGTGAAGGTGAACTGTAGGATGGTAAGTGAGGGGTGGGATTTGGAGCAGAGTTGTATTTCTGGAGACTTTTCTGAAAAGAAAAAAAAAAAAAGACATAATTGCATACTGACATACTGATGTAAGGCGAGGCAGGATGCTTTTGCCAATTTCAGACAGTGATCTGGTACAGAAAAGTACAAGATCTTCACTTATTTATTAACTGATGGAGCTTCTGTGAAAGGTGAAGTTGGACACAATTGAACTGAAATTCTAATATTCATCAAAAACAAATGTAACTGGTTGAGCAACGCAGTAATCAGGTTTAATCATATGACACTTAATAATGGTTCGTTTGAATAAAAAAAGGAGGTTTAAGTCCACAGCACTGGTTCTCAAACATATTCTGGTTTGGTGAGATTTGGTTAAGGTGATCATCTAAACAGCATCATGTTGAAATGGACATGGAATGGCTGCCACAAAACAAAACCGGTCCCATATTTTAAAAAAAATATATATATTCCAGTGCTGTATACATGCGACAAACATGAAGGATCTAATCAGACGGTAAAAAAAACAGCCCGTCAGACCAACAACGGAATCCAACTCGGCGGTGGAGGGTGAACATTGGAGATTGCACTGACCTGGTTAATCTGGCACCATTACATGTTAGTGATGTATTTTAAATCATCTGATGTTACCTAGACATGCAGAAGCATGATACAGTAGAGGTTACAGCAATTAACAGTTTATAATTTATAAACACAGGTTAATAAAGTGCACGTACAAATGTATCTGGATAAATTCCATGTAGTTACATGGAAAATTTTATGTAAAATGGTACCAAGGTTACAGAAAAGACACAAATTACAGAAAGAGCAATGAGATCTCCAGAGAGGGAACATGCTCCTCAGAGAAGCGGGGGGAAATATGCAGAGAAGAGCCCAGAAGGGAAAAGGAGAGAAAAGGGGGAGAGAAAAACCCTGAAGTAGGTTCTTCTACTGGACATTGGGCTCCGAAAATGGTTACCATAGACCAAAAGAGATTGTCCTTTTTCCAAAGAAGACCCCTGTTTACAAGTATGTAGGAATACAGTAGTCAACAACTCCATCTTGACATTTCAGGCTATTTGTTGGCCTTTTTGCCACCTGGTGATAGTGCTTGTTGGTGAGGGGGAAGCCACAGCTCGGGGATTAAGTGGGGGGTCCAAATCAACACATGATAAGCCATGGGCCTGGAATTTCCCGCCTAACAAGGCTTAGCATCAACATTAACACAGTCAGCATTTTTCCAGCCCCATCTGCCTCTACGGTGTCGCTTTTTACCATGACAATTGATTTTAAATTCTTCATATTTGCGCATTATTCATTTCTTGCTCCCCTGCTGAGAAATAAGTCCCCCGAGAGCCACGCACATGTTGCGCAACTAACTGTTTCACTTTTACATGAACAGGGATGCATCACAGTCCAAACTCTAACCAGCACAGAACAGTAGATAGCTCTGTGGTGGCATGAGAAAAGTAGCAAAGTGAAGTGATTGTCATTATAATGCACAGCGCATGGTGCACTCAGCAAAATGTGTCCTCTGCGTTTAACCCATCACCCTTAGTGAGCAACCGTGAAAAGCGCCTGGGGAGCAGTGTGCAGGGACGGTACGTTGCTCAGTGCCGGTTCGGGATTCGAACCGGCAACCTTCTGATTATAGGTCCGCTTCCTTTCCCGCTTTGCCAGTTTGTTTGTTTCTGTGAAGCTGAAACAGGTTCAAACCCTGAATATGTTTGTTGAGCCGGGATTGAAAACACCATGGGCTCTTTTGGCTGTGTCAAGTGGGAAGGCCGTGTGTGTTTTCTTGCGTGTGTCTTTTGCCGCCCAATCAATACCAGCAGCCTCAAGACCTTGAGAGCTGCTGCACAGAACATCAAATGCGGCGCGGGTTCACATTTTTATTGCTTTCCGCCAAAGGTCTTTGTGCTTCCTGTGTAACGAGGATCCATCTCTGCACGCTTTTATAGATCTGCCCCTGACCATTTGTTCACTTGTTTTATTTCCTCCACAAACCTCCTCTCCCATCTCACAGTCGTTTTAATATGGTATTTTTTAAAGACCACATCGTCATTGTGGTTTTTTGATGCTAGTTGAGAAGTCTGCATTTGCAGCACATCAATGTACATGAATATGTAATGGATGGAAAAAATGTGAATGAAGACTACACTGAAGCTCCCCAGGTTTGACCTGATCAGTCCTTGTAAGAGAGACTTGCTATGATGCTCTGGATACTGATGAAAGGGAGGTTGGTGGTTGCTAAATGCATTGATTGAAAGGGGCAGTGGAAAGGGGCAGTGGTGGTTAAGGAAGAGCCCCGTAATCAGAAGGTTGCCGGTTTGAATCCTGATCCGCCAAAGTGCCACTGAGCAAAGCACCGTCCCCACACACTGCTCCCCGGGTGCCTGTCATGGCTGCCCACTGCTCACCAAGGGTGATGGTTAGAAGCAGAGGACACATTTCATTGTGTCACCGTGTGCTGCGCTGCAGTGTTTCATGATGAGAATCGCTTCAATTTCACTTTTCATTCTGGGTACAAGGATGGGGTTCTGCACCTTGGGTTCTGTGAAAAGGTGTCATCCTTAGCACGAGACTGTGCAGTAAGGTCCAAGGACCTAAGGTCAAAGCTCCCTGCATTACAAATGAGTTGGAGGTTAATCAACTCTGTTCAATCTCAGTTCAATCAACTCTGTATAAACACATATAATAATCTACCAACATCAAGGCCATGCTAAGAGGTCCTAATAGAAGGTCAATACATGTTTGCTAGAACTTCCCTGTCAAAAATCGGAAACACTCGTTTGATTACAAAATCAAGAAGTAAGATGGACTACTTGACCCCTCACCTTACAAAAAGATCGCTGTGCCATGGGTAAATATTGTTGGACACATTAATTATAGTTACCTATTTTAAGAAGTTGGTGATTGAGTGACAAGATTATAAAAGTAACTAGTTACCAGAGAGAGTAACTTAAAATGTTAAAATCTGTAAAGAATCTGGATGGTGTGGCTCCGTCTCGTCCTTCGTTAGCGGAGCTCATGTTACTTGGACATGGGTTTTTGCTGCTATCAGCTTCCACGTTCTTGGCCACTAGTTTTGATGAAGCGTAAGGTGATGAGAGGAGCTTCATCAGATTTTAATTGCCAGTTACCGGCGTGGATAAAGACTTAGTTCCGCCGCATAATGTACATTAATTATGTACGTTCCAACCTTTAATTTCAACAGGGTAAAAGCCGTGACTGTATTTCCATTGTAAAAATGCTACTTTTCAACTCGCCATTGCTGTGTCTCTCCTGCTCGTGTGTGTGGCTGTGTCTGTTTGTGTAAACACTCGCCCACCTCTACCTCTGATTGGCTTAGCATGAAGTTTAACTCAGCCAATCGTCATCACTTGTTGCCTCACCCCTCGCCACGCACTCTCACCAAATAAAAGGAAAAAAACTTTGAAGGTTGAAGGAAAACACCTTCATTACATTAATGCGTCGCATTATGCATCGTATTGTCTGTAGCCGTAACAACGTTGTAGTGATGGAAACAGTCATTAGTTCGATTACCCATTACTGAAACATTACTTTATCTTCACTGCAAATATGGATGGATTGTGTTTTAAATTCATCTTCAAGCATTTCAGAGTTCTCTGAACATTCTCTGAACGCCCTTATCCAGAGCGACTTACAATCAGTAGTTACAGGGACAGCCCCCCCCCCTGGAGCAACTTAGGGTTAAGTGTCTTGCTCAGGGACACAATGGTAGTAAGCGGGATTTGAACCTGGGTCTTCTGGTTCATAGGCGAGTGTGTTACCCACTAGGCTACTACCACCCATTGTTAGTCTTGCTAACAATGGCACATGGCTCCACAGCTCCAAAGTTCAACTTCCAAGGCAAATAGAATACAGCATAAACTGTAAAAAGAGGTTTCAGTTGATAATGTAGACATTTTATTTGACAAGCCTGCAATGTTCCCATCACATGGAATCAGCCAAACGTCAAAACTGGGGAACCCATCAGCAGGTTTAGACCCGGAAACCCAGCTGGTTTAGGGCCATGTTTTTTTTTTTTATTATTATTATTATTTTTATTTACTCAAACCACAGAGAGTTTTACATAAATTCTGATGTGTGAGGGGATTAAAATGAGTAAAATAAGATCAAAGTAATGCACTAAAGCAGATCTCACAGCTTTTATGTTCATGTAGCAAGGTTTACGGATGGAAAATCCCATAAAAGCTCTGAATCAAATATACCTGCGGTAAAAAAAAAGATGGTTCTGGGATCCAAGGGAATTTTAGGACTATATAAGAGAATATGGGAACAAGCCTGCTGTGAAGCCTTCAAAAAAAACAATAATGTTAAAAGAAGTGAGCTGAGCCAAGGAGGGGAGGACAAGACACAGCAAGAATGCATTTCTACATGTAATAACTAATGCCCACAATAAGGAAATCAGGGACATGCACAATGGAAAAGAAACCCAAAAAGTCTAGAAATGACACTTTCCTCCACTTTCCCAAATCCATATTTTGTTCTGAATGAATCGCAGTGAGTCAAATAGGATTGGCTAAAGTGTCTTTCGGAATGCTGTAGGTTTCTTGGCCCGAGCCCCAGAGCCTTCCGGTGGTCGTCTCAGAGCCCTCTAACAATCAGAGACAAATTTGGCAATTTCCACACCACCCCACATTCCAGCACTGAAACTCTAAATTTAATTTTTCATCACATAGCCCTGATCTCCGAGGATTCCAGTGCATCCTTGTATTCTTTTCTTGCCAGGACATATTTTTAGACTCTCCAACCCATCAAATTGGCAGAAGCCTCCAGAACTCACACTGAGAAGCTGCACGTTGGCCAAAGGAATCCTCCTCTGGCCAAATTAATCACTCCAAACCCCATCCACACAGTAACAGTAACAGGAAGTGCTCAAAAAGTGATTCCAAATATGAACTTTCGAACTAAAATCCAGTAAAAAAGAAAAAAAAAAAAACATCTGAATAGTGTTGAGGTCTGATGCGTAACTACAGCAAGATGAACTGGAAACGCAGAGGTGGTGACGCTGCAGGGATACTCAACAACGCCGCCGGACTCGCCAGCCGCCTGTCTCTCTCTCTCTCTCTCTCTCTCTCTCTCTCTCTCTCTCTCTCTCGCGCGCTTTCTTGCCCCAAGGTGTGGGCCCATTAAATCATTGATGCAGGAGGGTGGGTCTGATGCCGCCTAACGCCTGTCAGAGGAGAAATAACTTTGCATGCGGCCATGCATTATTGACAGGCCTGAAACTCACACGAGGTGAGCGTGCGCGCATTCTCGCCGTTGCGTTGGCTCTTTTATTCATGGAGGTGACAGGAAATGCAAGAGGGTATAGACCTTTGTAGGCAGGAGCTGACACCATGAGAATGCGACCAAAACGAGAGAAAAGCTGAAGCAAAATGAAGTTCTTTGAAGTTCTCCAAATGTGTTCTATCTTCCCTGCCATAATTGATTGTGACTTGAATTACAAACAAGCGGCAAATGAAAGGTAACATTATGTGTCTCAGCATAATGTTGAGCTGGACATCTTCAATCAATAAATCCGTATTTATTTGTAAAGTGCTTTGTTCGCTCTCACTCGAATACTGATTTTAGCACTCATCACTAGCCACACCCACTAAACACAAAGTGCCTGTGCACACCCCAATCGCACGTCTATTTTTTTGTGTCATGCTGCACATGTCCACATGGTAATATGTGGTTCAACCGTCCACTGGAGAGATCAGCAAGGGCTCCAAGAAGGTGTTTCTTCTATTCCACTGGAAGGATGGATGCCATCACAACACCATCATTTGATGTGAGCTGGGTGGTAGTAGCCTAGTGACTCGCCTATGAACCAGAAGACCCAGGTTCAAATCCCACTTACCATCGTGTCCCTGAGGGGGGGACTGTCCCTGTACCTACTGATTGTAAGTCGCTCTGGATGAGTGCGTCTGATAAATGCTGTACATGTAAAAATGTTGAATGTAGTTCAAATCGTATGAGCCACATCATTAGTGCTGCCACCGTCTTATCATAGAAAGCTACATGCCGGGCAGGATAGCCATGTTTTATCAAAGGATGAAGGGAGCAAACAACGAAGGAGACACCGGTTTCCTCACCATTAAGCTAGAAACCACCAGCAAAGTGAGACATCTTCAGCAGGCACGACTTCCATTTGAGGGGAAAAAAAGAAGTGGCACCTTTTTGAAAGTGAGCTGTGACAAAGACGTGCGCCAGAACAGGATCGGAATCAAGCATGAAACGCGTGAGCTGCTGCACGCGCTCGCATGTGTGCATCCTGGCGAATCCGTGCCGGGCGATCAGATCCGATCCGTCGTCTTGAACTCGCGGGCACCTCCCGCTTTTCCGACGCACCTGCACCAAACAAACAGCCTGTTTGCTTGTCTGTGACACGATTATTTTTATCTGGCCGAGGGGTCAGGATCAGCGAGCCTCCGATTCCGCGGCCAGGGCAGCCACCGGAACACTGAAACAAGTGTCATGAATTCTTAAAAAGGACGGGGCGGGGGTGGGGGGGGGGGGGGGGGGGGCGTCACGGGGGAGGCTTTAGAAAGTGCCGGGGTGATCGC
This sequence comes from Denticeps clupeoides, assembly GCF_900700375.1. Taxonomy (NCBI): domain Eukaryota; kingdom Metazoa; phylum Chordata; class Actinopteri; order Clupeiformes; family Denticipitidae; genus Denticeps; species Denticeps clupeoides. The sequence goes on along the minus strand of NC_041716.1, from coordinate 6,350,332 downwards.
GTAGAACAAAGGGGAGTTGGAGGAGGAGGCCGCTGGAGTGTTCACTCCATCCTCCTCGCATCAGCAGAATTCCCCCAGGCCGTGGGCGAGGCGCTCGCTCTGTTCTCGCCGCCATCTTTCTTCTCCGGTGGTCGGTGGGGGACCGTCCCTGGCTGTTTTGGGGGCGTGGCTAATAACAGGTAATTGGGGATGGATTGGAGGGAGCGGCGTGTGCGCGGTGGGGTAGACCCGGAGGCGAGACCGGCATCGGTTAATGCGGTAATCAACGCCTACGTGAGAAGATACATGGAAACGCTCTGGGACCGACGCCACATACAAACACACACACACACACACACACAATCTATGAAGTCACGTGGACACACACTCTATGTGTCCAATTTGCTCTTGGTGAGCAGCGGCTGCGTTTTTGTATGCGTCAGGTATGGCCTACGCTCAGGCTTCTGTGTGTGTGTGTGTGTGTGTGTGTGTGTGTGTGTGTGTGTCCAAAGGGACACAGGACTACAGGAGAATGGTAATGACTACACACACACACACTAATGAGCACAGCACAAGAGCAGGCAAGAGAAAATGCCCACTGGCAGGAGGAGGACAGCGCGGCGTGCGGCTTCGGCCAAACTCTCCAAACGCTTTCAGGAATCTGTTCATCCTCTCTTTCTGCATCATTCCTTCACTCTCTCTTTCCATCCTTCCCCATCACCCTGCCCGTCTCCGACACTCACTATGCAGCACGAGTGAAATATCCAACCCCAAATCATTTTTTTTGGTTCTTGTTGTTGCTTCTCCCTCCCCGTCTCTCTTTCTAGGGTTCTGGAGTGACATCATCCCAGGTCACCTTATCCTCCCAGAGGAAGTGGATTGATTAATTCTGGACTAACAGATATTTTTAATTACAGTGTCAAATGAACTGTTAATGGTACAATAAAACTCAGGGCGTGTGTATTCATTCCTAATGTACTCGTCAGCTCCCTGAGGACGGAGCGATGATCACGCGCTTCCGACAGATGGGTTCAAATTGCCTGCTAAAAAGGAACTTCACAAACACACACACACACAAGAACGCGTCCGGATCAGAGCAGCACAAACACACTGTTCGCTCTGCCGAGGCTCCGACTAGACAGAAATATGGATTTCATGCTTTGATAAATGAGCTTGATTTTCTTACTTCACTGCTCGCAGATAATAGTCTAGAATGAGCTTATTCAACAATGCAACAATTAGCTAATGAGAGTTCTCAGACAGATGCCCCTCTTAGGATACATGGCAGACTATAATAGCTCAAATGCAGAATTAGGCTTTCAAAATCCAGGAATCGACACAATTGACTAACTTCTCTCCATCGTTCATTAATTACATGTTATTAATGCAGGAAAGAATTCAATGTAAATGGGCATCTGATGCGTCCACATATTTATGCAGCATGAGACTTGCTCTACAGTACTCACTGAAACATTTCTGCCTAAGAGTGCTATGATATTGTTTTTGATATTGGAGTTTAACTAACTTTGAAAAGGAAACCTGCTAGTCTGAAACCTAGATAAATAAACCAAGCAAACGTGCTTTCTGTAATATTGCAGAAAAGTTAAAAAAAGTACTCATAAGCATAAATTAGACAGGTTAGTTTAAAAGAACAAACGAATATATTTTTTTTTAAACTACTGTAATGAGAAAAAACACCTTAAACAAAACAAGAGCTATGGTTTACTTTATTGACTGCATCCATACACAGTAAAAAAGTGTTATGCCTAGCTTTGATGCATTATGTTAAGTCTGTTATCTCTTCTGGTTTTAATAAATGGTTCTTAAGGTTCAAAACCTTAACCGACTCACAAACTCATTAATATCCCATCACTATCACTCAAGAGCAGGGTGCACACCTTTTGGAGAACCCGTAAAATCCAATTCATTCAATATCCATAACAGCTTAGTCATGTTACTCAGGGTCCTAGGAAAGCAGGAGAAAACCGAACAACCCGAGGAAACCCAGACTAACATGGGGAGAGCATGCAAAGTCCACACACACAAGGTCCGAGGCAGGATTCGAACTCAGACCTGTGGAGGCGTTAGGCCACATTGCTTAACTGCCATGATGTATGGCTTCACTCCGTTGATGTGTTGCCATTGTTACATTCCTATCTGATGCATTTTAATAACCTGACAAAGACATCTCTATCGCAGGTTTTGAGCACAGAGTTAAGCCCAAACTCCACAGCAGTGAGAGCTCAACGTTTCTAATTATTATGCACCTCCAAACACAAGGACTGTGCCCTCCACCCTTGTGCCCCTTTTAATTAAAAGGCTCGAAAGAACAAGTGCTGTTCTCCCCACCACACTGAAGCACAGACAATAAATCAACCTGAATCCATCAGCTCTGCATGAGCTGGAGCATGCCCAAACTTATTACCTCACCCATTCATAGCATGACTGTTAAAGGCAAGTCTGGAAAGCTGATACACAGGGACAAAATAAACAGCAGCAGTCCTGCTATTACAATTTCATACATTTCCCGATCAAGTGAGGTATAATTCCAGAAATAATCATCTTCCCTTGTTCTGGATTATGGTGGATAATTAAGCAAAAACACATTAGAGGGAATGCGATACCAGGAGATATTTTTGCTTCGTTAAGGGTCACGAGGCAGAACCGAGTTCATTAGAGATCGCTCCAATGCCATATATCATGGTACAGCAGGACCTTGAGTGGGTTGAGACCATATCCTGATATATTCATGGATATTGAAGCAATGAATAAAAGCCCTTCCTGAGAAACTATATGTAGCTCCGTTGATTAAATAGTTCACCATTGAAGCAGTTGTTCCTTAGCAACATGCGACTGGTCACATGACACTGCGATCATAAATAATGCATAAGATGGAAGGATATTTATTAAGAGATATTGGCACTCCCAGGAGTCCTGTCAGCCAATCAAAATGCCAAGTTGAAACTAACAAGTACATTCATACATTAAACTTCTTTGGGACAGTGGTGGCCTAGCGGTTAAGGAAGAGGCCCCGTAATCAGAAGGTTGCCGGCTCGTATCCCGATCCGCCAAGGTGCCACTGAGCAAAGTATCGTTCCCACACACTGCTCACCAAGGGTGAAGATTAAAATCAGAGGACATGTTTCATTGTGTGACCATGTGCTGTGCTGCAGTGTTTCAAAATGACAGTCACTTCAATTTCACTAGTCACATTTATTGTGACTTAAAGAGTAACATGGATAAAAGTGTCCTACTGCAGTCTGACAACAACAATCATTTAAATAAATTAGTTAATTAGAATAGTTTCACCACATTGGTCAATAAAGTAGTCAGTGGTGATTATGCCATTTTTATTTCATTTTATTTCATAAAAATTTTCAGCTTGAATCTGGTCCACTGCCATGTTACTAGACTTTAGTTCATGTGACTGTTTGAATATTCCAATGGAGTATCATACACAAGCAGCAATGCAAAGCATAATGGGCCCTGCAGTGGAACCCAAAGTTTAAATCTAAAAGACCATAGGACAGGATTGTTCCCCACAAGTCATCAATCCCAACATCCCTCACAAGCAGACAAGAAGTTAGTCCTGCAAATCTCTGACAGAGCAGCCAGACAGCGCGGCAACTGTGGAATTTGCAGTCAGCACAATGGCCCATATGCAGATAATAGGCGCGCTGGCAAACGAGATGGCACGCGGTCAAAACATATGCTGGTGTGATAATGAGCACTGACTCCGAGATCAATACCGCATACTGCCAGTTAAAAAAAAAAAAAAAATCAACAAGGAAATAAATAAATCAGCCAATGCCATCAATCCACGGTCTCAATTAAAAGCTAAGCAGGGGCTTAGCAACGCATGGAGGCTGAGGCTTTCGGGGGGAACAGAGGGCAGGGATAATGCTCCATATTTGATTTTCTTCTGCAGGTTTATTCTCGGTTCGCTTTGATTGTGGTACGACTGTGAGGATAATAGGAGATTTGGGGTGCTCTCGCTCTGTTTATTTTTGCCATGTCAAGGGTGCAAAACAGTCGACTGTTGCCCTTCTGTGGGTGCTGATCAGCAGCCATTTTATTCTTCATCTTTCATTTAACCTCACATAAGTCATTACACCATGAAAAGAGACTAGAAATGTTAAACAGGTAGGATGAAGGCTGTGAGAAGTGTTTGCTGAGTTCACCAATGTATCAGTATATAACACGATAATCTATATGCATATTTAATTTAGTAACTAAACAAATGTTAACAGAGGACGACAGGAGGGGATAGATGGTGTGGGTTTAAATTAGCCATAATGAGGAGGTGGTGTGTGTGAAGGCTGTCAAAAATTGATATGGGCTCCTCACACAATAAACTTGGCTTATTAAAACAGCATTAAGGTTTATCAACCAATAATGACACCCAAGCAGTACATTCTTATTTGTATATTTTTCACTTATTGGCATTAATACATTTTTTGTTTAGCCCCCAAACAGGCCTTAAACAGACTCAAATATAAGACGATATCAGTATTTTCAATACTATATATTTAGAAACACATATTACTTATTTTTTGCATGTAGTTGCCGTCTTAACAACTGAAGAGTTCAATTTCCATTTGAGTTATTTGATAAGGGCAGACAAAAGAAGTGATTCTGGGTTTACTGCTATTCTGCCATTTCCTCTATGAATTCTAAGAAGATATTGGTTCAAAGAGGTCGCCTACCAGAAATCATCATTTGAGACTGAACAGCAAACAGAGAAGCAAGATGGAGACTCGTTTGGGTGAACACACAAAGTGCCATCTGTAGTCCTTTTGCCGGGCACTGTGAGATGGTGGCCAATAAAACAGTGGAGAAACACGTTTACCTCAAACATCTGTGAGCCCAACTGCTATTTGTCTTGAGTCTGCTTTTTTTTTTCTTTTTTAAATGCTTGTGTATGTCTGACATCCTCTATTTCTTTGCTGATAGCCTGTTTCTGACCACAGGACAGATTCTTGAGGAATATTACTGGGTGGTTGGATGAGTGATGGGTGCTGGAATAAATAGTTGAAAGCTATGGCAAAAAAAAAAAAAAAAAAAAATATATATATATATATATATATATATATATATATATATATATATATATATATATATATATATATATATATATATATATATATATATATATTTATTTATTTATTTTTTATATATAATTCTGATTATTAATCAGCATGCATCAATTAACCTCATTAGTCATATTTAATTTAGACTCAAGGTGCACTTTTTGGTTCACTTAGGTGATGTTACAGACAGTGGTGCTTCCTTAAATGATACCAAATACCAACAAGCAACAATTATTTTACTATTATTAAAAATATATATAAAAAAGAAAAATCTATCAATTTAGAAATCTAGTGTAGATTTCTGGTTTTATTCTGTCATTATTCATGGTTTATGTTTATCTGAGGTCTTATCGCATTTCCTTACAAATATGATGGAAAGCGAAAGCGCAAACGTCTCCAGAACACAGTTTATTTTGCGGAGTGAGCAGAAATGTCTCACACATTGCTGTTTAGAACGTGCCCGGCCTATTCTGCTCGGCAAGATTCTGCAGAAGGTTCCCGTCAACCCCCCCTACAACCATTCCTTTTTTCTTCCTCCAGCTCTGTTTACTTTCTGTGGGCTGTAGGTCTTTAAAAATAGCTGGCAGATGCTCGCCCTCTCCTTCAGGAATTCATGAGATCAAAAAAAAAAAGGTGGGTTTTAATCACACACACAGACACACACACACACTCACATAGAGCAACAGGCTGTTCTTCTGACACAGAATATTGTCTGTCAGGTGTAGTGACGCAAAAATGCTTCTCTTGAAATGATTTGTTCCTTTATTTTGAACAGAAATTGACAAAGAACCTATTTCCTCCTCAAATTGTGAACACTGTAATAATAGCATTTTAGAAATACATTTTCTTGTGAACCTGAGTTATGTGTTGGAAGCCATTTTGGTCTCTGAAGATCTCATTCTGCTTTTGACGTACACAATCACAACATGCATGAGAGCTCTCACTCTCAAATACACAATGAAAATGGTTTCATTTACACATATGCCAGCATAAATGAACACAAACGAACACAAAATCGACCCATTTGCTCCCTATTGCTCTCTTCAGGGATGTTAGCAACATCCACTACTGATTGCACTCATGATACTTTAGCACACTTCACAATACCATCAGAAAACACCTATAATCTTTTCACAATTCATATTATGGTGCACATACGTAAGCGTGATGCTCATTAGCTATGTTAGAATGTTAAAATTAGTGTAATTGTGCCACACAATAAGGGTGATTTACAAAATCTATTCAGAATTGGGGTTTAATGACCCTGCTTAAGGCTCTTTGTGCTGTCTCTTAAGATGTTCCTTTGTTATCCTCAAATTACGACAGGCTCAGAGGGCCGACTCTGACACGGCCCGCGTGAATGGCAGCGATTCTCCGCCAGCCGAACTAATTAAAACTCACCGCTTGTTTAAGCAATGGAGGGATGGGGGATGGGTGGGTGGATGGATGCACTGGATTAATTTAAGGCCCGGTGTTTGTTTTCGGAGCTCCTGAATTAAACATGAGGACGCAGGGACCACTGGACCAGGCTCAGACAAACAGCTGTGGTGGACAGCAGCTGAGCGAGACGCAAAGAGCGGGAATGAGCGTTGGGTCGCCCATGGCACGCATCTGTGATGACGGGGAGTTTCCATTATCTAAACTAAAACCAAATGAACCATTGCATGTACACTGCACAAGGCACTAAGATGTAAGCTAGAGGACAATATTTTAATCAACACAACAACTTACATTTTTGTACATTTAATTGAATAAAATCAAATTATATTTTCAAACAACTCCCTGGTCTTTCAGATCTTTAAGTGTATTGGCGCCTATTTACAACTGAGATTTTGGTGAAAGTGGTGAAAAGTGAAAGTGATACACTGCAGCACAGCACACGGTGACACAACGAAGTGTGTCCTCTGCTTTTAACCATCACCCTTGGTGAGATGTGGGCAGCCATGACAGGTGCTCGGGGAGCAGTGTGTGGGGACTGCACATTGCTCAGTAGCACCTCAGGATCTTGTACCTTGGCGGAGCGGGATTTGAACCAGCAACCCTCTGATTACGGGGCCCTTTCCTTAACCGTTAGGCCACCACTGCCCCCTCGTTTTCGGCCAGTGGTGGCGTTGGTGGTCTTACATTTTTAGTCTAAGGCTAGATCACATATGTTGTTTTTAAAGGCTTCATGCCCAGTCAACATGCTACAAAAAAAATGTTAACACGGAGTTGCGCTACCTCACATCCACAGATGCTACTGAGCATGGCAGGCAGGCCAGCAGTTAATGAGACAATCGCACAATCTTGCGCCGAGCGAGGGTGTAACGAGCACAGAATATCGACAGGAGGGATACATTCCACTGACGTGCAGGAAAGCAGCAGGTACTGCGGAGGCAAAAATAAACATTCAGCAAAGAAAGGACACAAACCATTCCTTTCTTGTGATATTTAAGAAAAGAAAACTTTTTGTCCCTTGGTCCCTTTCAGAAAACCCACAAAAAACTGAGAATGCAGGGTCTGTTAGTGTAATTTTGGTATCATTATAAAGATAACACAATGAAATGTGTCCTCTGCTTTTAACCCATCACCCTTGGTGAGCAGTGGGCAGACATGAAATGCACATAGGGAGCAGTGTGTGAGGATGGTGCTTTTGCTCAGTGGCACCTTGGAGGTTTGGGATTCAAACTGGCAACATTCTGATTTTGGGGCCGCTTCCTTAACCACTAGAACAGAAGAAAGTGAAAAATCTGATGTCTGCCTACAAAAAAAAAGTTTCTGAAAGGGGTTTTAGAAATAAAACGGGTCCATCCTGTGCTACTATGATTTTTGATTGTTTTCTACCTGTGTCTGCCTGTATAGAGCTGCCCTGTTTGTGTCGGTTCGCTGTCAGGTCATTGTTGGGTGATGTTTCCCCTGTCCTGTGTTTGTGTAATATCCCCCGTCTTTTGACGTTGTGCGTATGCATCCTCTTTTCCTCGCCATGTCCAACAACAGTGACATCAGGTTTTAATGTAATAACCGCACAGAATAAATGCTTGGACCTGCTTTGGGTGTTGATTATCAATAATATCCTATTGAACAAATGCAACTTTTATCACATAAATACTGAACTTTTTAGTGATGGTTTATAAATCTGGATTTTGGAACATCACCCTTCTTCCATGATCTGAGTGGACAATATTCTTGAGGGACATGCGCATGTGGGCGCATGTGGACCAAGCTTCTGACAATAAATTGGAGGAAAAACAAATGTTGTCTGGATCATGTCATTGAGGTGTTATTTAAGAGTGAGAGGCTATAAAAAGATTACACAGAGAAGTGGAAAAGAGGAAACATGCTTGGAAACACTCCTTTTTAAGCAAGAGCTCATTTGCATGTATTTACATAAATTGCAGCTTATGTCCAATGCTAGTGTAAGCTTCTTTATTCACCATTATCCGAAATGGGGGGGAAAGGCACAAGAATCAGAGTTTCAAGGTCCCAGATTCAAGGGTTCTTTAACAGATTTGTCCTCAATTAAATCGCTTCGAGAAAAACGTTGTGCTCATCCATTAAAGTGAAACACTGAAGTTTTAAATGAACAACAAATTAGATATTGACGCTCCAGTAAACATATAAACAAGCTGGATAAATGGTGAGTCGGACAACCTTCTTCCAAGGACCAACACTACAAAAATAAGGCGCTGGGCAACAAATTTTTCTCTTCTTCAGCTCGTCTTCATATGTTCTATAAATATTTATGACCTTGAACAAAATATCCCATTTAACAAAAAGTAACCATATCACTAGTAGGACCTTCAATGAATGCATCAATCTCCATTATTTTCAGTAACTTCCATTTTTTATGATTCTGACATGTCCATGAGAAGGTGTGATCCTTTTTAAGGAGTGAGCTTAATACATACAAACACACAAAGATATTAAAAAAAGACAAAACGATGCTATAATACCTGAATTGCATTAAGCATACACTAAAGTAAATTAATTCATATCTTCCATTTGCCAAGATCTTGTCACCCAAATTGAGTGAAATCACCAGCCAGGTTGGGAGAAAGGACCGCAAGTTGTGTTGCAGAATTGTGCCGATTTGCATCTGTCTTTGTTTTCCAATCATTCTAGTAAAACATCTATTTAGAAATCTGTGAAATCTTTTTTCATTTTTTTAAACCTCTTTCAGTGTGCAGACTATTTATATAATAGTAGTGAGTGAGAATATTGTGTATCTGACCTTTTACTTTGCCATCATATTTCTTGGGCTTGCATTACTGCACAACAATTAAGGTATTAAAACGAACCGAGCGAGGAATTCGCACAGGTAGGAAAAGACAGAAGGTCCTGCTACATACCCCTGCATTCTCGCTGGGTCCAAATCTCATTCCCACACTTCCGATTGTATGATTTACTTCCCAAATGTAAATGCTGTGAGTGCAAATATAAGAGAGGGCAGGGGTAAAATGAAAATTTGATTCAGCACTACTTTTGTGCTTTATTCCAGATAGTTCTTCAGCTCTTATCTGTGACACCATCATGCAACAACCTGTTTTCTCTCCCTCTCTCTCTCTCTCTCTGGAAATGGAACAGATCCCTCCACCATCGTCTTTGGGGCTTTGCGGGAGCTTGCCTTCAATGTATTTTAATCCCTCAACATCGCATAGAATGCAGCCGGCAGAGCCAAGAGCAGAACAATTTAGAACAATCTTTGCAAAGCTTGCCGGGCTTATGCGTATATAAAGCTGCAACTTAAAACAAAGACAGGATTGAGCTCTGTCGCCTCAGAGAAATAAAACAATTTACATTAGACGCCCTTATCCAGAGCGACTTAGGATCGATAGTAAGTCGCAGGATGTCTCAACCACAACACTGAAACTGATAAGAACAGTCTTGGTCCGAGGTGTGAGATGTGCTGATGGTATATTGCAGTCATTACTTTCATATTTGTGGTGTGCACTCACTAGACTGCTGAGCAAAATTGTAAACGTGACATATTATATCACTCTATGCAAACTGTAATTGTTATTTTTGTGTATGCACTGCGGTTTTACTGCAGTCTGCTGGCACCCCCAAACTGGGTGAGTGCCAGGCTAGCACCCATTGTTCTGGGATGTCAGACGGCCCACCTAAATCTGGGTTCAGCACTTCTGGGTAACATGTAGAATGTCCCTACACCAGTAAGCACCAGGGGTGGAGCCAAATTTTAATAGCATGAACAGTGATTTTAAACACATTAATTTTGGTTTAATAAAGTAAGTATCATTTGAAAGCGTATTGAATATAGCGCTGGTTTCTGGAATCTGGTTTGAGCAAATGAAATAGTTTTGAGTAGTTTTTGATTAGTTGATTAGACTACCTTGTAATACGTGATAAAGCTTCATTCTGACCAGTTAGAGTCACCAATCACCGAATTATATGGAAAGCAGCGAATCATATGGAAAGCAAAGTTCTTATAGAACATAAGTTTGCGGACCATTCATTTAGAATGTGAGTTGGACCCGGCCAAGATTTACAGCGCTGCCCTGCATTCCATTAACAGAAGGGAGACTGAGTCAGTGAGACTGAGCAGCCAGTGTCAGTTGAGTCAGTCGGTAAACTTTGAGAGAATGAAAGATGATATATTGTTGCTTCAGTCCATTTGCTAATAATATAAATTTCGTCATTTACATTCATGTAATTCCGCAATATGACATCGCGATTCCATTCATTGTGCAGTCCAACTATAGACCTGAAACAATGAGGTATAGTTATTATGTGGTGGGATTGTGAGGGTGGTGCACAGTGATGCTTTAATCACTGCTGTGTTTATATAATAAGTTCATTTTTTCATATTGTGTATTAATAGGTGTATACATAAGTTATACATAGAATGGTTGTACACACTCACCTATGAACAAGAAGACCCATGTTGAAACCCCACTTACAACCATTGTGTCCCTGAGTAAGACACTTAACTACTGACTCTGGATCTGATAAATGCACAGTAATGTACAGTAATTTGTATAACTATTATATTGTCTTTCAAGCACAGAAAACAGTATTTAAGTGAATATTTAGGACTCATGTTTACTTAAACATTACAGAATAAGTCTCCTACCCACAATAAGACATTTTATTCATTAAATACTTGTATTGGATTGGTACTTCCCCAAGATTTGGCTTCCCTAATAATGAATAAGGTTATAAGACTAGTCAATGTGAGACAGAGTGCTTTGTTGGAGATAGATATTTAAGGTCTCCCTAGCGGGGTGACCTTGGAGGCTGCCAGGGGCCAGTGACAAGCGGCATTGCTCACAGGAAAAGGGGTGCCCGTAAGTCAGCGAGGGACAATGGCATTGCCCCGACGGTCCCCTAGCCAAAGCTATCAGGGGGCTGCAGAGGCGAGCGTGGGACGGGACGAGGAAAGGACAAACCAAAGCGAACGGGCAACCTTGTCAAGTGCTCCATCGAGCAATAAATTGAGTTCTCATCACAGGGCTTCTGCTGGGATTATTCCTCATAATGTAGCTTCCAGGGAGAAGGGGGGAGGGGGTGAGACAGGAAGGCGGAGATCCCGCATGTTTTGCAAGCATTGAGTGTGTGAGTGTGTGTTTATGCATGTGATAACAGCTTTCCCCCTAAAAAAAATGGACATTTTTTTACATTTGCACCCGGCCCCCCAGTTGAGACAAATCAACCACTAATTATGGAAAGGGCGTGGTTGGGGGGTACTTGAGACCACTGGAAATGGGGGCATCAGTTTCTCATTACCTGTCCGGTAATTGCACAGCGAATGTCATCGCCTCGTCTTGCGACTGGCTAAGCCGACTGCTCGAGTCAAAGCGCTGGCAGCCGAGGCAACGGATTCATGATAGACAGCAGCGAGCCTTCCAACGAAATTGCAAGTTGGTAAATCAGCGGATCGTGTTTTGACACAACGGTATGCATGACGACGCTCTCCCTTATGACCGAATTATGACGAAATGTATAATGGAACAGAAGCTTGCATGAGCCTCATTAAGCCCCACATATTCTGCCTTGCCGCAATCTTTTAAAGAAACGTGATGCCCGTAGGGGACGAGATGAAATGCAGTCAAATTAATTTTTTTTCATTAATTTATTTTTTGAAACGTGGCCTAATTTGCTCAGCACGCAGGAAAGGGAAAAAGTAGACACAGCGGATTTTTGATGTCAAACAATTCACTTTTTGTTTGTAGGAAATGTTGGTGGCATTTGGCGTTGGGCGGTCGAAGCGAATGAATGCCAACCCCCACCCCACTAATTAGCCGGACCCGCTACCCGCACGCATTCCCAAAATGCCTCCAAGGTGCCCTTCCTTGGTTCCGACACAGATGCTGGGCATTAATCCGCTGGATGGGCTTATGCGACATTTGTATGCAGCGGGGCTTCTTCGCCACGGCTGGAAGCGGCATTGCGCTGAAAGGATTATCGATGCATGTCAATACCATCCTTCAGTCTCCTGTCACCGCGGCCGCTTCCTTCTGCCGCATCCTTGCGCTGTCCTGAGGAAGCCGAGCCTCTGATCTACACTCGGTGGGCTCAAGGCACTCAGACTCTGCTGCGGCCTTGAAGCACATGCGCACGCTCTCTTCTCCTTGCATACATCAGAGTGAACAATGTGTTATTACTGTGTCGTCATTTTTTATTATTTCCAAAGCTTCTTTATGGATTTACTTCAACACAGCGTCCATGTGGTGACACATATGGTGCTGTTGGCCACATGACAAATATCAATGTCACTCAAGTCTCATAGCCAAAAATGACAACTAGGACTAGTAACTTTATATATATATATATATATATATATATATACACACACACACACACACACACACACACACACACACACACACACACACACAATGTGTGGTCGGAAACAAACATGAAACGACAAAAAGACAAAAAGTGTCTTTCATGTCTGCAATGGATGTAGTGTATTCAATAACAATAATAAAATAATAACAATAAGATAAAATAATAAGATAACCTTGTTTTAGGTATGAGGGTTTGACTAAAATAAAATTATTTTGTCTGTTCTACTAGGTACCTGTACTATATAGACTGGGTTACATAGAATTACTTAAATATTTCCATAGTCTAAAATGTCATCAGATCTTTTTGACTAAACTACAATATTAATGGATAATTCTAACTCAAATATAACTAAAATTCTCTGCCTTTTAGTCAGCTGAACCCTGACAAGGCTGAAATGAATGTGAACATGAGTTTAAGACTAATAAAGACAAAAATGACAGCTGGACGCAGCTAGATTGTGACACCAAGGCAGTCCTGGGCTAGCCAGATGCTGCCAGTCAGAGACACACAAGGGTTCTAATCACCCCCAGATGATGCTTTTTTGGCATGGGTGATTAGAACCATCACTTTCTGTCCCAGAATTAATATGGACACTATGTTTTTCAGTTCCTGACAGCGTTAACATTCTCCTTGGTTCTTGTTTAGTCTTTTGTGTTTGGCTTATTTGTGTTTTAAAGATGTATATATGTAGAACGTTGAGCATAGACTAAAACTAAAATTAAGACAGGTTGGCAAAAAACAACTATAGAGCTGTAGCAGCTATATAAGGCTCACTGCATCAACATATTCACACAATTTACATGAACAGTTTCTTTTTTATGTCCTGAATTGTAACACCACTGCTGAAAGCATAAATCAAAATATCATTATGATCAAAATCCAAGACTGTACTGAAATATTTCAGGCCAGTATCACTTAGCCCAATGATAAATCTTACAATTTACACATAAAAAAAATTGCATTTAAAATAAATGGAAAATTAATGTCCACTTATCTATTTTTAGAGAAGCTCAAGGCCCATAAACACTCTGTAACCTTCAGAGACTAAGCTTAAGCTGAAGCAGATGCATCATGAGCCTAAAATATTTTTTCCCATATGTTTTCAACATGAATGCCCAGTCTATTCAGCCTATTGTCATGTGACCCTGTGGCAGTGCCAGGGCAGGATGGCACCATAAGCACTGGAATTTGACACGTGTTGCCCCCGGCAAAAGTGACCCATGGAGAGTGGCAGGTCACAGTGGCAGAAGGGCCCCGTTATTCCCTCCAGGGAGCAAAGCCAGGGTTCTGCCACACACCAACCCAAAAATCCAGAGCAGCCAGCCTTAATCACAGACAGATTCCAGCCACCTGCCCAATCTGGCAACCCGCCGCACCAGGCCTTCTGGGGTTTCAGCCTGCATTCCCAAGCCCACCAGCCATGCCAAATATCTATCGCTGTTCATTGGAATTCATTACACACAGAAAATATAACTTCTTAAGCAGATGACTTAGTGCTACATTATTTTTTAATAAAAACTGCCTTTGATTGCATTTTTGGTGTTTGCACTTTACAGAAGTCTGTAAGAAGCCACGGAGCACTACAAACCCTCTCTGACCCCCGTTCTACCCCACACTGCATTGACACTGAACACGCACACCGAACTCTGGAGCAAACTGTACCACAGCACTGTAAGGGTTTCACTGGTATAGATGCACAGTGTGCAGAACAGTGGTTTTTTTTTTCAGATCTGCTTTAATGTTTTGGAGCATTATATTTTTCTCCTGTTCTTACCATTTTCTGCACATGCCCATGGCCTTGAATAAGGAAAATCTGCATTTAAAAAAAACTGAATTTGTTTAACAACTATTTGATGCCACAGATGTGCAGTTTTACTATGAAAATATCTGTTAATCTTTTTTTTTAAAAAAAGGCTGCTCTTTCTGCAAAACAGACCTGTAAAAATAGCTAAACCTTAAAAGTGGATGATTATTAATATATAGCAACAAGGCATTGTATATATCTGGAATACAGGAATAAGACTTCCTTGAACTCTCTGTGTGGAGTCATCACTGCTTCCAACATGACTCATTACTCAACATACTCCACCTCGGAGAGCATTCTACCAATGGACACATGTGCAATAAATACCACCGTTTAAATATTTAATGTGTTAAAACAAATTAACTCCCCGAATGCAGCAAATGTGTGGAAGTCACACTTCAGAGTGCGCATGTTTGCCTTGCAGGGAGCCATTGAGCAGAAACCAATTGTTGAAACCAGCAGCACATGACGTCATCACATTTAAGGTGAATGGAAAGCGCCTCCGTCGATTCATTCATCATGTGCCTGTGGGTGTACTGTTATCTTTCACACACTCTCTTTCTTTTCCACAATTCATTTTGACTAATTAGTCACACATTTACATTACATTTACAGCATTTATCAGACGCCCTTATCCAGAGCGACTTACAATCAGTATTACAGGGACAGTCTCCCTGGAGCAATTTAGGGTTAAGTGTCTTGCTCAGGGACACAATGGTAGTAAGTGGGATTCGAACCCGGGTCTTCTGGTTCATAGGCGAGTGTGTTACCCACTAGGCAACTACCACCCTACCACTACCATTTTAGCGCGCCTTTTCTTTTCTTTTTCGCGCGTGTGTCCATAGTATAAAACAAATGGCAGAGCAGAAGAGCATTACGATGATGCCACTTGAGGTAAACACATTTGTGGCATCACACATTTTGCACGGATTTAATTGTGATTAATGATTGTGGTAAATATGCTATATTTTTAAAGATCCCCTATTATTAATTCATTTGCTTTTATGTAGGTCCTAGAATTCTCTTTCCGAAATTCAGCCTTGGTGCCACTTAGAGCCAGTCCAAAATGAGGAGGAGAGAGCCGAGACGAGGAGAAGAGCCACTAATATAAGTGAGCAAGTATTCTTGGAAATTAAGTCATCAACGCTTCCTGTTTTGCACAAACATGAAATTGTGTTGGCATTTTTCCTGAAAAAAATCCCTTTACCTTTCCCATTATGATGACACAAGTGGACAAAAACCTGATCCAACATTCTGAGCTCCCGCTATCTGAACGGCGAATTAGAATTGCCAAAGAACTCTTCATACGTTTCACCATTTCTAGCCATTGCAGGACCATAGACAGGCTGAGGGAACTCATTTTAAAGGAAAATAATCTCACAAAGTGCAATTTTCATAATAGGGGACCTTTAGGTAATTGACAGCCCTACTTTTAGTATGAACCTGTATAGTCAAGAAATGTTTCTTTGGCTGATGGCACAGGATTTGAACCCGCTTCCTTACCCGCTAGGTGAGTGTAATGTGTCTTACACAGTGGTATATGTTGAAGTGTCTTGGCTTGTCTTCCCAGTGTAAACAGGGCCGTACATGCATATTAAGCTTTATTTAGCTTAAACTGGTCAGGTCTGGATGTCAGCGATGAAAATGGGTGACCCAGAAAATTTCATTTGAGCCGATCCAACAATTTACCCCGAGGGATCATGGCTTGATGGATGATGATATGATGCCGCAGTCATGCACAGTGTGTCCCGCTCATACGTCTTTGCTCCCTCTATAATTCATGTTGCGTGCACAGCCATTTTAGCGCGCCTTTTCTTTTCTTTTTCGCGCGTGTGTCCATAGTATAAAACAAATGGCAGAGCAGAAGAGCATTACGATGATGCCACTTGAGGTAAACACATTTGTGGCATGACATTTATCAAGCATTAAGAGAAGCCCTTCCTCTCGAAAGCCTGATTGTTGAGGGGAAAAAGTTTCATTATGTAAATGCTGTCCCATGTTCGGGGGTTTGATAGGCCTATATTTCACGTCGGCGACATGCATGTAAACACATTTGTTTTCATATATGGTATCGTAATAAAGCCTTGTCAGTATTCCACATCCGCCAGACTAGCGGCTTAACACGGATTCGGCACTTGACTGGTGCCGTTTTTTTTTTTTTTTTTTTTCAGAAAAGAGTGGCTTTCATTGCTCATCAACACAGACACCGCTGTGTTCGGGGAGACAGAGACAGACGTGGTTATTATGCACGTCACCTATTTCTCGCTATGAGGCACAGGTGTGTACGATATGTCAGCTACCCCGGGGTGACAGGGCCTAAAAATGAGAGCGGACCACCTACCTCCACGCACATCATTACCTCCACAGGGATGCATACACAAATCTCTGCCTCTTTGCTGCGTGTAGATTTTGTGGGTTTTAACAAGCCTGATGCAAATGTTTATCTGCTCTAATGTAAGTTCTTATACAAAAGTGCAAAGCTACTTTAGCCATCAGAAGATACTAAATATGCAGAAGATACTATAAATATGCATTGTCATATGCATATGAAGGTGCCTATGTATATTTATGTGTATATGTGTTCAGTATGGAATTGAAATAAATTCTAACTGCAATATTTGCAAAGTGTGTGTTACTTTTAGTTATATGCAATGAAGTCCATGTGTGTTTTCCTGCAAATGGAATGATTTGACCTGCCCATATTTGCAAGCATTCATGCATAATAGTGTATAATAGTACATCACCATTGCAATAGGGCATTTATGTGTTTATATATCGTAAATTCTATGAAATTACAGTTGAATGCTTTAAAGTACTATCTGGCTAGTTTGCTCTTTTAATGAATAAGTAATAAAGCTTGTGTTTATTTTCCTGCATGTGCAGTCTTGCCAGGGGGTTGAGTCCATCAGAACTTATCTGCTTATACCTGCATAGTCACGTTAATTTTGTGCAGAATGAAGGATGGTAATGTTCGGTTCACTAAGGCCTCGCCCATGTACGGGCAGTTAGTCTTTGGATTGTGAGTGTGTCAGCGTTCAGAAACTCGTTAAAGACTCCTCTCCCCTCAAGCCATGGAGCACACAGCCTGCGGCTAACTGCCTGCGGTCTGCCACCAGGGACCAGGCCAGATTCTGAGTCCACGTATGTCCACAGCTAAAGCCCATCCCAAAAGTGCCAGGGCATGATGAAGCTGAACAAATGAAAAGGGTTCACAAACCGGGGCAACTGTTCTGAGGACATGCTCGAAAATGCAAAAACAAAAAGCTAAAATTAAAAATCATACTCAATTTTCAGCTGTTTGGGCAAAACTAGCCATAATCGCAACATACAGCAAATACAGCAGTGGAGTTGAACGCTGCACTTCAGCACTTTTCAGTCTGTCAGCAACCATTATGCACCCTAAGTTGGACCAGTTCTCCCAGTGGGAGAAGCCTGGGAGTAAAGGAGAGACTGTATTGCAAAAATTGCTAAGGCTAGTCTAAAGCGAGTCATAAACTGGGCACTCTGGGGACACACAAATGTGCATTTTTTAATTAGGCATTTAGTAAATTAGATCTTATAAATAATCTTATAATAAAATACCATGAAAAGCTCACAATCTTTCCAAATAAATTACACTCAGCTAAGAAAAAGGCAACAGAGGCATAATGTATTCATAAAAAATATTCAAATAGGGTCTCATTTCTTTAAACAAATGTGTCACGTTTAAGGAGAGGGAAAATAATTTAAAAAATAATCACCTGCTCAAAACCGTCCACGAAGCACCCAATATACATAATACACAATCTCCATATTCATTACTGCAAATAAACACCATTGCACCTATAAAATGTTCCATTCTGAGTTAATAGACGCATTTTTCCACGTTTTATAGAGGTGTACTTGTTTTGTTTTTTTTTTGAAAGGGTTAAAATTCTGGTTTAACACACACGACCATAATTCAAATTTTTTTGGAGAATCTTAGATAATATACAACTATATAAGGTGTATTATAAATATTCAACTACCCATTCCCACACCCTCAGTAACTAAAAAGAAAATGTATATTGTATTTTAGGGAAATAGTTTATGTAATAATATATAAGAACCATTCTTACAAAAAGATATAACAACACAAACATATACCTACACTGAATATATGTGTCACAACTGAGGACTGATGGGTGAAGGGAGCGCAGGAGAAGGACATCTTGGAAAAAAAAACAGGGATTTATTAACATACAAGAAACGAAACGGAAACTCAAACCTCAAACCATAAACCACGAACAAAACCAACATTCACACAAGGGTGAGTCCACATTAATGCAGCAGCGTTGTCCTGCTGCATTCTCCTTCCTTATATAACAGGGCTCCAATCATGGACTCCTACATGATTAGAGACCTATTGTTAGGCTGACTGGTGCAGGCTGGGAGACCAGCAGCACCAGCCGTGACAATGCAGAGAATAATGAATAAAAACGATAGAATAATGCAATAGAAGTTACATACTTTAAGAAACTCATATTGCATCCTGAAACTATATATACAGTAGGCCAAAAGTTTGGACACACCTTCTTATTCAATGTGTTTTACTTTACTTTACTTTACTTTACTTTACTTTACTTGGCAGAGGCTTTTATCCAAAGCGACTTACAAGAGGAAGACACCAGCAATTCTCATTTGGTATAGATTTTGAGTAACAAAAATGCACACTCTTGGCATTCTCTCCATGAGCTTCAAGAGGTCGTCATCTGAAATGGTTTTCCAACAGTCTTGAAGGAGTTCCCAGAGGTGTTTAGCACTTGTTGGCCCCTTTGCCTTCACTCAGGTCTCCACATTTTGTTAAGTACATAACTCCACATGTGTTCATTCATAATTTTGATGCCTTCAGTGAGAATATACCAATGTAAATGGTCATGAAAATAAAGAAAACACAGTGAATGAGAAGGTGTGTCCAAACTTTTGGCATGTACTGTATGTATCAAAAGAATGTATAGGATGGGGGTGATTTTTTTTTTTTTTTTTGGATTCCTTCTACTATGAAATCTGTCTGGAGCCTCAAAAGGGGCCGCTGCTCTCCTCGTCTCATACATCTTTCACTTTAATCAGTGCCCATCACAGACAGCTGCCCGTCATGCCACAATAGACTTTAACATCTGCTTTCAGATGGATCCCTCCACTTTGATGGCACGATAACGTCTGATTTGTAAAAGATAGACCCAGACCATGGCTGGGTTAAGTGTTCACGTTATCTTGGAGGACATCTTAAGTTTTCCTCATATCCTCAGATGCCTCTCTTTTACTGCTGAGCAAAGTACCATCCCTACACACACATATGTGGGCGTTTTTCAAGGCTGCCCACTTACTCAGGGTGCTGGTTAAATGCAAAGGACACGTTTTGTTGTGAGCACTGTGTGCTTGCATAAAGGCAATCACTTTCCCTAAATATATGTAGTTCATCGAGAACGTAGATGAGCATTTATCTGGATGAAGTGGTAAACTAATGTTATTTAAGTTATTTAACTGATTTCTGCGTGAATGACCAAATAGAAGAAAAGTTTCTACCAGTTTATAAAAGTTTCAAGATACCAAAAGTTTTTTTAACCTTCAATTTATTAACAACTATAACACAATCGTTAGACAGAACATGCATGAAATTTGGAATATAAAATTTGAAATATACAGTAGTGTTTCCTGTTTATTGGTACTGGCTTCCTGATGTGTGTCCAATACCGTTTATGGGAGACTGAAAAATTTGGCAAAATTGTAAAGGTACCCTTTTTGAAACCCCATTTCAAAAATGCCTTTTACATTGTGTGTTACAGGTTTCAATGCTGGGAGTGGAATCAGACTACGGGTCACATATTTGACCCCTGTTCTGTCTAAAATAGTCTTGTGTTCCCTTTTCTGGGTGGATTTCACAGTGAAATGGATCTCCATCCAGGCTCCGATCAAACTCTTTCCAGAACCAAGAAGAATATTAATATCCACCTGAGCAGAGAGGGAAAGGTGACTGATTTATCCTCCTAAAATCTATTGTGCTCGGCACAATGCAGCATCCGCGTCTTTCCCGGTGAACGCCGGGTGAATCAATCTTTCATGACACATCCATGCCCGGCACGCTTCACGGACCTGGGGGAACGCAGCCTTTTTTATTATGACTATGAAAGCAACATGGGTCCCCTGGAAATTGACCTGAGAAAGAGACTTGGGGGGGGAAAGGCAGGAGCGGCCTGGCTTTTAAATAAGATTTGCTTACACGCCTCTTTAATAATTTGACCTGGTGGAAGAATTTTGGAAGCCAGGTTGCCTCCATTTTTTATTTATTTTGCAGACCTCCCCCTGGCGTGGGGTAACATCTAAGTGCAGTGTTATTTTTTTGTTGGCCCTGCTCACTGCTGACTTTATGAACAGAGGGTGGTCGGTAGGCTACAAACCCTTACACCGGCCACAGTTTAAATACCCTTACACATAAACACAGAGGAAATGAGGCCTGGAAAATCCCATCAGGTCCTCACCTCAAGGTCAAAGTGGTTACAATGCGGATTATTACAGAGACGTAAATGACAATAACTGCTACTTGTGAAAATATATCTATTATACCAAAATATCCTTTAAAAATGTTGGACATTTTTATTACTAGCTTGGTCACATCTATGAAAAAAAAATGAATGTCATGAGAAACAATAAATATATTTAGGTTCTGCTTTTTATGATAAGGAAATCCAAGCTTCAGCAACTGCAGAATTGGTTAAAAAAGCAGTGTTGTGTGTGTGTGTGTGTGTGTGTGTGTGTGTGTGTGGGTGTGTATATATCTACATACATACATAAAAAAAAAATTTCAGTGGCCATTTAGAACATTTTCTCAACAAAAACGCCACTATTTGGCCTTTTTTTCTTTTTCTGCCAGTGTGGTGACATGACTGACACTTTCTGCCATTGATGGAACTCTTACTAAAATGTCATGAAAGCAATACGTGTTAATATTTTTTTCTCTGTTATTTGTACTGTAAAAAAAAAATAAATTATGTTTTAAGCACCACCGTGCCTGTAGGAAATGATCGTTGTGGATTAAACAGCCCATTGTGGGGGGGTCATGTAAAATGTAACATGCAACTGAACACTCGTGATCAAGTTGTCATACTGGATACTCCACTGAGCAACAGTATTCCGTGTACAGTATATGTGACACAGTTTTCCGGCAGTGCCACTAACAGAGCTTTGCGCTTTGCTTGGCTTTGTTTTGTTATGATGCAGATATTGTAAAAACCCACACGATCAACTTTGTGTTTTCGGTCAGCAACCCTGTGCGCAACCCCAGTCAGTTTTATAGACATTTGTTTTCCATCTGGCCTGTATGGCATGACGCATCACATGATAGCAAATACGTGAGAGCCAATAATCAGCTACAGATTGGATTAGATTTTCATGAGGGAGAAACAGTTGTTGAGCATAGATCGTGGTGCATGGTTGCAAAGAAAATGATCTGAAACATTTAAATGTGACTAAACATGGAAAAAATAAGGCATCACAGAGGGGGCAAATACTTTTTCACAACACTGTATTTACCCAGCCCTTGTTGGAGCACTCTGGTTGGTACCACAAAATCAGAGAAGTTTGGAACCTAGCCCTAAGTGGCGCAGAGAAAATAAGAATAGAGATGAGGAGAGTGGGGGTGAGGAGTGCAGAGGACAAGAAGCTCACATCCTTTTTTCACACTCACGCCCAAACTCAGCCCACTAAAAGCTTACTCATCTCCCTCCCTTCCTTTCCTCCATCCTTTCAGCTCTGCTCTCCAGGGTCCAGTGAAAACCCACTCTGGCATCTCCAGCACCGCCGCCCTCACTCCCGCCAGTCCCAGCGAAGACAAAGAGGCGGGTTAAAAAGGGGGGAAAGAAAACAGAGAGAGAACAATAAACAACAACCACGGAAAGTGCCGGGTCAGGCCGGACTGCGGGTTTGGCCATCCATAGGCACGGTGGAAGAGGAGCTGGCTGATGCACGGCATCAATAATAGAGGTGGAGATTTTAAAATAAGGAGTGGGTGCATGCAGGCCAGGGCTGGGGGAAACGCAGGTGACCACAGTTGTGGATGCGGAACGCCGGATGGCTTACAGCACCTTCCAAAAATAAAAAGAGAAAATAGATAGATAAAGCAAAGAGCCTTTTTTTCAGCCACTGATATGCAGATTGCGGTCGTGACCGATCCTCTCTAATAATCACCATCCTATCTGATCATGTCTTGACATGCTGCAGCTCAGCAATTTTCTTCTTTTTTTTTTTTTTGTTTTAATGATAAAATCGGATTTGATAAGGGGCCGAAAACAGTAAATCACGAGCACAGAACCTGCGGCAGAAAAGCCAATTTGGAGATAACCCCCTGTGAGGCATGGGGGCTCAGGAAACGTTTTTATCTCTTTTTATTTTATTTATTTCTTTTTTTTTTTACAATATCTGCTGGTTTCTAGCTGATGAGAGAACAGCTGGGGCCTGACTCTGATAACTCTGCGGTTAATTATTAATCTGTGATGCATTAATAATTAATTTATGTGCAATCCCGATATGTGGCAGGACGGGGAGGGGTGGGTGTTATGAATTGGCAGAATTTATATGCACACGCTGCGAGATTTTTTGATGCCAAAATCGTTACAGTGTGCATGAAGGGCACTTTTCATCCATTTACAGCTATTTTAATATTATTTTGAAATTTCTCTGTATATTTTACAGTTGATGCACTGTAATACATGTAATACATGTCTTCATGAGGACATAGACTTTTCAGACTATAACATTGTATAGGGTAAATATTAGATTGCCAGTTATAATTAGGCTAGGTTATAATCATGAAAGACATGACTTTCCTGTCAGTAGGCCTAGACTGCCCATTAATTTTTTTTCTTTCCAAAGAATTACTGCATTAATAAAATGCAGAAATTGAATAATATGGTCAATGGACCAATTATAGAACTTCAGCTAAAAGAACAAGCACTATCATTAGGATTTGAATAAATCCAGAGGTAATTCCCAGAGTCAAGCTTTTACTGTCCAACCAAGGAAATGAGCTGAACTAAAAATTACAAGAAAGCCACAGCACAGTATGCAGCTTCAGGAAAATGATAATCTTGACTTGTCTCTACATTATAATTATACAAAGAAGACCGCAGATTATAAAAATCTTCTTCACTGCCCCCTTTATCCAATGTTATTCTGATTCTGCTCAACTATGCACTGATGCAGAAATAAATGCATAAAGAATGTGAAGTCTGGACGGTATACAGGTCTCTAAAGCTTTAAAAAAAAAAAAACACACAGACACTCTCACAATAAGCAAAGGCACTGCTTTGAATTCTCTCCTTGTTCTTCTACAATATAAAGAATTCAGACTGCACTGATGTAGCCCAGAACTATGTGTGCTTTGGTGTGAGGTGAAGGCTCCTCCGGGGGATCAGTGCTTTTTTTTTTTATGGGGGGGGGGTGAGAGGAGGCGATAGCTAGAGACAACGAGCCCAGACAGTGTGCACCGGAGAACTGCAAGACAAACTAAAGATGAACCTCTGGGTTCCCCTCAGATGGGAAAACAAGGTGCCACAAATTCGAAACAGGGACAGAGATTCAGTGAAGCCAGTCGGCATTCATTTTCCCCATGACATGAGCTGTAAATGACGGGCTGTCCGGACAAATAAAAGTTGGAAACGTGGAGAAGAGGTGAGGAATGGGAAAATTTCATCCCTATTAATTCAAATTCAAACACTGTCTGTGAGCACCAGGAATCATTAATGTTATGTGTCTTAGCTTTGAGCTGAGGTTGCAATGGTGAAACTGGCCAGTTTATTAGAGACACCTAGATGTCTCAAAGGGGGACTGATTGTAAGTCGCTATCTATCTCTCTAGCTGTCTGTCTGTCTGTCTATGTAACTATCTATCTATCCTTAGTGACCTGTGTGTGTATGTCACATGGGGGCGTAATAGGACACCGACAGAACCACAGTTCTGGCCTAGCAGTTAAGGAAGTGGCCGCATAATCAGAGGCCGGTTCGAATCCCGATCCGCCAAGGTGCCATTGAAGTGCCACTGAGCATAGCACCGTCCCCATACACTGCTGTCATGGCTGCCCACTGCTCACTCAGGGTGATGGGTTAAATGCAGAGGACAAATTTCACTGTGTGCACCGTGTGCTGTGCTGCTGTGTATCTCATGTGACAATGACTACACTTTCAAACTTTCACTTTCAGACGCTGGTTCTAGAACGCCTGCAGAGAGGCCGTTTAATAGGGTCACCCAGTGATAAAAAAAAAAAAAAAAAAAAACATTGCGGGACGCTGGTGGCTTCCGGGTTGTGGAGGGGCATGCTGTCTGGTGCCTGGTTCTCTGCTGTTCCTTATTTGCCAATAGTGGAGGTAGAGAGAAAGGGCAAGAGCGAGCAGTTTCAATACTGACCAGGAAAATGTATCGACCCCCTGGTCTTCTACTGGGCTTCCTTTCATCCCCACGGCCACAGAGAATCAGAGGCAGGGCATACATGCATATGTCAGGAATGTCCTTTTCCAGCGGCAGTGTGCGTGTGTGTGTTTGACTAATAAACTGTACTCCACTAAACTCTGTATGAGACAACGTGGTAGAATTACAGCTCTGCCTTTAACGGCGCGGTTGGCGAAACGCTGGAGGGTGTAGGTCTGATGCGTGACCTCCAGAAATGCAAATTCTTTCTCTTTCCACAGGCAAAGCCCCGGCAATAGGTCGGGTGCAAGGACACGGTTTTGTTCCGGGCAGTCAGGCCAATGATCCGACTGGATGGACAGGCGCCTGTTTTAAAGCGTTCAAACCCACATCCCCCCAAGAAAAAATTGCAAGTGTGACCTCTGTCCACCCTCTCTTCCGATTGCTTTTGGGAACAAAGTGCTACTTCATCTGCATTTCCTTCCTTTGATTTCCCTAAGAATAATGACATCGGACAGCCTACGTCTCCCAAGACGGGCCAGGCGTCCGTACTGTACAGCCTTTCACTTTCACTTTTTCAAAAGCACTAAAAAAAAAAGAAATAGTTCTTTGATTGCTTTGTTAATGCAGTTAGAAAACACACAAACATAAAAAAAAAACCTTTCAGTGCTAACTTCAAACGCCGCAGCAGAGCTAAGGCTGTTAAATTAATTGCTTTCCTGGCTGCTTTTGTACCCTTTTAATCCAATTCAGATTTTGTTTGTTTGTTCTTTTTCTACAAATACACCGCTTTCAACTCCGGCCTGAAATATAAAAAAATCAGAATAGACACGTGCCCCATTAGAAGCCACTAATTGCCTGGTGAGGAACCTGGTTCTACATGGTTGAGGAAACGCACCAACGGCGCATGGCATCTTAGGAACAAGGGTTCGAGCAGGAGTCAGTGGGGTCCCGTACAGATTGAGGCAGGGGGAATGGACTTTAGAGGATGTGAGAGAGAGAGAGAGAGAGAGAGAGAGAGAGAGAGAGAGAGAGAGAGAGAGAGAGAGAGAGAGAGAAAATGGATTGAGTGACAAAACCCGGTTGGAGACGAAAGGGAACCTGGGAAAATCCCAGTAACTGCTGACTACTGTCGACTGTGGAGTTCTGGCCCCCTCCTGGACATTCCAACCCCTCCCCAGAAAAAAAAAGCCTCGCGGCATGGGTAACTATGAGTAACGAGACCCTGCGCAGGTTCATACACACGAGGGTTTACTCAGCTCTGTAGTGTGGTGGGAGGTACCAACATTGGCCTAATGCAGAACCGTCTCAGCCTGCATCACTAGCAGTTTCACACAAACGTGTGAACAGAATCCTACACAAATGGTCAGTCAGTCTCATGTTTTCTGAAAAGTATACGTTAACGCAGCCTCTGCTGGGGTGACAAACCTACCATTCATCCGGGAGACAGTCAATGCTTAAAGTTAAACAAAATATCATAAATTGCTCTATGAAATTATGCTAATCTGCATGCCCATTGGGTTCAGCATCATTCAAAAGGATTCAAATGTGCATAAGAACTTTCAAGCCGCATCCATGCATTTTTTTATGCGGAACTTTTTTTAAAAAAGGAGTAATATGGAGAAAATGCATATGGTTGTGTTCGACCTTGGTTTGACATTTTAAAATAAATTATTTTCAAGATCTGACCATGTAACTTGTGTTCTCCTTCTTTTCATTTTTACGGTTTCATAAAAATTGCATTTTGTAAGTGAAGTGATTGTGAAACACTGCAGCACAGCACACAGTGACACAACAAAATGTGTCCTCTGCGTTTAACCATCGCCCTTGGTGAGCAGTGGGCAGCCATGATAGGTGCAGTGTGTGGGGACGGTTCTTTGCTCAGTGGCACCTTGGCGGGTCAGGATTCGAACCGGCAACCTTCTGATAACGGGGTCGCGTCCTTAACCGCTAGGCCACCAACATAGCCACAAATTTAGCACTTTACCTTAAGAAAGGTTTCTGTCCTTACTATTGGCCCATATAAGATTGAAAGTTGTTTGATGTTTGATGTTTGAAAAAGGTGGATATTTTAACCCTTCAAAAACACATTCTAAGTTCTTCTTCGGTTTGTGGAACTGTCTACAGTGGGATAAACCGGAGAAGCACAGGAGCCGCCTTTAAGAACAGGTAGAGAAAGGGACTCCAAAGGCGACTATGCATGGTGACATGTGAACATACTCACACACTCACACACACATAACACAATGCAAATCCATTAAAAGGAACATGATATCCAGCATTTCAGCTGAGCGTCAGCAGTCTGCATACGGCAAGTGAGAGGAAACGCGCGTCTTCTGCGATGGGCTTCTTCATTACTCTGTCTTCCGCTGACAGGGAGAGTCTACCATCAAACGCAGCGCAGTGGCACTCCTTGGGGCGCCGAGCAGTAATACACCAAAGACGACTAACTGTCAAGCACCCATTTCTCCTCAGTGACCTTAAACAAAGCAGCAACGGTGTCGGCCTGACGTTGCGACACCTGCTCGCTTTGCTCACTGGCTGGGAAAACTACTGGGCGCCACTTCCTTGCCGGCTGAAAGACGGATATGAAAGCATGCGCTCGATTGGAAAATGTGCACCATTTTGTGTTCGCTTGTGTTGTCTGTGCAAGGTCAGGTTTGCTGATCATGTTGCCAGGCGGTGAGAAACTCCCATGGAACACTATATTACATGTGTGTTAAAGGATTGTAGTAGCCTAGTGGGTAAGACATGCATATGATAGATAGATAGATAGATAGATAGATAGATGGATGGATGGATGGACGGACGGACGGACAGACATGTAGGTAATGGGTGGGTGGATGGATGGATGGATGGATGGATGGATGGGCGTGCGGGCGGACAGATAGATAGAAGACAGACAGACATGTAGGTGGGTGGGTAGGTAGGTAGGTAGATAGATAGAGTTTATGTAAGTGTTCACAGATGCTACTGCTGCAGGCCATGGTCCTCAGAGAGGGGAGGTGTCCTGTTCATGTCTGATGCCTCCCCGGTCTGTCTTTTCGGGGAGGTGGGTGGACATCTCTGACAGTAGTGCAGCCAGCGAGCGGGTAATTAGGCACTGAGGTGCTCGTTTAGGCTGAGCGTGCGCCCGCAGAGAAGCAACCTTCCAGGAGGTCTCCAATGATCCCGGGACCAAGGAGGAGACTTTCCTACAGCAGAGAGTGTTCATGTTTTTTCAAAAGTGGGCCAGTCTACTTCTGAAAAATGGAGTAAGGGAGCACCATTTAAAAAAAATAAGTCCATCTTATTGTGTAATTAGCTCTTAACTAAGGCATCTAGGATATGGCACACTGCTGTGCTCCTGATGATTTGCATGCATAACAAACAAAAGGAACTGCTCCTCACAAGGCCGCTCAGGGCTGCACGTTTCATTTAAGCCAAACACAACTTTAACGTTTTAATGAAATACACTCTTCTGCCCAGAGAGGAGTCTCTATCAAGCCAAGACCTCACAAACATTGCTCGTTGGCCTTCACAAACAATGGCGACATGTGCGCATCGCAGAGTAGGAGAATGTGTCTGTCTGTGAAGGCCAAAATAACAGGCGATATTGCTTCCCAGATCTCTCGTCGCTCTCTGCAGTCGTGGCTGGGATGAAGGGGACTTGGGGACTCCGGCAGAAGTAATTGTTTTGTGCGAGACTGCCGGTAAATTCATTTTTAGCCACCATCTCAGGTTTTTATCAATTTTCCTGAGTCACCAGGTCCCCAGCGGAGCAAACCATCGCAAGGCAAGATAAGAGTACATGAGAATCCTGCGGAGCTGTGGTCTGCATGGGCATGTGTGTCAAGGGTTCACAAGCTCTTTTTAAAACGTGATTTTTTTTTTTTTTTAACCTCCCGGTAGATGATTTCACCGTGTGCCAGACTGGAAATATGTTGAGGTGCATATGCAGCCTTTAATCAACACTTACGCCACCGGTCTGCGTGAAGAGTGTGAAGACAGCAGTCGAGACCGAAATAACAGAGCTGGCGCTATTGCTAGCGCTCTTATTCTGGGCTATGATGAGCATCTCCTATGGCCTCAAGCCGTGCGAGAAGAAAAAGTGGGCCGTAGGCTAATGGATAAATAACTATCCAGTTATCAAGTGAGAAGAGTGAACCTGTCTTGTGCATAGTCCACGTGAAATCATAATGATAACTTATTACAAGGTTCTGCCATTTATTATTACTAAGTGAATTACAATTGGGACAACAGGAGAACCATAACAGCAGATCACAAAGAGTTTTGGTGGAGCAAGAAATAACCTCACTCCCACACTCTGCATCATGCAGACGCTGGGATTTCAATCTTACTCACCATTTATTAACCCTACTCTGCCCGGTTGAACGACTCTACATGTTCAGACATGAAACAATGCGGAGGTCTCACACATTCCTTACTGTTCCTGCCCTGTTCAATGGAGAAAGTAAAATACAAGCGGAGCTCCTTACAGGCTGCCCAGTCCCAGTGCAAGTGCAGGCTGATAGCTGCGCCCCACCACATAGCACAGCGTGTCTTAAAGGTGCATTTCACATCTGTCACAAACCGCAGCAAAAACAACAACTCTTCAAATGTTGGATGCATTCAGATATTCAGATAAGCGCGTTGTTCTCCTTAAGCGCCAACGTACCAAAAATATACCAAAACTGTGGCCCTAAAACCATACCGTGGGAAACCTGTACCATTAGTAATGACCTAGTAACAAAAAAAAAAAATCCTTGCTCTAAAGGACTAACACATGTCTTTGTGTGCTTGAATAAACTGATAAGGAGCTAAAAATGTGTTTCAACATTAACCATATTGCATTCATTCCAAGAAATGCTGTGCAATCCTTTTGAAATACACCTTCATACACTTTTGAAAATGCAAATAAAAATGTATGGAGGCTAAAGTCACATTTCTGGTAGATATAACATCTGTAGCGACATCCCCTTTTGTGGACTCCAAAAGCTACTGTAATAGACAGCCAATTAAAAAAAGTATCGCCCCCTTGTGGTAAATCCTCAATAGAAAAATTGTTTTAAATAACGGGTGATTTTATTACACCAAAGCCTCAAAAATAGATTTACAAAAAAGTGATTTACATAAGTGCTTTGAATTTTATATATAAAACTTTTATATATAAAAGTTCCATTAGCCTAACTCTGTTCAAAAGGGCTAATAATATAGTAGGCCATTTTTATTCATTTAACTTTAGGATGTAGAATAAAATCATATGATTACATCTTTACCATATACTGTGTACAGTTACCCCAAACCAAACTCCCGCGTAGAATCAGATCTGCTTATTATATTAAACACTATGATGACACTCCCCGCCAAAACACTTGTCTATTTCCAGCCATTACAGGCATGTGACTGTCTCTCACTTCGAAAGCGGAGGCAACAGGCCGTCAAACGCAAAGCCTGGCCAGCCAATTAGAAAAGCCACAGCGATTCACCGCTCGGCGACGCACATCCAGCACTACTAATCAGACGTTTAGCATGGAACCGTCGTGGTGAAGGAGTGCAGGAGATCTGAGGCGGGAGGATGACTCGGTGCGAAAGAGAACGCTCGGTCAACTCTCAAAGGTCACATGTCTATCAGCGCTAAAGCGAGAGCCGCCTTTTCATGGCCGCTTCGTCTTGTTAACGGTCTCGGGCATTGTGTACAGGCGTCGTCCGGCTTTAACCGAGGACTCCAGGAACGACCTTTCTGGCTCAGCACTCCCCCACCGAAGCATTGAACAGTGCATGCCGGATTGTGTGCCGATGCGTGGGTGTGTCATTAAGAACAGATTTGCATATATATTTATGTGTGTTTTTCTTTAAGGGTCGCTGACCGTTAACAGCAGCAAGGCAGGAGGGACTGGTCTGTGTGTGTGTGTGTGTGTGTGTGGGTTTGTGTCTGTGTGTGTGTATTTATATATATACGTAATTTCTGAATGTCTGCATGGTTTTTATAAATAAATATATATATATATATATATATATATATATATATATTTATTTATAAAAACCATGCAGACATTCAGAAATTACAAGTATTTTAAAAGACTAAAGTAGGAAACTGGTTGTCTACAGGTTAACGCAGAGACCCAAGTGACATCACCAACAGACGTTTTAATAATATATTCGAAGCCCTTGTGTTACATCACTGGTCTGAGCTCAGAAAATGCTTCCTCGTTACAGCATTCGCATGGAAACCTGACTAAATGAGTGAAATCTTCGTCGGACTTCAGGGGACAGGGACCAGAAAACCCAGACGAGTCCCATTCAGCGCCCGCCCTGGTAGGTAAAGAGATGAGAGACGCGTGGGAGGGGCTGTCTCCCTCCAACATCCGTCCCCAGGGGACAGTAGTGAAAGCAACGTGAAA
The DNA here is from genome assembly GCF_900700375.1 of Denticeps clupeoides. Lineage (NCBI taxonomy): Eukaryota > Metazoa > Chordata > Actinopteri > Clupeiformes > Denticipitidae > Denticeps > Denticeps clupeoides. The sequence continues at coordinate 6,318,872 of NC_041716.1, read as the reverse complement.
GTAGTGTGCTTTCTAATGGACGTAAGGAGCGGCTAATGACAGGCGCGTCCCAGGGGACGTCCGGCGTCTTTTTATAACCCCGATCATCAGCTCCTCCGTCACTCGATCCACTCATAATGATTTAGGGCTTAAGAAAATATGCCATCCTGAGAGTGACACGGCAGAACTGCAGCATCGTCCTAGAATGTCCCTATGCTCGGGTACGGGGTGGTAGTGGCCTAGTGGGTCAGACACTCACCCATGAACCAGAAGACCCAGGTTCAAACCCCACTTACCACCATTGTGTCCCTGAGCAAGACACTTTAACCCTTCGAGCTGCCGCGACACTTCTGCCAAGTCCGTTACGCGGACAGCCAGACCACAAGCGGGACCAGATGAAGGGAGACGACTTCTGCACAGGAATTTAACCTCCTGGCCAGAACCCCGCATCGCAAATCGCCGCTCAGACGTGCGCTTATGTAACATCGATGTAACATTTGCCGGGCCCTCTGCACCCGCGGCGGGCGGGGCTCCATCAGCAAGGCCTTGGGAAATGACCGGAAACTTTTCCTGCCTGCTTGCGGGGCCGGCTCCCACGGCCACCCACGGCCACCCGTATAACAACATAATCGGTCACTTGTCACAGAGCGCACGAGGAGAGCGGGAATAGGAAGAGAAGGAGGGAGACGGAGGGGAGGAACAAGGAGCCACGGCCTCCTTCAGAGCTGGAACCCTCCCCCGGAATGGCGAAGGAAGGAAAACAGGAATAAAGACGCGTGGAGAGGACAGGGGCTTGGGCTGAATGAAGAATGAGCCGAGAGACTAAGAAGTAAGAGAGACAGAAAGACAGAGAGACAGAGAGAGAGAGTTAATAAGGAGAGGAGTGTGGTCGGAATGTCTCCAAACATGATTAGCTCTCCTCCGCTCGCCGCTTTGATTGGTAAACCCCACACCAACTCATTCTGCGTGGCAATTACTGGCCACGGTCGGGTGCGTCACGGAGACTCTCCGCCGGAACACCCCGTCTCGTGTATTATGGGATGTCTGCGTGTATGGGGCTGCGGGGTTCCACCTAAAGAAATTCCTTCCAGTTACAGAGTGTTTTTTTTTTGTTTTTTTTTGTAATATTCCATCGTAATAATATATATTTTTCTCGAGTCGGGTGTGGGCTCTCAACATAACCGTCTCTCTCTCTTTTCTTAAAAGTGCATGCTGTAGTAAAAAAATAAATAAAATAAAACATAGACATTAAACGATATGTGTGTATAAAAAAAAACCCTCAACACCCCCCCCAGCAACGTTCCACACTGCAAGACAAGAAGCGCACCGGGGTTCGAATCCGCGGACAAGTCGGAGCGCAGAAGCGAGATGCGCGCAATGCGCTTGAAAAAATATATATATATAAAAATTATATTTATAATATATATACATATATAAAAACCTTGCCAATGTTTCCGAATTCCCCTTATTTCATTTCCTGCCTCTGAAAACGAAACGGCTGCCTGCGCCGTAAAATATGATTCCTATTTTCCGTCACAATAATTCGCTCACATTCACGTGTATATTATGCATTTTGTACACTGGAATACAGAAATAAGTTTGGGCGCCACCGACGAAACCCCCCGCCCGCCCCTTGACAATTTCCCAAACGCAGTGTGCAGTTGGGTCGGAGGTTCGAACCCGTACCTGTTGGTGCGGCGGTGTCGGTTTATTCCAGCGAGAAGCCGCGTCTCATGTCCGCTCCATGCTGGGAAATAAAGAGGCGAGGAGCGAAGTATCCTTTCCCTGACATGAGAGTTCTCCCCACCTCCCCAGAAATAAAAAAAAATGCTTGTTTGTGTCTGTGTGTGTGTGTGTGTGTGTGTGTGTGTGTGTTTATGAAAAAAAAAAATGAAGAATATTTAGAGCTCCGGGTGAGGATTTTTCCGGCTTTTCGGAATGTTTTCTGGGACGGGGAACGATCCTCCGCGACGGTGAAACTTGCTCCTCTTCACTTCTCCGTGGCCGAAACTTCGCCGCGTCGCCGAGTTGCCATTCCGCTCAACACCGACCGGCAGCAGCAGCAGCAGCGGCGGAGAAACGATCCCGGGCGCCCGAGACGAGCCACCGTTCCCGGCTGCATCCCTCCCGTCCTCGGCGGGGGCTGTTTCTGACTCGGAGCGGCTCGCTGCAGCGCGGGGGAAGGTCTGCGCCGCCGCGATGCCGCTTCTCCGGCTGGGGGGGGGAGAGCTGGAAAGCGGTGGCTCAGCGCCACCCAGCGGAACTGAGGTGGACTGGCATGGGGCTCCGGGAGCGAAACGAGGCTTGCGGGAGGGGTCGGTCTCTCTTAAACCACGCCCCTTGCATAATAGCACAACTGGGATTCGTTTGGACGTCCACGCCCCGCCCCCTCCCTGTTCATCCACCAAATCCACGTTCCAGACCTGAAGACCTGTTCTGCAGGTCTTCACTGCAGAACACTATGTCCATGGAGGTTCTCCAGTGCAGAACCACTGGTTCTCTAGTGCCTTGATTCTCAAACTGTGGATCTCGGGTTCCCCCTAGTGGTACAAAGGGGTGCTAGTAGCCTAGTGAACCAGAAGACCCAGGTTCAAACCCCACTTACTACCATCGTGTCCCTGAGCAAGACACTTAACCCTGAGTGTCTCCAGGGGGGGGGACTGTCCCTGTAACTACTGATTGTAAGTCACTCTGGATAAGGGCGTCTGATAAATGCTGTAACTGTACGATGTGTATCTCTCAAATCACTTTTTTTTATTAATATTCAGTGCTTCTATTTGTTCAAGTTTAGTTATTATCCCCCAATGTTTAATGGCAGGTTTCACAGTGGATGAGAGTGAAGTAGAAATTGCATTATGTTAATATATGTTAATATATGTTAAGAATAAAATAGCTTCCCAGGTAAAGAAGCAGGCCTAGGCTACAGGGTTGTAGTGAACTAAACAGCAAATGAGAATTGTTTTAAACAAGGTTTTTTTTTATATAAATATGTAATTCACACTTCCTGTGCCCCCTTTTTAACAGTTCCATCACACAAGCACAGGTAACCTTGTTTCATGCAGAAGTTCTGTAAATATGATTGTGTCGAGGTTGTGCCAGTGTCCTTTATGGCTTTCTGATTGCTTTTTAGGGAGGTCCAGCAAAGCAATATAATACAGCAGTGATAGCGGGGAAGTGGGAGTGAGATTTAAGCCATTTTAACCTTGTCACGGGTGACAACGCGTTGAAGGATTGCTCGCTTTCTTACGACCGCTTGGAGAGCCACACGATTTCGATTTCAAAATTAAGTTATAACGCGTTTCACATGTTCAATTAAGACAGTTTTTTTTCCCCTGGTCCATGCAATAGCCACGTGTTATTGGAATGTGACCCCCCCTCCAAAAAAAAAAACTAATACAGTTATATAAGAGTTGTTGCATTTTCAATTCTCTGCACAAAACACTTCCTTTGCCGATATATGAAGATGACGAGAGGCAGGCCGGCCGTGGCCAAATCAAATTTGCTGGCGAAGGTCCAAAAGGAGTTAGCAGCAGTAATGCGAAGCCGTAATCTTTCTAAGCGTGATTGACTCCCCGGGACCCCGACTGGCCCCGGCTTGTTGTCGAGAGGGACGTGTCTGAGATCTGGGTGGCTGGGTGCAGAGATGCACCACTGAAAGCACCCCGCCCCCAAAAGAGTTCCACCTTATTGCACGTTGATGTAAAATAATGTCCACCATCACGCTTCGCATCTCTGAGGTTTGCATTTATGGCGGTGTTTCATCTCTCGGCCCTTTTTCCTCTTTCCTGCCCTCGCTCTCAGAAGAGGCGGAGAAACGTTCACGCAGAAACAAAAGCAGGCATTTGCTGAGATCCAGTTTGAATGTGAAGAGCAGAATTGCACGCTAGCGCGGTGCTGAAACCCCCGTCTCTTGGCAGCGGTGCGCCACGCAGCCGATTGGCAAACTGCACGCACAGGGGCTGTTTTACTCCAGATATGACAAAGCACTCCTTCAATCTCCCAAGACTGCTGGAATGGGATCTATAAATCACAAGTGCATATGCAGTACACCCCAAAAAAGTGTGTTTTTATAGGTATGGCTTTATTCAAATCTGTATATTTGTCCTGTAATCCACTTCCACTGTACTGTACTGATTATTTATTTATTCCAGCTTACACGGAGACTCACAACAAGCAAAAAAACACGCATTTACAACATAACTAGCAAATTTCACACAGCTAATCACACCGGCCACTCCAAATCTCTACCTGTTTCATGATGCTCTCATATTCCGGGCTGGATGAAGACTCAGCGGACGAGGGTGCATGCGTGTACAATATGTCACCAATCACAAGCAAAACGGTATCTTCCACAGCAGCTTTTCCTTGGCAAAGCAAGATTTATTTCTACAGCAAATCTCAGTTGGTGAAGTACATCCATGTAAGGCCCACTGACATCCAATGTATGGGTTCTATCGAAGAACACTGGACAAAAGAGGCAGATATCATAGATTCTCTTTTTTATGTATGTAAATCAATATGTGTTTCAAAAAAAGTATTATTTTAAAGCTGGTCACACTTTTACAACCAGCTAGAGATTTTTTTCAGTACAGGTTAAAGGTCACATCAAATCTGGCAAAATCTTTGAAATTGTGATACATTTTTTGTTTATAAAATCCTATCCTTTTAATGTGTGGGACAAACCTGTTTTATATCCACTGTAGATTTAAGATGTCTGACTTCAAGTTGAGCAAAGTGAAAAGTTATTTCTTGTCTGGCGCTAAGAACAGCTCTCTGGAGTACAGCGTGTCCCGTTCTCCACACCCCGTTTCTGTCTGCACAGTAAAGAGAGCAAGGGTCTCAGAGGGCTTCCTCAAACATGGCCATCAAAACCCAGCCACAGGAGTCAGGCGTTCACCAGATGACCTCAGCCAACGGCCCGTCCTCTTCACACCTTCCTGCCCTGTCCTTAACTTCACCTCCTCCGGAAGACCTCTCGCTCCCACACCCGCCCTCTCCCCGGCTCTAACCCCCCTACCGGGACCCCCGTCGCGGGCGCCTGACATCACTGTGATTCGGGGGTTGTGCCCTAACATTCGGCAGCCCATCCCGAGAAGCGCAGCGGCTCCATTTCTCTCCGGCCCCGTCATCCGAAGGTGAGTCCGGGTGTCGTTGGCTAATGACTGGGTTGAGAGCAGATTTATGAGTGCTGTCTGCCCACTGATCCATGTCTCACCTCCTTCGCTTCTGGGGTCATGCAATACCACTCCTGTGCCAGTCGGTCACATGATTAATTGCACCACAGTGATTGGCCGGTTTCACCTTCATGACAATACGGATGCTTTTAGGAGTTTCTATGAAGTGCAGCAGTGGGGACCGCACTGCTAAATGTCAAATGTTGCACATTGTACATCATGCTGACATCATTCTGTTGTAAGTCTGACGTGTTTTTTTTTTTTTTATAAATGTAAACTTTTTCCTCCCTTTAGTTGTTCTATATAATTTGACTATATAATAATAAAACTTCATTTTTTTTCTTTTCAAGAAGGGCTTCAATTTATAAGCCATAGGAATAGAATACGTCTTGATCAAGGCACTGCTGTTCTGGCTGCTAAAAGTGTGTGTGTGTTGGGGGGGGCTGGAATAAGAGCCCTCTTGATGCTCCTCATCTGTCAACACGCGGTCAGACACTGACCCAGCCCTCACTGAGCCATCAGTCACGCTGTCAGTCACACACACACACACACACACACACACACACACACACACACACAGGGATGCACAAACCAATCCACTACCAGACACATAAGAATACAGTCAGAATACAGTCTACAGACATAAACTGGACGCAGGCATGAGCAGAGCCGAACACACAGAAGTCTACAGACCTACAGTACACACCCCCACTCATACACACAGACAAAAGCTCATAAGTGTCCTCTGTGAAAGGTAGACTTCCCCTGCCTTGCAGCAGCATTGATCTGAGAGTCTTTGGAAAGACTAAAAATAAAAACACATTTTCAAACATCACACCACCGCTGGCCCATGAACCTGCTCCTGTGGGTGGTTGAGCAAAACAAACACACACACATACGCGTGTCCCTGATGGTCTGAGAATCATTTCGGCATCAATAATGTAGGATTGGCATCTTACTGAATTAGTCTAATGTGTGCGAAAGAATCCTTTCAGCTACGTTTTAGTTTTTCGGTTCACTAACATCATTTTACCTTTATCTTCAGGAATGACGTGATTGTGGTTTAGCAGTGCATTTTTATTTCAGCAACATTATTATTAATTAAACGTCTTAAATATGATGTCATATGAAATTTTTAGGCCTTGTCTACTAAGTTACCTTGATGCCCTAACACCATGTGGACGGTTCTTTAAGTGAAAATGAGGTGGTTGTCCTCTGCTTTTAACCCTTCACCCTTGGTGAGCAGTGGGCAGCCATCACTGGTGCCCGGGTGCTTTGCTTTGCCTTGGTGGTTGGGGATTCAAACCGGCAACCTTCTGATTATGGGTGCGTTTCCTTACCCGCCAGGCCACCACCCGCTAGGCCACCACTGCCCACAGATACGACACAGAATAGCATTAAGCTTTCACATAGGCTTCCCTATTTATTTCTAGCTGCAAATTGACTGAGAGTTAAGCTATCAATGCATGCAGTGCACATGTGGAGTGGAGTAGACAAAACCAGCAGAATCCAGCAGAAATAGCAGGACCTCGCCCGACAAGACAGAGTCACGTCACTGCGCTCTGATTTATTGAAATCGGTGGAGTCGTTTTCTTCACTGGGACGTTGCTGACACGGATTCAGTGATCGCGCATCACTTTCCCTGGGGCCCCTTGCTTCCGGCTCTACATTATTTGCCTGACGCCGACTTCAGAAATCACACACTGAAGTCAGAGTGGAGAACATAGAACCATTACAACACACACATCCGCATTGTGATCGCTCAGTCTGTCGCCCTTATTCCCTTCCTCATCAGTTGGTGGCTATTTCATCCCCTTCATCGTTCCAGAGCTCAAAAAAACGAAGCTGAAGTTTGTTTACCAGAGGAGGCCGCTTCCCCCGTCAAGGCTGTCACCGGCGGCCACGGCCACCTTGACACCACAGTGACCTCCCCTGCCTGTCCAGCACGTCAGAACAAGCAGCTTTGATCGGCTCCCGGCAGCCAGGTGGGCGGAGGATGAGCGATTGTCGGACCGGTGACCTCTGACGCGCCCCACAAAGTGACACGCAACGCAGCGCCATCTTCCATCTCTTCTGTCTGTCAGCTGGAAATGTCTCTCCACTTGCAAGCGTGAGCATCATTCCTCTGAAGAGCAGCAAGTGTCTTATTCGTCTTTCGAGATAGAATCTGCGCAGTGCGTGTCAGTGTGTTCCCTCGCAGCTAAAAGCACATCTTTGATAGTGGCACGTTCACAACCCATTTAGAGAATGGAGAGGATGCTGTTCCCGACTTACTCTGCATCAAAGAAATTATACAAGGAGGCACTGGAGCAGCGGAATACTTGTGTCTTTCATTTATTATACATGCCTGAAAATATGGATAAATATGCATTCAGCCTGCCCCATTTATTATTATTATTATTGCTATGTATTTTAATGACAATTAGTCAAATTTGTGACTGGTTTAGGATATTGATGGGAGAACGTGGATACATTCTCTGCATGATGCACAATCCTCTGGAGTATGCACGCTGTTAATTAAGTAAAGAGGGGACACAATAAATATTTTAAAATTTAGAAAAATCTTGTTTAAAATTCCTATGTTTTCAGTGGTATGCTGATGGTAGCAATTAAAATAGGTAATGCTACATATATCCATGTGTCACCATGGCTGGACATGGCGAGGAAGAAGGACGCATACGCACAACGTCACAAGACAGGGGTTTAATACATGCTAGACAGGACAAGGGAAACATCACCAAACAATGACCCGACGGCGAACAGACACGAACTGGACAGCTTTATACAACAATTTATATAATACATAGCTGTCAAACGACAGCTCAAGACCTTCCTCTTTAAAGAATATTTAGATTAAATTGTAATTTTCTTGTTGTCGAACTTGTGTATAGAATCTACAACAGAGTGAATAAAATAGATGTATTCATAGTTGGGGTCCTAGTGAACCGGAATTGATCTCTTCATCGATGGTAACTTAAGCACATTGTAAGTCGCTCTGGATAAGGCGTCTGCCAAATGCCGTAAATGTAAATGTAGGTGATAACAATCAGGAAACTTAACACAAGACAAACATGAATGTCCGGTTCGAGCATCCTGTCCGCCGTCCGCAGGCGCCCGCCACTCCAGTCAGTCTCCGGCATGCCCCGTTGTGCTGTCTGCCGTCTCAGTTATCGGCAGGAGCACCTGAACTGTGCGACGGGTCTCCTCGACCCCACGGTAGCTTTCGTAGGCCGCCGAGGTCCGACCGCACAAATTCACCAGTACTCCCTGCCTTCATGGACAGCGTGACAGATCTTCTCGACCCCACGGTAGCTTTCGTAGGCCGCCGAGGTCCGACCGCACAAATTCACCAGTACTCCCTGCCTTCATGGACAGCGTGACAGATCTTCTCGACCCCACGGTAGCTTTCGTAGGCCACCGAGAGTTTGTCATGCTCAAAGAAACAATAAAAACATGGCATGAGCTTGCAGGAAACTGGTCATTACTGGAGGTGCGTAGCTGGAATCCGAATGAGACGGTGGTGTCGGGGGGAAGTCCATACACGGAACCTAGGAATACTACCGGAACCAAGGAATCACCTTTGTCTCGTGACATCGTGCCAATGTGTCCTTCTTCATCGTCAAGTCTAGTTATCATCTCAGATCACCTACCTCGCCATGCCAAACCTCCGTGACACCATGTATATAACAATGTATAATGCATATTATCATGTATTTCATGCGGTTTTAATTTCTCCTTTACATATGTTGCAAGTCAAAATACAGCATTTGTTAGATATTTTTTTGCTGCATGGATATTTTGCATTTGTTCCAATACAGAAAGTCTGTATGATCCCGGTACAATAAAACGAGCGAATGAAATGAACAGAACGGAGACGGCTCTGCTGCTTTTGAACTGACAAAGGGAAAAAGGGATTTTCTGCGTTAAAAAGGGAGGGTGGGCGCCCCGTGTCTTTTGTTGCTGCTGTTGGGGATGACTCACTGATGCTGAAATGAGTGTTTATGCATACAGGGTAGCAGCACTACATGTACTCATTTTAATTTTTGCAGTTGTATTTGAGTTAAACTGCCAATGTAATTCTTGTGAAAATGCTAGGCTTGGAACACCTTCCGTGGGCAAGGGGTCTTACGTCTGTAGAGTACGAAGGGAAGGCAGGGGAAGCAGGTTGTGTGAGACCTGTCAATCACTCTTTAGAAAAAAAGTTTAAAAGCATCATTAAATTACAGATAACTAACCTGTTATTTTGTGAAGAGCCTATGGCCCTTTGATGATGAAAGAAGTGATGATATACACTATTATTTCATATTATGTAGATGCCATACTTTCATGTTGTCAAGATATGATTTGTGAAATATCAGCCATTGCATGCATGCATGCATGCATGACCTTCCTGAGCCCTGGCATGCTGCAGAAATAATTAATCAGGACTGATGGATTAATGCATTTTGGGTGGTTTCAGCTGTCATTTACAATGGTCTCTGGAAAAAAAACATCTCAGGTTTCTCAGGCTGTGTTCGCTAAAATTGGAAAGTGGGTTTTCAATTTTATACATTTGCAATGACAAATGATTCTCTGATTCAATTTGGAGAAAAAAAAAACGTTCTCTCTCACCCACTCTCTTTATATCTCTCCCTCCGCCTTGAATGAATGACTGATTTGATCTAAATACTTTGACTTCCTGAAGCAGTAATTGAGTTAAAGGAGTGATCTCATATCTTCGGAGTGTGCGCACGCATCCCCGGAATGGAAACGCTTTGCGGCGAACCTCTGAGGTTCGTGTGAATTCCAAGAGCTATCAAATGTTAAAGACCCAATTTATTCCCTCTTTCTCTGTGGTCCCATTAAAATTCCATCCTCATCCAGTTAGCCAGAGAACTGGTACACAAAGTTGTACACTGTCTGACAGCTGCAGCACCAGAAAGATCAATGGGCTCCATCACTGGAAGCAGAGAGGTCAACAAACCCCTGGTATATATAAAAGAAACAAACTCTACTGGATAAATGTAATTCACTTCCTTATTCCAGAACTGTTTCTGACAAAGAATGTATAAATGAAGATAAGTTTAAGTGAGTGAAGTGATTGTCACATGTGATACACAGCAGCACAGCACACGATGCACACAGTGAAATTTGTCCTCTGCATTTAACCCATCACCCTGAGTGAGCAGTGGGCAGCCATGACAGGCGCCCAGGGAGCAGTGTGTGGGGACGGTGCTTTGCTCATTGACACGTAGTTCCTGTAGTTCCTGTTTCACATTCGTATTCACGTTTTTTGTGAATACAACACAAGTGTTGAATTTCATTCTGTAATATAAAAATCACCTTGCAGACACGTCTAGATACCCACAAGGTTAGTCATGTTTATCGATACTGTAATTATGAAACCAGGGAGCACATTGCTTTTTCCTATACATTTATATTAATTGTCACTCATAACCTCATCGCCGGTTGTGACTGACTAGTCCCTGTCGCAGTACCTTTTCTTTTTCTATTGAATGAAATCTTCATAAGAGAAGCTCTAATGTATCTCTGAAAAACAGTACCTGGTATTGGTGCATGTTGGCAGGCACGTTTCCGCCACATCCTTTATTTTGCCAGTGATCAGGCATTCAGTAAAGACCCTATTTAAACTACACTATCCAGGGGCACTGTGGCACTATATACATATATATAGGTAGTATAATAGAGAAGAGAACTGACTATACTTGCAATCATGTGATTTTGATATATATATATATATATATTAGTGGTGGGCCGTTATCGGTGTTAACGTGCTGCATTAATGTGAGACTCTTATTGGGCGATCAAAAAAAAAATCGCCGTTAATCTATTCACAAAGTTGGGTTGGGAGCTGGGTCTATACTACGCAAGCTATTGTGCCGGAGTTAAATGGTTACACTAGATTTATAAGTATATTTCTTCTTTCTTGTGTCTTTTCGTTTCTTATTTCCTAAAGACTTTTATTTTGTTTTTGAGACCTGGTTCAGGTCTCTTGGACACATGGCGTGAGCTGTGAGAGGTTCGTGGGGTTTGTGTGCAAAAAGTTATTGCTTTCATTTTAATTTATGTACATATTAGGAATATTTTGCATGTGTGTTATTTTGTGAATATTTTTTTTATGTTCTTTTAATACTGTATATTGTAGATGTTCTGACGCGACCTTGCTGTTTGTACAGAATACACTTTGCACAGAAAATCTCTTGGGTGTCAGCTCATCATTTGTGGTTCAAGAAACGAAATCAAAAAGTTACACAACGCAGAAGAAGAACCGCTACACTATGATGACTTTCACCTTGATATTTTAGTGCGGATGTATGAATTGCACTGTAGGGGGCGAGAACGAGTCTTCGAACTGTGAAGTTACCAAATCAAACGTGACGTGGTAACATGGATGCAGCTATTTAACTGAATAAACAGTTGGTAAACACAAGTACATCTTATTGGACATAATTTATTTTCATCACCAATTATCATAGTAGAACAGCTTTCTCAAGCAGTTTGTGATGCATTTTGAAACAGGAGATGAGCCCCTGGTCTAATGCGCCACCTGGCTTGAGAAACCCGTTCTCAAAGACTTACTTTTAGTCATTATTTGGGTAGCACACATATTTTGAATGCCTTCGGCAGAATTCAAATGAGCCATTTTAGATTAATCCAGATTAATTCCAAGATTACAGTGAGATTAATCTAGATTAAGAAAATGAATCTATGCCCACCTCTAATATATAGGTAGTATACTAGAGAAGAGAACTGACTTTACTTGCATGTGATTTTGATTAATATATATATATATATATGTATGTATGTATGTATGTATGTATGTGTGTGTGTATATATATATACATACACACACACACACACACACACACACATATATATACAAATAAGGTTGGTACAGGTCCATGTCAGTGTGGCAGTGGAGTCCTAATCCATTAAGCCTAATTGGTGTCAGCTGGGATGGATCAGGACTCCATAATCAGGTGGACGGGCACCTGCTGTGACGGGCACCCCATGGCCCTGATGCGTCACGATAGAAATTCCAAGCGTGATACGTTACAATTAAACTACAAAACCAAATGACCTTTTGCATGACAGTAAAAAGGCCCTTATGAAATGGCAGCATCTCCTGCATTTCATCAAAATGGAAGTAAGCACTTACATCATTTAATCAGCTATTTTTAATATTGCAAATGTTTTGGAGAAAGCAGCTCTTTTAAAGAAAGCACGGTAAGAACGCTGTTTGTCTTGTAGGTGGGCTGCCGCTACACGGCGACTCCACGCTGGGCCTGTGACCTTATCCGTGTCTATTCATGTTTGCAGCACGGCACAAAAGAGGAGCAGTTCAATCATCCATGACAGGTGAACAGGAACCGGTAAAGTTGGAGAGAGGGGAAAAAGAAAGAATTAGTACGATAAAAGGGAGAGCTGGAGCGAGGGGGAGATATCCATCTGGAAGAAAATAGAGAGGGGGTTTTAATCACTTGTTTTTTTTTCCCTAACCCTGCCAGAACAGCATGACCCCGAAACTGCCAAACTTCAGGAGCAAAAGTGAAACAGATATAATCTGGGCTTTGATCGATGGTTCCATATTCGGACGTCGGCGTGATGGATCCTCATACGTTCGAATCTGGACCCGTCGTGTTGTATACAGCTCGCACAGTGAAACCAGCAGGCAGATTTGTTTTCGGTGACACCGTGGGCCGATTGCTGATCTCGCCTGCCTCATCCCTTTTCCCCCGAAAGCTCGCTTGGGGTGGCTTGTGGCGCGCACGGCGTATAAAATGACTTGTGGAGTGCATTCCTTGGCAGAAGCCTGGAACCTACCATGTGCATGCACAGATAAAATGTCACACATTACTGCAACGAAACACAGAAATGAAATGGCGGTGCTTATTTGGACAGCCAAAAATGACAATGCCCACCCTCACAAGTCCTGCTAAATGACATTTGCACAAACCCAGTGCCTGGTGCCAGACAGCTCTGAAATGCTCTGAAAAGACATTTGCCAATCACTGTCGTCTATTCGTGTCTCTTGCATAAAGCATTAGCATTTCTTCTGAAAGACGGCGGAACAAAAGGGGGCTGTTAAACGTCACGCTGGCAAAGAAGGTCTGCTGTTATTCACGCCGCAAAAACAAAACAGAGCACAGTGTACTGTAATATTTGCATGTACACCATTCTGTCCAAATGCACCAGAACTTGGGTGCTTTGATCGTTTGAGCACAAGGGACCAGGGTTTCACTCTTTGGGTTTTGTTTTACTGAAGCAAATTTCTTTGTTCCAGATCTTGCACGGCATGTCGGACACTCAGTTTCGGGTCACCATCAGGTATACAACCACAGGTGACCTTGACATTTGACCCCCACAGTCTAAACACTTGACATAAATTCCCTTTATGTTTGCTTTAGGTTTTGCATTCACCAGTCCAGCATGTACTCTGCAAGTCAAATTTTTTGGTCCTTATGCTAATTTATTTACATTTTATTACGAAAAAAGTGTTAGTCCTTACCACTGCAACTCTGGATGGTCCTCACAGACACTACAAATATCCAAAATATTGGCAAAAGCTAACCAGTGGGAAACACATCTTAAAAAGGATATCGGCGTTAGTGCCACCAACCGAATGTGATGGGTCAGACTGACAGGTAAATTTAATTTATGATGTGCTGAAAGTACCCAAATGGTGGAATTATGGTGGAATTATCTCATGTCTTCATCTAATTAGCAACTTTGTTTGTTATGTTTCCAATCTGAGGGTGGGCCGAGGAGGCCCTTGACTTTTCATATAATGTCCAAAACTTTATGATGTTCCCCATATTCACAAGAATAGTTACAATGATCTTTAAAATTTACAGCTTTGCAAATTGTAGCCACTGTTCAACACGAAGATTGCATGCTGCAGAATTAGACATAGACAAACAGGACTCACCTGACTGATGCATGCAGTACTCCTACTGTCTTCTCTTTTGAAAATGGCATCACACAGGTTGTGGAGAGGTCAGGTATACCTGGGCAACTAAATAGGTCGAGCATTTAACCAATTAGGATTCGTACGACAGAGATTCTCTGGGCAATCAGGTGAAGGGCTGGGATTTCTTTCCCAGTGTGCAGTAAAACACAAATCGATGAGACCCCATGGTAGGTTGTTGTGTGTCACACCCGGGTGCCTCATTAAAAGCTCTGTGCCACAGCGGGAAGGGGAAGGACCTTATTATCGTAGACTTGTCGTATCAGAGGAAAAGCAGCTGCCTCACGGCAAACAGACAACTCATAACATGTTTTTGTGGCGAGCCTGTTATTTTTAATAAATTGCACAAGCCACTGGGATCGTACAAGGTTGGGGATTCGGTGTTTGTAAGACGCTTCAGGCATACTCCCGCCGGCCTTTCATGGCTGCCCACTGGTCACTAGTAAAGTGATGGTCATTGTGATACACTGCAGCACAGCACACGGTGCACAGAACAAAATGTGTCCTCTGCATTTAACCATTGCCTTGGTGAGCAGTGGGCAGCCACGAGAGGCGCCCGGTGAGCAGCATCTGGATCTTTGCTCACCTTGCCAGCTCGGAATTCAAACTGGCAACCTTCCAATTTCGGGTCTGCTTCCTTACATGCTAGGCTACCACTGCCCCAAAAGCATGGCACACTCTTCTTTTTGATGGGCACGTCAGGGATTTGAACTTGTGGGTTAAATGCAGAGGACTTGTTTTGTTGTGTGCACCGTGTGCTGAGCTTGCTGTGCTTCACAATGACAATCACTTCACTTTCACTTTTCACTCTCTTCCAGATCAGGACAACAACTTGCGGAATCCATCCCTGGACACTAAGCACTATGCCTTTGGACAGTGGGAGGAAACCAGAGAACCTGGAGGAAACCCACAGTGATGCTGGGAAAACATGACAACTCACACACAAGGTTCAAGCCAGGAATTGAACTTTGTAAGGCCACAACACTATCCACCACACTGTTTGGACCCAATGTCAATATATTATTGCAAAATATCAATAATGATCTCATCAAGCATATTTTTGCCTTGTGGTATCTTTATAAAGCCAATGACCCTACACGTCAGTTGCTGCTGTCAGCAATATGATTCCAGGTACAGGTTTATCCCAGACGCCATTACACTAGTGAACATAAGAGTGAACATAAGAGCCTTATCTACTTATAAAGGCCACAACTTATTTTATCAAATTTTATTTGAACTTGTGATGTCTGTAATTTGTCTTAAAATGTTTTAGAAGTTCAGTGGATTGCAATTTTGTCTGATCTTGATGAGTAAATGTCAGAATTTAGGAAAAATCTGTTTCATTTTGTTAATACATACTTAAATGCAGTGTGTTGGAGACAGTGGTGGAGGAAGTACTGAAGCTTAGTACTTAAGTAAAAGTACAAGTAACCTGCAAAATATGTACTCAAGTAAAAGTAGAAGTGCTTCATCAACAATCTTACTTAAGTAAAAGTCCTAAGTACTTACTTTTAAATTTACTTTAAAGTAATTTTTTTAAGTAAAAGTACTCACACAATGGTTTGTCTCAACATCTGGGGTGTGCTATTTTGTAAAAGCATAGTACATATACTGACTTATGCCTGTGCTGATGTCATTGCTCGTAATAATTACAAGCAATTATACAGTATATGTGTATTGGAAAGTTTGGTGAGCTTTGGTGCACTTTGCAATACTGTGTGTACCTTAGAATTATGTGGATGACAAGTTATCTACTAGGTATTACCCACTAATATACCATTAAGATAAACCAATCAGGACATGATATATCTTTAAATCATTTATGTACTTGCAAAACTATTCAACACTTCTGTTAAGAGCAGTAAAAGGGAAACACAACAGTAACCAAACACCAGTGGTAACAAAGTAACTAGCACAATCAAGTATATTATTAGACCTATTTACTGTGTTAAACTATGTATATAAACCTTATAATTACGAGAGATAGCATTTAAGTGAATACAAAACCAAATTGGAGGGGGTCCTGAAATATGTGAGAAACCCAGGAAATACAGGAGTGTTGGTCTATTGTGATCACATCTCTAGTCAGAGATGACTACTGATTGTGAAACAGGCAGAAAGCACCACTTCCCGCCAAGCTGGACCAGTTCATTGAATATGTTCATGCACAACACTGGTCCAGCTTGGCGGGAAGTGGTGCTTTCCTATTTTTCCTGAACGCTGAACTGAACGAATCAGTTTACAAATGATGAACATGAACGTGAGTGACGTTCACTCTGGCAAGACTAAACGCCGCTCACGTTTTAAAGTTTGCTGGTTACAGGCTAGCATGGCTGGTGCTTCGAGTCTGGACGCCTCTGCATTTTCACAGACTGATAAAACGGACTGAAAGAAGAAAAAAAACTAAAGAACGAACTTGAACTAGTTAATTTTTTGAGCTGTGAACTGGCACAACACTGAGCTGGACATTATGCTAGCAAAGACATTAAGCTATCTTCTCTGAGCTAATAAAGCAGTTTTATCCTACCACCGTGTTAAAAAAATAATGAAGCTACACTGGTGTGATTTTTATACTATTTGTGTATGTCAGCATACATTTCGCTAGATAATAGTATCATTACATGTCATAACATACCCAAAAGCATAGCATACCATAGCATAGCTTACCTCTATATGTTTATCAAGCCGGTCTACCAGCTCGTGCTGCTAACTGCCATCATTGGAGCTAATAAAGCCTGATTGGTAGGAAATGGCAAACAACGCCAGAACGCGATAGGCGAACTATTTCTTCATGCAAGATTTTGAGGAAATTGTGTTCATAAAATGTAACGAGTAACGGCATAAATTGTAGAAATGTAGTGGAGTAGACAGTACAGATACTTGCCGCAAAATGTAGTGGAGTAAAATAAAAAGTATGCATTATTATTTTTACTTAAGTAAAGTACAGATACGTAAAAATACTTCGTTACATTCCACCACTGGTTGGAAACAACATGAGCTTATTTTACTGTCTTTCATTCTGTCTACAGGCACTTTTGAACACAATTTACAAAAAGTCACTTCAAACCCTTTGTTTTTTTCTCAAATTTGTGAATAAATCAATTCCTTGTGCTGACCAAGATTTAGTTTCTTCAAGATTTTTTATCAGTGAGTGTTTGGCTGAAAAATATATTCTAGCTTTCCTGTTGTCTATGAGTGATGCATGGATGCCTAACAACAGCATTGTGACAGTCAGAATATCATGCCTTACTCAAGCATATCATTTTTGCATCATGGTTTGCAATATTTTAGTACAATGTCACCTTCACACACCTACCGCGACCATTTGATATTCAACAGGCTGTCCCCTGCCCCAGTCCAAAAGCCCATTACATGATGTCCCCTCGCTCCACAAAGAGGTTTACACCACACAAAGCCTTCGCCGCTGACGAGCCGCGGCTCACTCAAACAGAGGCATTAGCATATGAAAGAGGGCAGCTGGCACCGTGTTTGTTAGCACGGCTGCACCCCGCTTTTCAGAGCCTCTTGCTGTGCTAAGGGTTTGCTTGACATTCGGTGACAGGCCCATCGAGGGCCATCGTACAGGAAGTAAGACCAGGTGTGGATGTAGCAGCGAGAAAATGGATGATGAGGCTATAAAATGAGTCAGGCTGGAGAGAAAACATGAAGGCATGACGGCAGATGTTGGTGGTCGAGTGGGTCTGTATGAATGTGTGAAGGCCAGTGAAAAATTACAGGACAATAGGGGACAATTTTATCAATTGCACCTCTCATTCGGGCTATAATAGAGAAACAAGGGCATCTAAAAGAAAGGCTGTCGCATGTACATTCTTACTACCTCTGGAGAAATATGTATTTCAACAGCTCAGCTGCCCTTGATCTTATAACTTACTGTACCTTACCTTAACTTAACCCATGTAGTTCAATGGGAGCGAAACCATAGCAGACTTTAACAGAAGTATGACCTCACAATATTAATTCTGTTCACTTTTTTTTACTTGGTTGGTCAGAATTCATATAGTAGGCAGCTGTTCATGGTTTCATACCATGAAAACAAATAAAAACAATTAATTAATGAAATACATAAATAGCAAAAAGAGATTTTATAATAAGGCAGATCTGCAACTGTTATTTGATTAGCACATTATTTTTTCCAAAAATTCATCTTTTTATATATTGCATTTAAGAATGTTTAAAGATTTTCAGATCCTGCTTAACTGAATTTTTTAAAAATCTAAATGCCTTTCAGCCTCCAATCCTAAACCCTGGGTTACACTTGATAAATTATTACATAGAGATCCAATTTTGCCAATGAACTGTTATCACAAATATTTGGGGTAATTTGAGTAATTTAAATACTAATTTAAATACTAATAGTATTAAATAGTATATAAATATATATATATATATATATATATATATATATATATATATATATATATATATATATATATATATATATATATATATATATATATATATATATATATATATATATATATATATATAACCTTTTTTTACTATTTACAAATTCACTCCCAGTTTATTTGGTCAGGTCCAAAATAAAAAAAAAAAATAAAAAATAAAGATTTAAAGCACGAAACATCCCTTGTTCATCTGATCTTTTCTTGCATTGTCTGTTTGCTGGTTAGGGAATGAAGCAGTGAACGAGAGCCTCTGAAATACAGTGGGAGCTTAAGAGTGGAGCTGTCCATCCCTGTGGTGCTGAGACCTGCATTATTAAATATAATGTTCACATGAAATTATTAAATGTCTCTAAACATGTAAATATTTATCTCTGAATACTCTGAATACATACTTTCATATAGATAGGATATACATAAAACAAGTTATTATTTAAAATAACCAATTATTTGCAATGAATGGAAAGAAGTACAATAACATTAACTTAGCAATAACATTACCTTTTATTATATTTAAGTTAGTCCATGAATGAATTTACTTGTATATTTATTACTGATAAATTGTATTTATTTAAATAAGTATAGTGTATACTGGAAATATTGCAGTGTGTCTGTGAATTCTGTATATCTTAAAAAATTAAAATAATGAGCTTTGCCTGCTTAAGGCATAAACAAAACAACATTTCTCTGTCCCTCCCTCTCTGTCCCCCTGTTTTTTACTCTGTCGTTTTGCATTCAGTGTGTTTGTTTATCACCCGTCCTTTCAAAGTCTATCACTGGAACCGAGTCCGGACACCTTCAATGGCAGTGCTGGCTAAATCCCCCGCCTCTCTCCTGCATTGTCGGCCCACACCAGAAACACCGCTGCCCATGATCCCATTTGCCACTGTATTTCTAAACCGGCATAAGCTGCCGCGCTCCCGTAAGTGTCATGGCTCCCTCTCGTCTGCCTGGCTTCCCCGTTGCTGGATCCAGGCGTGCGATGCTCCATGTCTCTGCTGAAAGCCCAGGCCTGGCAGGAGGCCGCAGTCCTGAACGGGTGCCGGACAGGAGGCCCCTGAAGAGGGACTTCTCAGGGATTGTTTGCCGTCCCCTGGGGGCCAGGGAGTCGCCTGACAGCAAACGCGGGCCAGCATTGCACACAGACTTGGACAAAGGCACGCCGGTGTCTGGTGCGGCGAGCCTCTGTGGGCTTTGTGCTGTGTCTCGCTCCTCTCCTCCATCACCCGCCGTCTACTCTTCCACCACACCTCTGCACGTAGCGGTACATGCTGGTGCTGTGTTGTGCGTGTGAAGTCGCATTACACTGCCCTTTTAAACTGTAGGTGCTTTTCAACATACCTTGACCAAAAAAAGACAAAAAGAAAATGCTTTGCTGCAGACATGCCCACGACTTGCGAGAATAAAGAGAAGAGAAAACTCAGGCTTATTTAAAACCTCAACCTTATGCTTTTTATTGTGCAGAATCGGTGAAAAACAAGGAATAACTCAAAATATCAAAGCAACGTGGTGCCCTAGATTTTTCTCACCTTGACTAAATATACATTGAATACACACACATATAGATATATATATATATATATATATATATGCTTTTTTTTTTTACTTTTTTTGACAAAGATTGATGTTTGCACACATTACATGCCCTTGACAATGTCACAGTTTGAATAAACTGCATAGCGGAGACATTTACATTTACTGCATTTATCAGACGCCCTTATCCAGAGCACCTTACAGTAGGTAGTTACAGGGACAGTCCCCCCCCTGGAGACATTCAGGGTTAAGTGTCTTGCTCAGGGACACAATGGTAGTAAGTGGGGTTTGAACCTGCGACTTTGTGCTGTTCTGGTTCAAAGGCGAGCGTTGCCACCTACTAGAGACACACCCACCATGTCTATAAGTGAATTTGGTCAAAGACACTCTCTGCTGACTAAGATTAGATGCTTGGTTTGCTGAAAACCTGCCCAGGTTGCCAATGAGCCACAGCCAATGACAGCATGTGACATACATGGAATGATGGAAAGAGCGTCATCCTCATGGAGCATTCTGCCATTGTGTGTCTATTCATTCAACATCCTTTATTTTCACTTAAACCTAAAACTAAACCAACAGCATAAAGAGAAAAGAGATCACCTTCATCTTTAATTTAATGTTCTGTCTCTCCAATCATTTTTATTTATTTTTTTTGTCACCTAATTTTCTATTAATAGAAATTAATTGTCACCTTTCAATTCACTTGCAAAGTATTTCGCATTTTTTCCTCATTTAACAGTCTATCCGTCCTCGGCTCTTCTCAGTACAGCTTCTGTGTTCCTTGGAGCAGTCAGAGCAACGTTCCTATATGTGCTATCAAAGAAATCCCAGACTTCCTCCTCGCTGGCAACACTGGAGCGCCGCGGCGCTTCATCAAGGCAGCGGTGTGTAAATGTCAGTGAATACCATCGCCATAGGAGGCGAGGAAAGGAAGTAAATCTCTTAACCATGCTCCCATCTCCCATCTCCGCGGCATGAGAACACGCTGCTTAAACATGGCACGATATTTACAGGGAGAAAGCCAGGTGTGAGAATAGCAACAGTCTCGAGTGATGGGAAAAAAAAAAAAAAGATAGAAAAGAACGAAATGCGAAACAGGTAATGCCTTTCATGGCTGAAAATATCTAATCTGCAGCGCTTTATGAAAACCTTTCCAGCAGGTTTGTTGACCTTTAGTCTGCAGCCTTTTAAAAATCCTTCAAGCTGAAAATAGGGCGAGATAATCACACGCCCTAAAAAATAAAGCAGTTTATCTTCCTCCACTCTTTGCTTGTAAATGCAGTGATAAGGTTGATAGAGTGATATTGCATTATGTGATGCGCTTGAGCCTGCTGATCCATGGATTAATATGTAAGATTATATATTGGTCTCATACACACGGCTGCATGGTACCACAGTGGTTAGGCTCATCTGTCCTCCAAGTTGGTGAGTTTGAATCCCAGGTCAGTTATGGTGTGTGCAGGGTTTGCGTGCTCACCCTGTGCTGGTGCGAGTTTCTTCTGGGTTCTCCAGTTTCCTCCCACCATCCAAATGCATGTACACTAGATGGATTGGTGACCGAATTGTCTCTAGGTGTGAGAGCCGCCGTGACCCTGAGTAACAGGACTGAGTGTGTGAGGTCTTGTCAGGTCATGTCAGCATGTGTTAATGTATTAGAAACCTAAAGATTTGGAGTTGGTTTCCAGTGACTCTCTTTTCTCTCTTTATCTATCTTGCTCCATATGTGACTGCAATAAATTCCTATAATATAATCTACCAACCTGCATTGATTAGCTGGCAGCACATTTTATTCTCCAAAAGACCTTCATAGTGATTTTACAGTCAATCACAGCAGAAGAGTAGAAGGTTTGCAGGATTTCTCACTCTGGGACTCCTGAGCATCCCGCAATGCATCTCGCTGTAAAATCTTCCAAGGTAAACAGCATAGGTGCACCTGCCTGTCCACATGATTTGTCAAAGTACTTCAAGTAGCCTGACATACCTGACAGGAGCCCTTGTAAGGAAATTATCCATGTCATTCATCTCAGTTGCCGGTGGCTTGATCGTGCTTGTTCAAAGGCAGAGAACAGCGGCGCACAAATCGAGGGATAAATCAGGTCCGCTTTCAAGAGTTTAAAAGCCGAGGTGCACCTCGGCCAGCCCAGCTGAGCAGGGAAAAGGCCGTCCTGACCGAGAGCGGTGTGTTTCGACCCTCCATCTGTAAGAGACAGCTGGTTTCCTGTGACATGCCTTTTGTAATCCAAAGATTTTCAGGAGAAAAAAAAACATGAGGGGGAAGGAAAATCTGGGATTAAATTGTTCTCACTTGGCTGAGTGAGAATGTACAGTATAATTCTCCCTTCTCTATCTGTCCCAAAAACACACGAACATTCTGTCTTTCTTCTTTTAGGGCAAGGAGATCAGACTGAGGTGAAGGATAAGAAAACCTTTCATTCTGCAACTGTTTTTTAAGTGATTAGTGTGTTGGACATACAGTACTTTGAGTCTGACTTTGCAAGATTTTTTTTAAATTCAAGTGAATTATAAATTTTGAATAAATTCAGGGTAGCTTTCTATTGTGTTTATTCTTTGTTTTGCTGTGTATCTCTGCTGTATGAATGAAAATACGTTTGACTGTCTCATTGTACTAAGTAATGTGTTGTGCACGTGTGATGGCACGGCCTTGGCCACTAGAGGCCGCCGTTGTACACTGCATGACTGCGTAGGCTGATTATGTATCGTGATTCTCCGCTTGAATTAATTATCATAGTCAATCACAATTTTTATATCATGTACGTACCACCATGGTCCATATCCATAACATCGACTTACATTTACATTTACATTTATGGCATTTATCAGATGTCCTTATCCAGAGCGACTTACAACTAGTTTCAGGGACAGTCCCCCCCGGAGCAACTTAGGGTTAAGTTTCTTGCTCAGGGACACAATGGAAGTGGGATTTAAACCTGGGTCTTCAGGTTCATAGGCGAGTGTGTTACCCACTAGGCTACTAGCACCCCCTTCGTTGTTCTTTGCATCATTTTTGTGCACATACTCAAAAATTAATGAAACGGCTATGGATGCAATACCTGTGTAAGTTTATAGTGGCAGCTTTGTGAGATCTGCACTTAACATATGACAGTTTTAAGCTACAGGTGTTCATTCATTTATTTGGTTTAAGGCCTCGACACTGACTCCTGGTGGTAAGGAGTACAAACAACATATTATGACACAAAATACGGATGCAAGTATATCAGCATAAAAGTTAACAACGCAACTGTGTACGAAAACGCATACGTTGTGCACCGCAACTTTATTTCTTGTGACTCTGTTCTGTGTGTTTCACCAATAAGGAGTTTGCAGCAGTCATTCAGTGTAATTGGATTTATTTCTGCACAAGCAAAGAAAACTAATTAATTTTCTGCACTTCATGGCAATTTGATGTGCACGCAGCAGAGTAATAACTTCATAAATGGCATTAAATAGCATGCAACATAGAAAACATGTATACATGGGAATTGCAACATATAACACATACGACTGTACAGCCACTACTAACTCCACCACCATCATCAGGTTTGCTGATGACACAGTCGTGGTGGGCCTGATCTCTAACAACGACGAGACGGTCTACGTGGAGGAGGTTGGAAATCTGGTGAACTGGTGAGGAACAATCTCCACCTGATCATCAGCAAGACAAAGGAGTTAATAGTGGACTTCAGTACCAAGCATGAGTGGACCTACCAGACCAGAGAGTGGACAACTTCCGTTACCTTGGTGTCTACATCACACAGGACCTGTCGTGGTCCAACACCATGGTGAAAAAGGCCCGGCAGCGTCTCTACCACCTCAGACCCCTGAGAGACTTCAGACTGCCCTCCAAGGTGCTCAGGAACTTCTATTCCTGCACCATAGAGAGCATCCTGATGGGAAATATCTCTACCTGGTTCGGGAACAACACCATGCGAGCCCTGCAGAGGGTGGTTCGATCAGCATCATCTGTACCAAGCTCCCTGACCTTCAATCCATCTACAGCAAATGGTGCTGTACCAGGGCCAGGAAGATATTGAAGGACCTCAGCCACCCCAACCATGGACTGTTCTCTCTGGGAAGAGAGTGAGCGCTTTTGACCCTGAAGTCCAACACAGAGAGAATGAGGAGGAGCTTCTTCCCACAGGCTATCCGAGCCCTCAACAACAGCAGTACATTGAACTCCGATACACTCCAGCACTTTCAATCACTCTGGACTCTTTGCGCAAATCACTTTTTCTCTCTTTTTTTTTATCTCATACAATGTCTTTCATTCATTTGCACACCTTCACTCTTCCTGTTACACATATTTTATGTTAAAGACGTAAAAGTGTAATATTTGGTTATGTTTGCAATATTTGCATATTGGTCTTCATTGTATCCTTGCAACATTTGCAATACTGTGATCTGTAGCAGTCGCAAAAAGCATTTCACTGCATATCATACCGTGTATGTGACAAATAGAATTTGAATTTGAATATCTACACAAGGGTATGTTGCACCACCTCAAGTCACATCCTGACCTGTTCACACAATGCTGTTCTACACTGTGGGTTATTTTTATAATTATCTACCTCATTTTATTCAACCTCCATATCCACTACCAAGTGATGTATGTATTTATTGTTCATGCTGAATGCTAACATCTTGCATATTTTAACTTGCATTTCACTTAATTTTAAGAGTTTAGTATAGTTTAGTTAAGTTAGTTAAAGTCCAATATAAGCAGTTCAGTGTTTCAAAAGTCCTGTGTTCACTGTGTTGTACCTTGTATAACTATGCATGTGACAAAAAAACTAAACTTGAACTTATCTTTAGCCAGCCTTAAGTCACATGAGCATTTTGCTCGCACGATGGGTCAGAACCTCCACAAATAGATGCAGTAAGCAGTACAGACCTTAAAGAGACAGAAAGCATTACCATAAAGATTAGTGCCTGGCCATCTAGAGGTGCAGAGAGTCTTATTAAAAATACAGCACACACAATCAACAGTGTCTGAGAAATGGTAAATGTTGTACTGCAGACTCATCACACCATTACAGCACAGCACCACAATGCAATTTCAAGTTCACCGACTGGTGAAGATTTTGCATGTTGCTACATTTTTTTGTATCAATTGTTAATTTCTTATACACAGTTTCTGTATTTTTTCGATATAAGGCTGTGGGATGTTTTAAAATGTCACCTCTGTTGCACGGTCTACCATTAATTGTGCATTTTTACATGTGTAGCAGCAGTTGCATTATGAAAGTTGAGTGGTGGCCCTGATGTTGGCAGTCCCAGTGAAGTCAGTTAGAGGTTCATCAAGCTCCCCATCGTCCATTCCACCTGGTCCATATGACACCTGCTTGTTATTAATCGTAATTAGAGAATTTGAGCGTGGCTGCTTTTCCTGTTCCCCAGGAACGGGCGGACATCTGCTCGGAGGTCCATCAGACTGTACCTCTCAGATGGCAATGCCACATAATGTGTCCCCAATGTTCCCGTGGAAACAATATACACTTCAAAACAATTTGGATCCGGCTGATTATCACACAGCAACGTACTCTGCTGGCAAATCATATCTGCTGAGCCCAAGTGCTTCCTGAAGGACACCACCTGCCTGAGTGTGTACTAATTACTGCATTGACCCGGTAAAAGGGGGGATGTATTTCACATTTTGGCATTTTGTGGCACTTGGGGTGACTAGATAATAGTCTAATGACATCTCATAGGTGTGTTTTTTTCATTATCAGTGCTTGGAAGATGTGAACAGTATCACATTGTAAAGCTGATGGTTTGAACTCTGGATTATGTCGCCATCTAGTGGACAGATCTTTTAAAATTAATTTGGGCCTACAAAAATATTTCGTTTACTGCACATATGGAATTCCATTACATATGTTTAAATTATTCTATATTGATTAGAAAATAGTCTATAGATAAAACAAATGTGTTGCAATCTATGAAAATGTTAACCTGTGTCCCAAATATACACTTGTCAGAAATTTATTGGCATGTGTTCTGAAATGTCACCTATGAGATTTATTGTGATAATATAAGAAGTGTGATGCACAGCAGACAGTAGTGTTATGGTCAAAGTAGACCATCATGCATTGCAGTCTATACAGCACACAAGAAGAGTCGCCAGGGGGATGGGAAACAGGTGTAAATCTCTGGAGAGAGACAGGGGGGAGAATAATATTCCTTAATCATATCATCATCTGTGCCTCGCCAGCAGTATTTGGCATATTGTTAATTATTTGCCTTCTGGAAACATGTGAAAAGGGGTAATCATTATTATCCTTATCATTATTTGAACGTTGCTGGTTCAAATCCTGAAATGCCAAGATGGCACTGAAGCCTTGGAGCAAGGTACTGTACTCTCACACACAGAGGTACACGCCTATCACAGTCACTTAAGTGCAGAGGACACTGTGTGCTGGGCTGCAGTGTTTCACAATGACAATCCTTTTATTTCATTCAAAAGATTTGAAATCCAGGACAGTATGACTTAGTGCAGGGTTGTTGTTGACCAATGCCATATCAAACAAATGTGCCTAGAAATTTGCAGAGAAAGCTTGCCTGTGTTACTGCTCTAATTAATGTTTTAAAGTTTAAAGTCTTTATTGTCATTAGACAATCATACTTAGTACAGCGGTAAAATTTGAGTTCCTGCTCGTTTCGCACTGGGGTAGTCGGTGCATTTAGAAGATTAAAAGATACACATAATGCAAAATAAATACGTAATAGATACAAATCTGTACAGGAGTGTAAAAAAACAGTCAAATGAGTGAGGTAGCGTACTGGTACGAATTGAAGTAAATGTTGCAGTGGCAGCAGAGCAGATGCAGTGTGTTTTGTGTTTGAGTTAATGAGTGCTATTGCCTGGTTGTAAAAACTGTCCTTCATTCTATTTGTTCTTGACCTCAGTGCCCTGAATCTCCTGCCAGGGGGCAGCATCTGAAACGCCCCATGTAACAGAGAAATGACCAAATTTCTAAGGGATTGGTGGGGTTCCTGAAGGCTGGTTACACCATGTTGAAGGAACATGAAACAGAAGAAAACTAATAACAACAGCAACAACAACATTTATTTCTTATATAGCCCATAATCACGTACAGTATGTCTCAATGGGCTTTGACAAACCCTTTACATTTGACCCTTCTGCACACAAAAAAGGAGAGAGAAAAAAAGAAAGGAAGAAACCTTGGGAAGGAGTGAAACAGAGATCCTCTTCCCAAGGTAGAGTGAGCCTGCAAACTGGTGTTAGTCCAGGGTTGGTGATGATTTGTCCAAGAAAAGAAAAAAAGTCCAAAGTAAAGAGCATCTATCCATGTTTGAAGGTAGTGGACAGTGCAGAGTAGATTTTAATCCAATGTCATGGTGTCCATTACGTGTCCATTACAATGATACTGGTCCATTTGAAGATCCCTGAAGCTTTATTCTTTATGGTGGTGGTGGCTGTGGTGACCCTCTGGTTTGTCTCATTAGCAGTTGCCAGGAACCAGGATTTATCTGGTGGTCTCTTCACTGCCTGGGAAAAAACAAACAGAAGCATCGGTACTGAAATATGTGGCGATAGTTGTATATTTGTGCAACAGTGGCCCGGTACCCTAACTAGGACAGCCTAACTAAGCTGAATTGAATACTATCTATGCTTGACTAGGTGACTGTGTAATTAAGGGGACTTAGTAATTGACACTGTGTCTGGGATTTTAACTGAAGGCCAGAGTGAACGGGTGTGTTTTCAGTTTAGATGAGTCTGAGTCTGAGTCCTGAACACTGACCAGCAAGCCGTTCCACAACTGCAGAGCTCTTCTGTACTTACCAGTACTGAACCCCATACCCTTCGAACGCAGGGGTGTGGCAGGTTGTAAATAAAGAGTTCACTCAGGTACTGCGGAGCGATATCATCTAGAGCTTTTATAGGTCAAAAGTAGGATTTTGTAGTCAATCTGATGGGCAACCAGTGCAGTGAATGTAAGACTGGAGTGACGTGGTCAAATTTTCTAGTTCTAGTTAGAACTCTGGCTGCAGCATTCTGAACTAGCTGGAGTTTACTCATGCACCTACTATAACATACAGACAGTAATGCGTTACAGTAATCTAACCTTGATGTGATACAGGCGTGGACCAACTTTTCTGCATCGTGCATTGAGATCATGAGATCATCATAATATTGAACCATAATAATAATAATAAAGTAAAGTGATTGTCACATGTGATACACAGCAGCACAGCACACGGTGCACACAGTGAAATTTGTCCTCTGCATTTAACCCATCACCCTGAGTGAGCAGTGGGCAGCCATGACAGGCGTCCGGGGAGCAGTGTGTGGGGACGGTGCTTTGCTCAGTGGCACCTCAGTGGAACCTTGGCGGATCGGGATTCGAACCAGCAACCTTCTGATTACGGGGCTGCTTCCTTAACCGCTAGGCCATCACTGAATAGTTTTAGAATTATTTTCTGAGAATGATGACAGCCTTTATAGAAACCAGCCTTAATAGGAGTTTAATTAAATCAATTAAAGAGCACACAAAAGTGGAAAAGGTGTATGAATATGAACCGACTGCATAAACACAGCTTTTGATGGCTGGTTTGCCACAGAACGGACACCAAACCAGGGAAGTGTCTCTGTTCCCTTTCTATGCTAATCCTTCTCGCACGTTATGAATAGTCACATCACAAACCCCTTCGGCACAGACACAAGTCAAGAAAGAAAAGAAAGAATTTTGGAGAGATAAAAACAAACGCAGAAAGAGACAGAAAAGGCAGTCATTCATTTGCTGGCATGCATCTCCCCTTTTTTTCCCCCCAACCTCTGGATGCATTATTCATGCTCAGTCGTGACAGAGCGGGCCCGCGCGCCCGCTTTAGATGTAATAAACACTCATGAATATGTATGGACCTGCGTACCTGCAGGCTGCGAGCTCCGTGTTTGAAGCAGGTGAGACAAAGGTGTGGCAGCCGGAGGAGAGCCGTCCGCCGTATCATTTACACAGCGGCGAGGTTCTGGCACCTTTCAAGCTCCCCGCATCCAAAGAGGCTGAAGCCTTTCATGTTCATCAGGTAGCCAGCCTCCCTGCAAAATCTCACCGCCTATGGTTTTATAGCAATGTTGGCCAGATTAACCAACACTTCGGTTTTTTTTTAGCTTCTTAGAAAGTGTAACACAAAGGCCGTGTTTTAATGATTTACTTCCTTGTTGGTGTGTACAGGCCTGTCATTTTTTTCATGCATGTGGAAAGAATAAATCAATGTGGGACTTCTTCTAAGTCTTCTAAGTCTATACATACTTTCAACAGGGTATCACTGTGTGCGTGTGTGTGTTTGTGTGTGTGTGTGTGTGTGTGTGTGTGTGTGTGTATGTGTGTGTATATATATATATATATATACACACAGTAGATGTAAATGAAATTATTTAATAAAACTGCGATATAAAAGGAGATTATTATGCAAGAAGATTGTTGGTACGCAGATTGTTGCAATGTTTTTCATCTCATATTCCACTGGACAGTGATAAATCTAAAACCATACCAAGTTCATTAGAGCCGGGAAGAGCTGTGAAAACCGGTTCAGTCCATTGTTTTGGAGCATGGGTACATCCTGACAGCAGTATATATAATATAACTGGATTTGTCAACTGTGCTCCGATGTGTCCTCACTGGTTTTCACCTGAGCTAAGATGCTTGGAAAGAAGATCCAATTAGTCGGGTTTGGGGAACCTCCATCAAGCTAATTGGTGCCCAGACATCAAGTGTGAATCCTGAACCTGGGTGGATGGGCGTAATTACTCCCTCCTCCGTAAGTGGGCGGGTGTAGATTTCGAAGCCTGGATAATGCGTTCTGACAGATGTCTAAACAGAGGAGATTGCTCTGCGGGTGGCTTTCATTAAGACACTAAACCTCCTCCAACGCCTTTGATCAAAGATTAAGCAAATAAACAGTCTTTATTTCATTCACAGTCTTTTCCTGTCTTAAATTATGTGGAGTACATAACTCCACACGTGTTCATTCATAGTTTTGATACCATCAGTGAGAATCTGCCAATGTAAATGTTCATGAAAATAAAGAAAACACATTGAAAAAGAAGGTGTGTCCAAACTTTTGGCCTGTGCTGTATGTGAATGTCATTGTTTTTATGTTTATTTAATTATAGTGAACATCTCCACACACACATATGCGTGAAATAAAGTAGAGATTCAGCATTCAATGAACAAAATTCTATGAACAAAAGAAACTATTAAATAGATGCAGTTCCTTCATCAGTTTACAGTCAGAAGAGTCATTGAGAAACAAAAGAAGAGAACCACAGTGCGAAGAGAGCGCAGAGTGACTGCTGCAATTTCAAGAAGCATCCAGAGATCTCCACCAAGGTCCTGTTGATGAATCGGAGCAATTCCAGTACCAGCATGTCAAGGCAGTCACTTCAGTGACAACAAAAGACAAACATGACACAAATACAAATGACATCACTGTTCATTATTTTAGATTTTTGGAAAAAATCTTTTACATAAGGAATCAACCTTGCCTTGGGGCCAAAAATATTAATAACATTAACAGGCATGTTGTCTTGGGACTCTTAGAAATGTTCTTTTTTTGGATGGGAAATGGCCAAAAACTATTCTTTTTCTTCTGAACAAGGACAAGTCTAAAGGACTTTAAACGTTTGACTGTAGTGTACATGCTGCTGCTACTTAGTTGTGCATGATCCAAGTGCAACACCCTTTATGAACCACTAGATGTCTCTGTATCCTTTGTAGTCTTACCTGTGACAAAAAAAATGGGGACAACTGAAGACCCATGGTTAAAGAGTCAGTACCACATAAACAAAAAAAACTACCATACTATAAAAACAGCATATAATTAATCAGACTTGTAAATTCTGATGTACCAAGGCCTGTGCCACAGTTTTGATGTCTGATAAATGGCCACAGTGGCACAATGGATAACCCGTCTAACTACGGGTCAGAAGATTCAAGGTTCGACTCCTGGCTGGCTTGTGCTTTTTGTGTTCTTGGGGCAGTGGTGGCCTAGCGATTAAGGAAGCGGCCCAGTAATCAGAAGGTTGCCGGTTGAAATTCCGATCCACTGAAGTGCCACTGAGCAAAGCACCGTCCCCACACACTGCGCCTGTCCACGGGCGCCTGTCATGGCTGCCCACCGCTCACTCAGGGTGATGGGTTAAATGCAGAGGACAGATTTCACTGTGTGCACCCTGTGCTGTGCTGCTGCGTATCAAAAAATAAATAAAAATGAATAAATAAATTGAGCATGCTAGCCTGAGCTGAAAACTACTAGCATCACTGAAGACTTTCCAGGGCTCTGTATTCATTATGCTTTGTTTAGCAAGTGTGATGCCTGGTCTAAGGAAAAATGTAACTGAGAACCACATGTTTGGGTCTCATGATGATCCTGTCTTACATTTAAAGTCAGATTACATGCTTAATGTGTGATCGCCTGCATGTACTGAGCATTTTAACCTAACAAAGTGTGTTTAAGATGCTATGTTTAAATGGGAATGGCAAGAATCCATACGTCCAGAGGAAATCAGTAGATTTGTTCACATCCGACATTTTTCAACGTCAGGATGCAGTTCACTGGATGCCTAAAGCCTACAAAGTGCAATAAAGGCTTTTGACATCCATGACTGTGTGGGTTTCTTCCTATGACAGACTTGGTCCGAGTGTGAGAGTGTCTATATGTGAAGACCCTTTCCCCAGGGTTGTTGCTGCCTTGTGGCCCAAGATCGCTGGGACAGACTCCAGCTCCCCTGTGGGCCTGGACTGGCTGACAGCGTGCATTAGTCCGATACCGAGTTTATATGGAGGCTTCGCTTTACAGAATCTACAGTGAGTAGGCTCATGCATACGTATCTGCTTCAACGCAGAGGTATTTCCAGGGGAACGGCTTCATTGAAATCATAATAAAAAAGAATAATATCCATTTCAGTCATTTCGCTGGGGAGAGGAAGCGGCATTTGAATGAGTATAGGTTATGCCATCCAGTTAGTCCCTTTATCCTACACCATATGCATATTACTATGGAAATGGCGGAATCCTGTCAAACGCAATTGACTGAGAGCCAGGCCGGTGGCGTGCGTGTGCGTGCGCGCATTTCGAGTTGTGCTCATCTTCTAAATTTAGACGTTCCTTTCATTTCCATTAAAAAACATCCAGTCTTTGCATAGGTGGCCTGTTGCTGGCCTGGAAAAAAAAACTCACCCACTGCCGTTGATGTGTTTCAGTAGGAATCGATTTTCTTGTTAATGTTGTTTCTGCTAGAATTGCTGTTTTATGCAACACACATTATGGAGTTAGATAATCACAACAGGGATATATTTAATATTTAGGTGAGCCGACTTCTCACATGCACATACACTGCTCAGCCACAACATTAATACCACCCGCCTAATGGTGTCTGTGTGTCCCACATATTTCCACCATTGCCCTGACCCATTAAGGTGTGGACTCCACCAGGTGTCCAGTTCTGTAAGTTGCCCCACGTCAAACACCACCAGCTATGTGTTCCTGGGCTCGACCATAACTACTGACTGTAAGTCACTCTGAATAAGGGTGCCTGATCAACGTCGTAAATATAACAGCACCTTACAGTCAGTAGTTATGGGGACAGTACCCCTGGAGACACTCAGGGTTAAGTGTCTTGCTCAGGGACACAATAGTAGGAAGTGGGGTATGAACCTGTGACACTGTGGTCTTCTGGTGCATACCCACTGGGCTACTATTACCACCAGACAGGCCACAGTGATCAGGGAGTCGCCAGTTCAACTACAACTACAGACTGGGAACGTCACACAAAACCTAACCCTCACAATTTGGCACTTGTCAGTCACTCAAAGGGTCCCACCCACTGGCCCGAGCCATTTTGCAGAGATAATCTGTATTATGCAATGGTCACTTGTCAGTGGTCATAATATTACGGATGATCTGTGCAC
The DNA here is from genome assembly GCF_900700375.1 of Denticeps clupeoides. NCBI lineage: Eukaryota > Metazoa > Chordata > Actinopteri > Clupeiformes > Denticipitidae > Denticeps > Denticeps clupeoides. The sequence goes on along the minus strand of NC_041716.1, from coordinate 6,285,845 downwards.
ATAGAAGCCAGAAAAAAATCTGCTGGTGCTTTATTTTTTTTTACATCTTATTTGCACGAAATAGAGGCGAAGAGAAACGTGGACGTAGAATTCGCCCACACCCCGCTCTAGGTCGCCGCCGCCGCCGCCGCCGTGCACAATGATGTCATGATTTTTCTGCCCGCGGAAAAAGGGAGGAGTTCCGGCGGCCCTCGACCAATGGAGAGCCTCCCCGCGGACGGCGGGCGGGGCCTCGGGCTCTTCTGGCTCGTCAGGCTCCGTGGGCGACCGACTCGGCGGTACGTACTGCAGCAGAGCGCGGCCGGAGCGGAACGTTTGAACGGCGCAGCGAGCACCAAACGGCGGCGGAAGCGGGCGAGGTGAGGCTTCGTTCGGAACGTTTTTTTTCCCGGCTCTGCCCGCTCCGGCCCGGCCACTGTCCGGGGCTTTGGGCGTCCGTCACTTTGCCGGTTGTGGCTGAAGTTGAGCTCGGCAACTTAAATCAAACCTTTCGTAAAATGATTGTCACTAGTTTCGGGGTGGTCGTCGCGTGACTGGTGGCGCCCCGAAAGTAGTTTGTTTGTCACCGTCGCCGCCACCTGTCTCCCCCCCCACGTACCGTGGGCTGGGCTGAACCCTGTCGGCCGCCACCCCGTCGCGAAGGTTTTATTTTTCGCCTCCCGAGAACCGAGTAGCTGCGCGGGGCGTTCGGAACGTTTTCGCAACGGCAACTTTCACAAGTTTTACCGACGGCGTCGGTAAACCAGAAGCCCGCAGGGAAGTTCTGGACGAAACCGAAAGCGCGCTTGGGAATTCGGATTCCTCCCGGAACTCGTTTGACCAGAAACGGTCAACCCGCCTTTTTCCCACCCGGATTCCAAACTCGCCCGGATTCCAAATCAGTCCACTCGGAATGCGTTTAAACTGGGGGGCGGGAGAAGGAGAACTGGGGGTCGCCTGCTGACTTCTGCGGTTGGGGACGCGGCCCGTTGGTTTTGCTGTTGGGACTAAAAAATAAATAAAAATCTTTATCAACCAACCTAGGTTCTATAATCCAAATTATCCATAAAACCACCTCGATTGTTTGTTTTTATTTACTTATTTTTATGGTCGGTGCCCTGTCTCCCACCATTACTACACCGGAACTAGTAACCTTCCTATTGGCTTCCCCTTTTGGTGGCCTAGCGGGTACGGAAGTGGACCCGTAACCAGAGGGTCGACTCTGAGCGCTGACCAAAGATGGGTTAAAAGCAGAGACCGCTGGAAGGTTGCCGGTTCGAATCTTGAACCGCCAAGGTGCCACTGAGCAAAGCACCGTCACCGCTCCCCGGGGACGCCCGTCACGGCTGCCCACTGCTCACAAAGAGTGATTGGTCAAAACCAGCCGCCCCGTTTCGTGTGTGTGGTTTCACGTTTTACATTCTGTTAATAATCAATCAGCAATTTGGCCTCACACCTCCACAGTCGTGGGTTCAAGTTCCGCCACCAACTTCGTGTGTGTAGTTTCCTCCCGTGTGTCCAAACACACGTGCACTTGGTGAATTGCCGACTCTGAATTGTCCGTGGGGGTGAGTCCCTGCCTGGTGTGTCAGGGTGGGACAGTAATATTAGTAGGACAGTAGGACCATAAATGCAAACAATATTGTCTGCCACCTAATCGTTAAAAGCGAAACTGATCTGACTCAGCTGCTCGTGGAATGACCTTCGTGACCTTTCTCCACGTCCTCCTGGACCCTGTGGAGTTTTCAGATCGAGTTGAGCTGCAGCCTTCTGCGTTTCTCCTTCACGGCCACGGAAAACACTACTTTCTCACGACTGGCTGTCAATGAAGTCTTTCATTTCAGAAAACGATCTCTGGACAATAATTTCTGTCAGTCCTCGTTGGACGAGGGACATGCCAAACCTACTCTTGCACCCCCCCCTGCTTCCTTCTGAGTTTGTGTGAGTTCTGTGGGTCACTTTAACCCCTAACAAGTCACGCCCCTCTCAGGAAGAAGTAAACATGCCCTCCTCTCCCGCCGCTTCTGCACGTTTCCTCGTCTTAGCTGTCGGGAGACTTGCGTTTTGTCTCATTATCTACGACTTAACTTTTCTGCCACTAAAACATTTACAGCATTTATCAGAGCGACTTACCATCAGTAGTTACAGGGACAGTCCCCCCGGAGCAACTTAGGATTAAGTGTCTTGCTCAGGGACACAATGGTAGTAAGTAGGGTGGTAGTAGCCTAGTGGGTAATACACTCGCCTATGAACCAGAAGACCCGGGTTCGAATCCCACTTACTACCATTGTGTCCCTGAGCAAGACACTTAACCCTAAATTGCTCCAGGGGGACTGTCCCTGTAATACTGATTGTAAGTCGCTCTGGCGTCTGATAAATGCTGTAAATGTAAACCTGGGTCTTCTTCATATGCAAGTGTTACCGACTCGGCTACTGCTACCTTCCTTATGGAAGGGGCAGCTCATTCTTTCTCGTGAATTTCACTTGTCTTTACGCCATCTATTAACTTTATTTATTTATTTATTTATTTACTTATTTACTTATTTGAATCTGCTGTTCTCAGAAAGAAAATTGGTATCAGCAGAAATTGCAACCACCCCTAGTTGTAGGTGTCCAAAATGTTGGACATCCCACCAGGAGTAGATTATTTTTTTTTTTTTTACTGAAACCACTTTTTTGCATTTGCTGTAGTGTTTCCTTTTGGATCCAGTCAAGAACAATTTCTCACTCGTCTGGCCTCAATGGCGAGTCACTTTCCATGCATCTCTTATCAGCTACCACAGGACTGCACATTTGCGGATGAATAAAGGGACCATGTGCCTGTGGGAGCCGGCCCATTTACAAGATGGATAGTTCCCACCATTTAAAAAAAAAAAAAAAAAAAAAAAAAAACAGGATGGAGAGGTGCAGTGATAAGGCCTTTTTTTTTTTTTTTTTTTTTTTGATCCCCACCCTCTGGTACCTCCCAGATGTGATGTTCGGCGTCATGTTAAGACTGTGTTGCGTCCTTCTGGGCTGAACGAAGCGCTGTTGGTAATGGGCCCGGATTGCGGAGTTGAATAGTTTAGCTTGCAATGGCGGAAAGAGAAGATATCGCGACGACGACCCGGTTTGTTTGAATCCAGGGTCTGCAAATTAGCCGGGCTTCTTGTGGAGTTTAGTGCCATGTAATTATTTTCTGACATTTTCCAAATCTCCCATTAAATTAAAGTGAAGAAACAAAAGGTGACTGCTCATGTACACATGCTCAATTGGAGTAAAATCTCCTCTCCAAATTGGGCACCTTGTCAGTGTGCAGGGCGAAAAAAAAAAAAAGATATAAAATACGCAATTGCCTCTACAAATCAATGCTAATATGGCAGCTTAATTGTCTGTCAGACTGAATTTGCCTCGACTTCGAGAACAATCACGTGTTTATCTCATTAAAGTATGACACCGCCGTCCGACCCGGGGCGAGTTGTGGATTTATGAACAGTGGCATCCTGAACAGTCTGTGCTTGGGCACTGTGGCACCCACCTGGCCACAGGGCTCCCAAAACTGACTGCCACCCCCTGGATAGGGATGTATGGCTTCAAACAGTTTGTACAGTGAGGTATCCGAGGGGGTTCCCTGATTGTGTAAAACCAAATTAGAACATAATAGTAATGTTGAAACCTAAAAAATGTTTATTTTATTTATTTTATTTATTTATTTATTTATTTATTTATTTTAATAAATGTGGCCAACTAATTGACAAACAGGTTAAATACAATGGCGGTTGTTACGATTGCACACCTGCCTATAAACCAAAATATCACAGTCACAGACTCAAACCCCACTAACTACCTGAGTGTAAGGGCCCATTATGTACGTGGACGGAATCCACTATAAAATTATATAGGGCATATACTATATATGCTATATAATATACTGGATATACTATATAATTTGAGTTTCTGGCCACTGCAGCCCACTACATGTGTTTCCACTTGAGGCGGGCGTTTGCACACCAACGGTCAGCGATGGCGAAGAGGCAGTCAGTGCCGAATGTGGACCACTTGCCACTTATGCCACAATGTTTATGCTTGCCTCGCTTGGACACCGATGTCCCCAGAAATTTCCGCAATTCGACTCTTAGTGCTAAGTTTACAGCAGAACAATAGCCACACTGATTTTTTTTTTTTTTTTTAATCAGAAGAGAAACTCTTTTGTAGGAACATGACTAGGTAAAACGAGAAGCACTTATTTTACAAAAGAAAGAATGTGTAATATTGTGTAATAGTTCTTTGCATGAAATGCACATTATTTACATGTAAATGATTTACAAAGCAAGCACTTTGAACACTGATTAAATGTGATTTGTCATTGCAGGTTATTTTTTCCCCCACCCACTCTGTAACCCCAGTTTTTGGGTGAATAAATATGTTTATAATGGGAAAACAACATGGAATTCAGAAGAATTAAAATGAAAAAGTAATATAAAACTGATTTCATAGGGCCCTTTGAGTGTCTCCAGGGAGACTGTCCCTGTAAGTCTTTCTGGATAAGGGCGTCTGATAAATGCCATAAATGTGAATGTATGACATGAGGTTAACAGCATGGTTCTAATTAATAATCCTTGGTGCAGAGGATAAAACCCAGACATTTTCACGTAGGTACATTTTACCTTGTGCCCTGATATTTAAAAATAAATCAGATTTGCCAGGAAAACTTTGCCCGTCGTCGTGCGTAACAATTTCACATGTGGACCGAAGCAACGTTATGTACTCCATTGATGGTTTATCATAAATTTAAGCCCATTCCAGACGCTTCATTGCAAGTAGCTGATTTTATTCCCGTTCATTAGCACAGGGAGGTAAATGGCGGCTTTTTAAATCAGGCCATCACCAGGCAGGATATCTGAGACTAGAACAAAGTAGGCCAAGTGTCTGCACTGCTGTCCACGTGCCACCGTATGGATCTGCAGAGTAACGTCATGGTTGATGCCCGGCTGACTGATCTTTTGAAAGATTGGTGCCGGCGACGCCAGCTTTCGAGTCGAGGCCGTCTTTCTCTCCGCGTGCCGCAGGAGCTTTCCCTGTAGAAACCGGCGGCATTCTAATTTTGTGTGGCTGGTGAAAAACTGTGTCTAAATATAAGATGGCCTGCCAGGGGCCTGCCTACACAATGTCTTGGGAGCAGCTTTCCACCCTAAAAAAGATGACGTGAAAACAGTGCCAGAGCGTGGAAGGAGTTTCAGCAGAAGGTGGTTGTGCTGAATTATTGCCAGAAGAACTGTGTGGAAGCTTCTGCCTTTCTGCTTATCTGTCTTTGCCTCTACTGTGCAATAATTAGGTTATTAAACTGGATTGGTTTATTTGGGAGGCACATTTATGAGCATTACATGGAAATAATGTTCTAGATGCCATATAAGGATGACCATGAATTAAAATGACCTTTGTAGTCTTACAAATATCTGATATATATATATATATGTTTTGTTCTGACTAATGCCCATGTGCTTAAATGAGCAATGGCTGTGATTTGGTGAAAATCTGGAGAAAGTGACCCTCAGAAGCTGTTGAAATTGGATTTGTTGCAGAGCTCTAGCGCGTGTGACCAAATTTTTACAAAACCACTGATCGTTCTTTACGTTTGCCATGTGTACGTGCCTGACTACTTACTTTAGCCATACCCATGGCCTGCTTTTCCGTGACTTGTTTATGTATGTATTTATTCGCACTCATAGATTATTAATCAAAAGCGTTCCGTCTGATCGGTGCTGCCTGTTTGCTGTCATGCTTCCTTGCTTTTCCTTGTAAATGGTGGTGCGGAAGGGTTGAGGATGGAGGATTGAGCTGCAGCAGCTATCTGCGGCCTGGGGGGGGTGGTTTAAAGCGGGTGATCACGGAGGTGTGTTCAGAAACCAACTTTTTAAACTCTGTCGACGGGTCCAGCAGGAATGTCCTGATGAGGCTTTGATTTAGCATCGCCCTTGGATCATCACACTTTTAAAAACCAGAAGGCGTCCTCTGTAGTTTGTAGCTCCCAAGCTGATTTTTGCTCTGGACAGAACATAGGATTTGGTTTAGGGTGAAGTATTACTTTTAATCATTATTATAAAATGATGCCACAGCATCATTCAAACCTGTTTGCCAGGATTGTTTCAAATGAGGTCTCTAAAAACCAATACTGATGTCTTCTTGCTGTCAACATTCTTTATGGTAGAATGTCAATAGACGTTTGCAAGTGGCTACCTGCTTCTTAGTTCTGTTTTATACCCCAGGAGTAACAAAGTTGCAGTCATGGAACACACACACACACATATCTGGACTCCCTGTTCCTAACTTCCTGTCCTGAATCCCCCCCCCCCAAAACATTTATTAAGTATGTATAGTGGCTGTGTTCATATTTCTCCATAATATAAAAAAAAAATGCATGAAGGAGTGGTTCTCTGCGGTCATTGTCACATGTCCAAAGTCCTCCTTCCGTGGCCTAGTTTATTTCCTCTTCTCTTTTATCACTTTCACCACTCTTTGCCAGAGGGCACTTCTGTTGTCCCCTTTCTCGCTGTTCTCCGTCCGTTCGGTGGGGCTGGGCCTTAATTCATTCTCTCTGTCTGCACGCTGGTACGGTGCCCATCTGGAGCAATTGTAGGTGGTGGTGGTGGCGGCCGCTCCCTCCCCTGCACCTTCAGCGCGGCACGCTTCTGAATTTACGAGCCGTGCGGAGGACTCGGCCATTATTCCAAGATTAAGAATGTTGAGGTTCCCAGGCCCTTGTCAAACGTCCATTCTCAGGGGTGCGGTCAGAAAAGAGCTTATAAAAGCGTTTTTATCCTCAGAACAGAGCACTTCTACTACACAGGAAGAGGGGGGAAAAAAAGTGTGCGCTAAATACATTTTGGCCCCACTGTGCAAAGCACAGCAAAAACGTATACGCTGTTCCGAAAGTGACAAGTGACGAGACAAGACACAGGTATTAAAAGCAGTTGGGGCAGTGGTGGCCTCGTGGTTAAGGAAGCGGCCCCGTAATCAAAAGGTTGCCGGTTGTGCAACATGGTGTGCACCATGTGCTCTGCTGCCGTGTATCACAAGTGACAATCACTTCACACCTCACTTCAGTTATGTACAGATATGCAAAATAGCAAAAACACATATATAATATATTGTATAGTATATATTAAAAAAAGGTATGACCACGTATGTGTTTTATACAGGTATGGTGATATGTGCTAAAGTGAAGTGTATAATAAGTGTATAATCTCTCTATATAGTTTATATGCAAATGCCCCATGACACACACACAAACACACACAGAGAGCCCACAGTCTTGCATTTACTGAAACCGCAGGCTGCATTGTTCTCTTTTGCCTTGGGGACCTCTCAGCGTTGGTTGTTAATTAGCGTAAATGGCAATTATGATGATATTACATCAGTCCCTTGGCTTACTGTTCCAGGGAAGGTATTGGGGAGACAGCAAATGAGTGCTAGGAGATGTTATTATAAAACTTCCTGCTGCAGTGCCTTTGCTATGGACACATGTTACACTTTCAAAAACAGATATAATTTGATCTCTAAATTTTAAATATAAATCACAATATGTAAAGTCTACAGTCAGTGGTTCAATTTGTCGCAATATGAATTTTATCTCATCACGCAGCCCTAACTGTGGCTGCCTGATCTAAGATGAGTTTCATCCCACTGATGTATTTGAAAACATAATGTCGATTGGACTCATCAAAATATTGAATCGTTAACATGATCGAATCGCAGGACTAGTTTCTGTTCACAACCTCTAGTGGGGACTCGCTCAGTGTGGACTACAAGCCCACGGCAGTTGATCCATCTTATCAATGTAAAGGGTATCACTACCAAATGCAGTTACTAATTTTGGCCCAATTAGTTTTCTGCCTGAACGGGCTGCCATAGAACCCGGAGGTTAGTGTGTGAAACCTCCCTGCAACTTCAGCACATCGACTGTTGACATGCTCACATCTCTAAATGGGCTTAGATGAATAAGTTATTTCCATGACTGCACAAGTGCCGCTGAGATATATATATATATATATAATCACAAACTGATATATATTTTAAAATGTATTATTTTCATTTGAAGTAAAATGAGTCTTTGTGTATTTCGCAATACACAAAGATACACAATACACAAACTGCCAGATCAAGGTCTGTCTAGATTTTGGTTTTGCAGCCCATTTGCGGTTCCTCGTACAGGGATTGCCCCCGTGAAGTGGCCTTTTTGGATGAACTGATCAGCATTCTTAATTAATTTCGCTCCTCACTGCGTACCTAGTTCTGATGGATGGCGTGCTTGCAGGCACCGAGGGAGCGGTGGGGGTATTTAAGGGTGTTATTGTAGGGACGTGATTTGCTGCGGATACATGTGGGGCGTTCGTGATCGCTGTTGTAATGTGTAATGACTGTGCTATGAGAAGAGTGATGGGCGGTGTACTTGTGGAGCTTGGGCTCGGTAAAGGTTACATTGTGATTATTTTTCCTTCTTAAAGAAATGAATTGTTTTAACTAATGTGCAAGTTTGAATTATACACCAGAGTCTAGCGAAAACCGACATTTCAACCATGGGCCTGAATATACCGCATTAGTCAAGCTTCAGTTAAATATTTGCTAGCATTTGATTTGCAAACATTGGTAGTGTGAGGTAAAGAAAGTATTTAGTGAAGGAGCAGCATCTAAATATTAAAATTACAGGAGCAGAGAATGAATGATTTTTATACTCATACTGAGGTTCAGCTAACAAAATGCTCAGATTTGCCTCCATCGTAATTCTCCTCATATACTGTACATATTTCACAGAAAATCTGAGTTGAACAGATTAGTTAGGTCCAACGTTTATCAATAAATAAAATGTATATTATGCTGTAACATTGACTTCTTTTCTGGGTTTCGAGGATGTTTCGACAGGTCTCGTCCCATGGTGTGACTATACTGCCATGAGCAGCCCTATTTTTCACACTCATTGTATAATACACATACAAAAAAATAGTGGCGTATGTGTGCCCCACTTGTTTGAGACCTCTTTTACTGCATTGTCCTACTCTGCTGACACATTTTAAATGTGTTCTGGGCAAGTTTGCCCGGTGGTTTTTAATAATTCCCCATGATTGGGTGGTAATAGCCTAGCGGGTAAGACACTCTCCTATGAACCAGGAGACCAAAGGTCAAATCCCACATACTACCATTGTCTACCTGAGCAAGACACTTAACCCTACGTTACTACCGATTGTACGTCTCTCTGGTTAAGGACGTTTGATAAATGCCATAAATGTTAATTGTAATGTGCGTTTGTGTTGGGACCTTAATGATACCCTGGGAGGATATCATCCCTTGTGTGTTGAGGGCATCAGAACATCAAATGGATCAGAATACTGGAAACTAGTGGTTCATAACCACAGCAAATAATGATTTAACATTTTTCAAAGAAAACATGCAATATGTTTAAAATTGTAGGGATACAAAGATTGACATAGAAAGATGTTAATCCATCAAGCCAACCTTGCATTGTTCATTCTCCATTACTGGAGTTACTGGATCTCTTTACATTCTGGAGCAGGGAGATCAGGCCATGTCCATTTTTAACTTTCTTTTCATGATCGAGAGCTTACCAGAAAAGCTCTTTGTGTGTGTGTTGCTGGCTCAGACATCGAGAGCGAGGCGTTGGAACTTTGCCCTTCCGTCCTCTGTAGCCGAACTCCCTCCTCCGCAAGAGCCAAACAAACAGCAATTATTCAGCAGGAGCTCCGCGCTCGTCGGCCAGGCCCCCGCCGCGCTGTGCCATGTGACGCGTGGCGCTGCCCCGCACTCCGTTCCGTAACGCTGCGTAACACCGCCGGTACAAGGCAGCGGGCAAACGGGGTTCACGTTCTTGTTCGTGTTTTACAGCAAGTGTCACAGAGGTCCGCGATCTGCGGTTCTGCGGTTCCAAGCAGACCCACTACTGCTGAGAGATATTCTTGTGATTGTGAGAATAGAGAACACATGTACTTATGGCAACAAAGCATTCTTTTTTTTTTTTTTTTTTTAAATGTTGCGCTCAACTTTTAAACATTTTAATTGGATGTTCGTGTTTTTAGGAGAATAACGCTGCCCTGAACCAATCATGTACCTGGAATAAAAAGCCACGTCATGTTCGCTTTGCTCGCATGTAACCGAACGTCAACTGGTGGCCCTGTGTGTTGCTGATGTTTAGTGGCAACGTTGAACTGTGTAATCCAGCACTCACTTGGGCTAGACGGCAGTTGCACACAAGCCTTTCTTTCATTTTTGTGTCATGTGATGTAAAAGTATTAGGCCATGTAAAATCATGTGACTTAAAGTATTAAACCTCATGAGGCAGAAGGCTTGATTTGTAATTTCAGTCCGCCTGTGGTGCAGTGGGTTAATTCCACACTTGTTGGGTTAGTTATTAATAAAAAAAAATATATAGTTTACTGCATGCTTTGACCCGCATTTTTTTTTTTTTTTTTTTTTTTTGGACCGCATTCCTGTCACATTATTAGATTTGATTGGCTGCCCCTCACTCCATTCTTGAAAGGTTCAAAGTTTATTTTAACTTTCTGCCACAGGCACAGCGACTGGTTCAGTTCAGCGGCTCATGATGTCACCCCGCTGTAAATGAATGGGAAGCGTCTATCTTGGGACACAATGGTAGTAAGCAGGATTTGAACCTGGGTCTTCTGGTTCATAGGCAAGTGTGCTACCCACTAGGCTACTACCACCCTGGACATCTATGGAGTCTTTGAAATGTGGCGTCTGGCCTTGGTCTCTGTCCCACACTGGTCACCCTGTAAAAGTTGTACATTTTCTGATGTGCTCTCCACATCAGCAAACTGCGCGAGGGCCAGAGACTCTTGATTTTCATCTTTTTTCCTCAAGTGCCCGAGCTGCTAGAATTCAAATTGGAAGCCCAGCCTGTTCCAGACCGGCGTGGAAGCAGAACAGCAGCCCGGCTCGGTCCACCCGTCTGGAATGACAACGTGGTGCCCTGAGGATGTCGGGGTGGACCACGTTTTTGGATGTGGTTTTTAAGCAGGTTCTGGAGAACCGGCCTCCCTGTTGGTCTTAATGGTCGTAATTTAGTCAGAGGGAGATTAGCATAGAAGTTGAACAGACAGATCCTCATTTAAATTCCATACACCTCATTAAGTACTTTTGGCTTTAATTTACTCCCCTTTTTTTTATATATATATATATATATGTATGTGTGTGTGTGTGTGTGTGTGCCGGTTTTACGGTGTCCGGTTTTATGGTGAGTGACATGCATCTTCCTGCAGGTCACTTTAGATTCCAGGACACACTGACAATGATGATAAAGAAGAAATTGGCTTTTTAACCAAGTGTGTAGTGCACAATCCATTCTGGATCTGACGTTGCCTTCAGGGTTCTGTGCAAGTTAGAAACGGGTTCTGAGACTGACTGGAGCTCTCACTGTTTAGGCTAAAGAGAAAATATGGTGTTTCATTGCCAGTTGTCCCTGGCCGGCAGCTTTATATGTGCTCTTGGCCTTGGGAAATGAGCGTTTTATTTCGGAACCCTAGGAGCCACTAGGTAGAACACTGGAACACACGAGAAGACTCCATAGATGTCCAGGGTGGTAGTAGCCTAGTGGGTAGCACACTTGCCTATGAACCAGAAGACCCAGGTTCAAATCCCACTTACTACCATTGTGTCCCTGAGCAAGACACTTAACCCTAAAATTGCTCCAGGGGACTGTCCCTGTAACTACTGATTGCAAGTCGCTCTGGATAAGGGCGTCTGATAAATGCCCTAAATGTAAATGTAAAATGGGTCTGTGTCTATCTGCCAAGTGAAGGCAAGCCACGACTTACAAATTCCTTTCATTGTATTATAAGTCTAGTTTTAATTTTGGGAATTTTCTTATTTTCTCGAATCTGGCACACTTCAACTTTCCTTCTTGTTGCCACTAAATAGGTAGGTCCACGGTGTGAACTTTTCACCCTTTAGTTTCTGGCACCACCACAAGCGACACTGTGCAGCGAGCCACTCATAATTCTTCCCAGACATATCTAGCAATAATACATTAGCACTTGCAATCTAACGCCACATTCCATTTATCTTTGGAAGTGGAAGCTGAGAATGCTGGAATGTTTGGGATCGCAACATTCCAATACTGCCTGGAAGACCTGGGAATATCTCGTTTTGGGACCGCTCTGCAAAGCTATTTACAAGAATAGTCGAATCCATGCATGGAAGAGTGTGGCAGAGTTCTGTTAATCACATGGTCATGATTATTTTTTTATTATTATTATTATTTTTTAAATCATGACATGGTCATGATTTTATTAAGTTAGTTATTTATTTTGCATGATTTGCACAAGGGGGGGGAAGCAAGTTCAGCTCAAGCCGTACATTTTAAGTGGAAGAGCGTCTGCAGACGTGACTCGTGCCAGCAACCCCACCCAGGCACAGGAAGCCGCTTGTTTTCGTTTCACAGGGAGAGCCCTCAGCTGGCCAACTGTCCAAACGCGCACACACACACACACACACACACACACACACTGTGCACAATCAAGGACACAGATGACACACACTCGCTCATGTAACATCCTGGCGCGATTCAGAACTCCACAGGTTGATTCGGTGGATTCTGTGTAGCCTTGCTAGAACCGGTACACAAATTCAAAATAAATTCGATTTAAACCGCAGCTAATGACCCTATAACGTTTAGGCTGGTAGTAGCCTAGTGGACCGCACACTCGCTCATGTCCCTGAGCAAGACACTTAACCCTGAGTGTCTCCAAGTGCATTGTCACTGTGACTGCTAATTATAAGTCGCTCTGGATAGATGCGTCTGATAGAATGCTTACTACATTTACAGCATTTATGATTTTGGGAAGGGACTAGTTGCTGCTTGTTTCCCTTTTTTTTTTTTTTTTTTTTAATAGGAAGTCCATCCACACTGAGCTTAAGATATCCATTGTTTATGTATTTATTTAAGATCTGTCTTGCTTTTTTTTTTATCTTAAATTCTGGACTCCCTGAACAGGCCTTGATTCTGATTTTTTTTAAAGCATTGAGCGAGGGAGAGCAATAGTGTGTGTGTGCGCGCAATGTGTCAGTTCATAAATGATTTTATCACACAGGCTTTATGGGAGTCTATTCACAGCAGTGATAGGATGAAACACTTATCTGTTAAATGATGGTTTCAACGTATCGTTTCATTTTTCTTTTCCCTCTAACTCGCCGGTCAGGGCCAGTTGACTTTAGTAATTGAAAAATGAATCATTTGTTCGCCTTCAGCTGCGAAGAGCCTCCATTGTCACTGTTGCTCTTTTATTGGCCGGAGTAGCTCTGATGCGCTCATCCATCTGTGCCCGGCTTTTACACACACCAGCTGTCCACGGTGGCCGGCGGCCTCACAGGAAAGGGGGGGGGGGGGGGGGGTGGTTTCCACAGGAAGTGAGCTCATCTTTTCTTTAAGTGTTTCACCGTTGGCAACCACTGCGTATTTGTTTAGTTTAATTTCATTACCCAGTGTATCTATCAATATCAATCATAATTAACTAGGACCTACTGCTGATATTGGACCTTCTGTTATTGCCTTTATAAACTTCATTTTATGACTTCTGCATAGTTATTGTGGCCGGTACTAGCCTAGTGGGTAGTTACTGGAGACACTCAGGATTAAGTGTCTTGCTCAGGGACACGATGCTAGTTAGTTGATCTTGATTTAAAGGCCGAAAATGTAATGTAAAATATGTTCTCTCAAAAGAAACCTTTCGTTTGACCTTCAGAGTTGCCAGTTAAATGAGCCGTTTACCTCTTTGTGTATTGAACTTACCTGTTCAGGGAAAACTCTGCGCTTATCGCACGCTCGGTGCTCAGCATGTTTGAGAGCCAACGGGTAAACCATGGCGCTACACGACCTGTTATATTGTACAGTGGCTCTGCAGGAAGCGGCATCTCTTCAGTTTTCATCTGCGGAGTAGGAATCGTACAGATTGCAGGTGTGGGTTGCAGTCATTGAGAACAATCATTTTAAAGACTGATTTTAACTGTTATTTGTTTTTAAATAATAAGCAATGCCTCCTAGTCATTGATTGGGTTGTTTTGGGAGATGTGAGGATATTTGTGGAAAAAAATGTCCGATTATTATGAATCTTTACACTTATTAGCGCTAATACTATTAGTGAATTAATGCCTTATATCATAACCTACATTTAAATTATTATGCATTTATTAGCCCACACATAGTGCTAGGCGCTAAAACAATAAAGATAGCGTGAAATGTTTTCCTTGATCCAACCATTTCATAGTCTATTGAACTCTAGCTTTCGAGCAGAAGCTGGTGATGATTATTGGTTCAGCACAGCGCTGATAATGTAAAAGCTGATGTCCGTTGATAAAGCTGTTGGCTACAGCAGCCAAAAATAGTAGGTGCGAAATCAAGTAAGAAACCACATAAATGCAGATAAGTATAACCCAACAGAGACCACCCAAGGCACAAAAGGTGTGGACATTGTTAGGGAAACAAAAGGGTGACTACTTATATAGTTTTGGTCTACTGGGGCAGTTGTGGTTAAGGAAGCGGCCCCATAATCAGAAGATTGCCTGTTCAAATCCCGATCCGCCAAGGTGCCACTGAGCAAAGCACCGTCCCCACACACTGCACCCCGGGCGCCTGTCATGGCTGCCCACTGCTCACTATGGGTGATGGGTAAAAGCAGAGGACACATTTTGTTTTGTGTCACCGTGTGCTGTGCTGCAGTGTTTCACAATGACAATCACTTCACGTTAAAGTCTGACACAAAGCAGAGTAATGTGCACTGCAACCTTTGTCTAAAGAATGTTTCTACACAGACCAGTAATACTACAAATTTTTTTTTTTTTTTTTTTAATTAACCTTCTGAAACAGTGCCATACCTCGACAGTCCCAGACCTGGGCACAAACTGGTGTTCCCCATAAAACCAGTTTCTACTTTTACCAGCACCATAACTCTTGACACAGATAATGAAGAGAATCTGCGAAGTCACTAATGCAATAGTTTATTTAGTTACAAAAGACATGGTGCCACTGAGCATGGTGGGAAAACGGTGAATTTATGCGAAAGTAACTGACTCACATTACCAACTTCCTGGCCAACCACTGCCCCTGATGGTTGAAAGTAGCTGAAAAGTATGTCACACTTCGCTACCACATCGGACTGTACCACTTTTTTTTTTTAAATTATATTTGAAATTAATTTTATTCTATAGTTTTGGTATAGTTTTTAATCCATTTAATTTTTGCTACTCTTCTACTGTCCATGTCAATGCAAGTTTCCCTCTTGTGGGATTTAATAAAGAACTAATGTCTTCTAATTTTACTGAATGTATGAAGACCAAAAATTGTCGCTGGCTGTAATTACTAAAGGATGACAAAATCTAACATAGACTAAACCACTGCTGCGTGAGAAGCTTTGAACACAAGAATTGCACTGTTCCAGTGTATTGGTGTCGTGATCAGTCCAAATTATTTTTATTTTAATTACTAAAAATGGGTACAAAAATGAGCGCTGGATTTATTTAATCCATAAAATAAACATTACACACTCACAACAGGGAAGTTGTAAACACAAGCTGTGTTAACGCCATTTGATTCGCCAGAGGCGGTGAAGTGGCTGTGGCAGCAGAAACACCAGCGATTTAAAACGCCGATGAATCCTGGGGAGTGGGGCAGCAGATTCAGCAATCTGTATATCTTATAGTAAAAGCATTTCCAGCCATTTATGACGCACTCAGCAGAATCGTGTGAATGGTACAATCCCACCCTTTTAACCGCCACCTGTCACCCCTTACCATATATGATGCAAATTGTTCAAACAATTTTTTTATTTTATTTTTTTTTATTTTGTTTAGTTTTTTTTTTTGTTCCATTTTGGCCTCCCAGATCCCCCAAGATGTTTCAATGCGACCCGCTTTTAAAAAGTGTTTTTTTTTTTTTTTTTTTTTGTTCAGAGAAATGTGAAGCGCTGATGAAGTTCGAAGCATTTCTCACTTTCATGGTGACAGGATGATGAATGGAGGCGGCAAAGTCCCTCGCTATCGCCACAAGCATGCTCCTGTCTCCCGGGAGGGAGGCCGCTGTGCTGCTGCTTTACCGCCAACTCGGGCCCTGCCTACCTCCCTGAGCGTGTGCAGCAAAGCTCGTGAAAGGAGGCCAGTTGCTAATATTTCACATATATTTTAGTTTCCTGACTGGCTAGAAAGTGCTGTGCCATGACTATATGGCATGGAACGCTGCTGGTATAAAGTAATCAGGCCCACTTGCCTGACCGGGACCCGGCCATCTGCCATACAACCCCCAGACATCAAGCGGTGCTCTATCCAACCTCTCCTCGACTGTCTGACTGATGAAATGAGTGAGACTGTATATATGCTTTTTGGTAGTGGTGACCCCCGTATTGACCTCGCTTCCCTAGCCCCTTGTGAAAAAATCATTGATTACAAACCTAGGTGTTAAAATGGACTCGGCTCTGAAAATGGATGCACAGGTTAACAATATTGTAAAAAAAAAAATAAATTTTCCCCAGCTGATGCACCTGTCCAAACTCAAGCCAGTCACTGAATGGCTCGGCTCCAGCCTATTTGTCAGACCTACTCCATTCTTACACTCCACCCCATTCTATTGTCTGTTCCTAGGTCGCATTACATTCACAGAGGCAACAGGTCAATCGCTGTTTAAATCTCGTTTAGAAACTCACCTTTACACTCTGGCTTTTAACTTGTGGTTCTTGTACGGTGTTCTTATGCAGTCCTTTCTTAACTCTTAATATGTTGTCCTAAATATTCTCTGTTTTCAACCCCTTGTTTAATCCAAATTGCTTCATGTTTTATTCTGTTTTTCTTTTGTTCTTAATTTTTAATGAACTTTTTCTCCATGTCTGTTTTGTTCCCGCTTTTTGTATTTTAACATACAAGCTCCTTTTGTGTTAAAGTGCTTTATAAATTAATATGGTATGGATAGTAAAAAAAAAAAAAAAAAAATAGCCTTTCTTTTTTTTTTTTTTTTTTAAAAAAATACATGATCTCCCTATGATCTCTTTTGTGGAAACCACATCTTTCAGTGTTAAAGGTTGCAGACACCTCCCTGTTCTAGACTGTAGTACAGTGTACATAGGTCAAGTATGCTATTGAATGTTGGTTTCACGACATGCTGCTACCACTCTCTCTGTTTATGGCACCAAACACGGTCTCTTTACTATTCCTGTCATTGTTACTGAAATGTATTTATTATTTATTTATTTTTGCACTATTACTGTTCTGTTCTTATTTTCTCTTGTTACTTTGAGCATGCCTTTAGGACAAAATAATTTCTCTTCTGATAGTTTTTTTTTTTTTTTTCTTTATCAACCCGACTGAACTCTCTCCATGCCTCAAACATGCAGTTTATTAAAACTCCCCCTGACCTATAATCAGTCGGACCTCGTTGACAAACCTCCCTTTGCCCCAGTTCACCTTTTGCTCCACGTGCTGTGTGCTCTGGTGGTGGTGGGGCGGTCGATGGGTTCCAAGCCCGTGATGGAAGTAGGCGGAGGCGGCTGAAAGGTGGAGTGGCAATAGATCTCTGCAGCCGCGCCTGGCTGGAGTCCAGAGAGGCGTCTCATCACCCCTTTCCACTCGCTCTATTATTGTCCACTTGTGGGAGTCCTGTATTGATTGATTGATTGATTGATTTTTGTGTGTGTGTTTGCGCTGATGTATACACTTACACACTGTGTAGGCTTGGCTATCAATACGTAAACATTTAATCAATAAACATTATATAATAGGTTATGAGAGGTTAGAGTAAGGCAAGGCTATACCAATGAATTTTTTTTTTTGGGACAGGTGATTTCATATTGCCATGGTCCTTACAAACAACTTATTAATGCATTCAGGAACCCAAGGTTCACTAAACCGTGTGCTGCTTTCCCTGCATTTTTATAATGCTTATTCTACTGATTTCTGGTCAGTCGTGGCAGTCAGAACCTTTTGTCTGTTTTCCAGTGATGGCAGCAATCCGTAAGAAGCTGGTGATCGTGGGCGATGGCGCTTGTGGGAAAACCTGCCTGCTCATTGTCTTCAGCAAAGACCAGTTCCCAGAAGTCTACGTGCCTACGGTGTTCGAGAACTACATCGCTGACATTGAGGTGGACGCTAAACAGGTCGGTTGAGAAGCTCTAATCGGACAGAACATTTATACCCACTCACAGGTGAAGTGAATAACATGGATTACCTTGATTCAAAGGCACCAGCATATTGTAATTGTAGTCATGGGTCATAGAATCTCCAAAACCTGCTGCTCTTGTGAGTGAGGACCTGCCAAAAGTGGACCAAGGGATGAAAGCTGGTGTACCAGTGGCTGCATCATGGGCAGTCAAGGACCGTCATTTGTCACTCTTTAGAACTGGAGACTGCTCAGAGAATTCTTCTCTGGGCTACGCACCTTGAAATGATAGATCTGGGGATATTTTGCTTTTATCGCTGACCTTTGACACAGTCTGATTTTTGTTTGCGTTCAGCCCACATCTGCTTTTTGCCCAGCCGAGTTGAATCTGAATATTTACACTCCTTGCTTCATGCGCAGGCCTGTCCGATGCTTCATGCAGGGTCGACACGATTCGCTGGTGTGGGGCGGGGGAAAAAAGCACTTCCTTTGCCAGCAAGACGTGACTTTGTTCCTTTGGAATGCATGTCCAAGGCCCGTGTGCTGCTACTTCCACGTTCCTCGCTACCGACCTCGCCAGGAACGCTTGCCTGAGGGAAACCAGACTGCACAAGCATGCTTCCCAGCATGCAACTCTCTCAGCTTGTCCATTCTTCTTCTTTTGATCTCTCTCTCTCTTTCATCCCCTCCTTCACTTCCTCTCACCCTGGACTCCTGCTCCAACTGGGCTAACGTGAAAAATAGTTTGTCACTGTGGGGCCCCCCAGTGCTTTCAAGGACACTAGCTGTTGTGCGAGTGGAGACTCTTATCTGTTCATGTCCAGAAATGGCTGCGGGTTTGGAAACACTTCAGCATTTGTGTCTGCTGATTTAAACTTTTTTGCTTATTTTCCCTCTGGATCATTGCAGTGATGAGTCTTTACAGTTCGTTCCATGTATGTGAGAATCCTGTTTAATGGTGTCCCAATGTAATGTCAAATAATCTGTGCTTATCATAATAATCATTATTATTGTTAGTGGTTTTAGTAGTTGTCCTATTTGTAGTCTTAATTAATATGAACTGTGCCTCTGCAGCAGGGACATGACCCGTTTTTCTTTGGGTTGCCAGGTCAGAGCAAAATGTTTTGCATTCCAGTCAAATATTTTTTTTATTTATTTTTTTTAAATGTTCTAATGCCTTCTATCTTTCCGTCACTCTCAGGTGGAACTGGCCCTTTGGGACACTGCAGGTCAGGAAGATTATGACCGGTTGAGGCCACTCTCCTATCCCGACACAGATGTTATCCTGATGTGCTTCTCCATAGACAGTCCGGACAGTTTGGGTGTGTAACCCCCCTCTGCCCTTGGCATGGCTCCCTGCTGTCCTGCCTTGACCTTATCTTCGCAGAAGAGTTTCAATATTGACACTCAATAGTAACTAAGCCTGATTTATGTTTAAGTAATTTAGTCACTTTAACTTTTTTAAAATAGCAATTACGTTAGTAATGATAATCTAATACAGGTTAATAACCAGTAGCTAATTATGGTTTTCTTTGTTACTCAAGTAGTGTGTGTGTGTGTGTGTGCTGATGTCTTTTCTACAGAGAATATTCCTGAAAAGTGGACTCCAGAGGTGAAGCACTTTTGTCCCAATGTTCCAATCATCCTCGTGGGAAATAAGAAGGACTTGCGGAATGATGAGCACACAAGGAGAGAACTGGCCAAGATGAAGCAGGTACGGCCTTGGGCCACAGGCACCCAACCTGGTTCAGGAACAGTCCTGAAATTGTAGCCCTCTGACACTTATACACCAAACTAGAGTTAATTGAGCATGGAATAAATTAGATGTTCATTTTTACCACTGTTAGCAAAAATGTCTTGCACCAATTTACAGAGATTAAACTGTGTGTGTGTGTGTGGACAATGCTGATGCTGTGCCATCCTGTGCTTTTTAGCGGATTATTCTTTGCTTTGACCTAAATGTCAGGATTGGCCCTTCACAAATGGTTTACTCCTGGTTGTGTAACAGGAGCCAGTAAAACCAGAAGAAGGCCGGGACATGGCCAACCGAATCAATGCCTTCGGCTACCTGGAGTGTTCCGCCAAGACCAAGGATGGTGTGAGGGAGGTCTTTGAGATGGCCACCAGGGCGGCGCTGCAGGTGCGCAAGCGCAAGAAGAGGAGCGGCTGCCTGCTGTTGTGAACCAGTCAAGATGCCATAAAACAAACCCAAAAACAATATATATAAATGAATAAAACAGCCTACAAATGGCATAACGCCCTGCGCGGAGTAACCTTTTCCAGACCAACGTCTTTTTGCTGTTTCACTCATTTCACGCCAGAAAGATATGGCTGTCCATAGACTGGTGTCCATAGCAAAACTGATAATCTTTCCATCTGCACTGTCCCTCCCTTACTACCATGCCAGCAAATCACTGTATTGCTTTCTTCATTCTTCATATTATATTGTATAATGTTTACATACATTGGCTGCAAGCATATGGATCCATCGGATCCATTGGAGAAAGGAAAAAAATAATAATTGTGTGTGATACTGGCCTGCCTACTGACCAGTTGAACTGACGGGCGAGAGCTACTGCAAACGTGACCACTAGACGTGCCCTTAAACCAGCCAGAACCACTCAGCTAGACTAACACCTCTCATTCCCCCTCCTCTTAAAATGGACTTGTGCAGTTTGACATATTAATAAGTCTCAGTGGCATTGTTCATTGGTGGTTTTTAAATCTGATTGGGTTGTGGGGGGTGGGTGGGTGTGAGGTAACAGCTAAAGGTTTAACCCCCCCTAACACTTTTCCCCATTTGACTTCCATTGATCCTGTATGGAACAGTCTAATGAGAGCACAATTTTAGCCATTAAATTATTGACCGAAGTGACCTGGATCGCAAAACTGGCCTCTATAGAGAAGTTCATTATATTTGAACATTTTACTATGTATAAATTTCACCAGGTCATTTATGAACTTATAAATGAAACAGGATTCAAAGCGAAGCACACCAGTCCTCAACCGAACCCGCTGCCGCCCAATGGGTGACCTTTACATTTCAAAGTAATAAAGATGCTGAGCCGCACCTGCCTGGCTTGAAGGTCTTATCGCCATGGCAATGGTCCAGGGCTGAGGCTGGGCTGCACAACGTCCATATTAAGGTTGCACTGAACATGCACAACACCTAAGCTCACCTTTAGATTAATATTGCACCACAGAAGACTGACAAATGTCTGAAAATTCAAAAAGTTAAATGATTATCTGAAAAGAAACTGGTGCTTTTTTCTTTCCCATCTTCTTTTGTGATTTAAGCAGCTTTATACATTTGTCAAGTTTGTTTTTTGATGATCCAGAAGACATCTGTAAGCACTTCATTGCAGAAGCTGTATGTATCTGCCATGGTGACAGTCTTATCCATATTTAAAATCTCCTTGTCCATAAAGGGCTCTGGTAAACATCGTGAAACATACTGCTCCATGGTAGATTTAATTGTTTTCCTGTACAAATAAGGACTGGGTTCCTGTCTGGGCACCAGTGGGCTGATTGTGCCTGATGTTAAAATGTTGGTATTGAGTATGAAGTGTGTTATGAGTCTTTATTATTAAAAACTGTTGCCAATTGTCGGTATATATCTATATATCTTTAAATACGTTATATAAGGGGTTTTCAACAAGTTAAGATTTCTAATGAAATTGAAGACCAATTTCACATTCACACATTTAAATGCATATAGAAACAGATAGTGTTATTTCCACCAATCTGGCAACACTGGTAGTGATCGCCACTAAATTACTGCTATTTCATATGACTGGTGTTTTGTAACTGTGTAAAATCCAGATATAGTGGCCACTGGGTTTTCTGTAAGTTTTTTGATAGAATTTCTGATTTGCCTTGTTACTGCATACATGTACAGTAAATCACCATGCAGCATGGAGAACGTCAGCATCTCGCCCAATGTACACTGGGCTTCGTAGCTGCATGCAATACAAACCACCATGTCATATGGAGTCGTTGAAATATCATATTTGCGAACGTAAGCAACTTGAAAAGTAAGTTTAAAAGTAGGTTGTCTTTATGGAGGGACCAGGGTGCTGCTGTTCCTGCTCCACCCACAAACTGCTGAGGGTGCGCTGCCAGCTGATGTGACCCAGTTCCTCCCACAACACACTCAGCTACATGCGGTTTTATTTCAGGACCGTCTCCTTCCAAAGTACATTTATATTTGGTCTTAAATTCCTATCTAATGCAACTACTAGACTGTCACAGTATATATAAATTCCCTTATTAGCTTTCAATTTTTAGGTTCTGACAGAAAATACTACATTTTTATATTTCTGTTAACTTTTTTGTTGTTTTTTTAGGGAACTGAAAATGAACATAACTTGCTGTGTTCATTTGCTAAGAATTCCTGGTTTTATAATACAGCTGAATGAACGCACTGCAACCAACAGGGGGCAGCAGATAGTCAGACATAAACAAGTGCTTCCTTTGTGCCTCCTGTTATTAACCACAAAACCATATCACAATATTACAATTATAAATACATATGTTTATTGTAGAAGTCGCTCTACATACCATGGAATATTAAGACCAAGTATATTATTGCAATATCACCCCAAGTTATGTTAACATTCACTGCAGCAATAAAAAGCACTGCAAGGCACAATTACTGTATTGTATTGAAAGAATTGCAGTATTTAAAGAAGCTTTCTGATCCCCATACCCCACAGAAATTACTATGAATAGCATATGCAGCCGAAGATGTCTGGGTTGATTGTCTTCATTACAGCAGTAAAATGTTCCACTTGGCTTTATTATAGAAAATCTGAGAAAAAGTCTGTAAAACTCTTTTACCCGATCTGTGCAAGCTAGGGCAACAAAGGACTGCCCCGTGGTAGTGCAAAGGTTTTCGAGTGCAGTTACTGCTCATTCCTCCACTCTGGGTCCAGATATTGCTGAACAGCGCTCTCTGCTGTTGCCACTACTGATAAAAAAATTGTGATTACAGTCTACAGTCTAAGAATAAATGAATGTTTATTTCTATGGTTTAATCACTCACTGTGTGAATGCTTAGCACATGAAATATTGTAACCGACCTTCTGACCGAATGCTGAGGGCAACTAAACGTTCCACCACATCCTCAGCATCCTCCACACTGGCATAGTCGTAGCCTCTGTATCCTGATTCTGATGTGCAGTATTCAAGG
Source organism: Denticeps clupeoides (assembly GCF_900700375.1). NCBI lineage: Eukaryota > Metazoa > Chordata > Actinopteri > Clupeiformes > Denticipitidae > Denticeps > Denticeps clupeoides. The sequence continues at coordinate 6,262,533 of NC_041716.1, read as the reverse complement.
AAACTAAACGAAGAGGTGAAATATCAAAATCAAATGTGCGTATGGATTTCTACTAGCCTAAAAGAAAGATACTCTACACCTCCAGACCAAGCAAGGATGAACAATTCAAGCTGTGTGGATGAAAGTAAGTAGGACACACTCACCGTCCCCAGGTTTTGTCTGTTTTGAGGATTATGGGGTTTCCCACCACAATCAGAAGGGCTTTTGCACGAGTCATGGCCACATTGAACCTCTGAAATAAAAACATAGTCAGCTGAAAGTAGATTAGTTTCAGAATCTATATCATTCAGCTCTTGGGTGGTGTGTCCTGCTACATGCTGGTTGGTAGTTAATACTTATAGAAACAAATTGTGTGAATTGCACCAATCTGGCAACACTGGTAGTCATCGCCACACCATATATCTTACGATATCTCCATGTGTAAAAAATTTATATGCGATTTATTTTCAGTGTATGATTAAGATAATGAAGTCACGATGGCTTCTGCTGATAACACCATTAAAGGCACAACTGTATAAACCGGCTGCTGTCAATATTTGGTTGCCATTAATTCCTAGACAGAAAAAATGCCTAATGCCTAGTTCTAAATGAAAAATTTTGATATCTGTAGGGTTAGATTGGAACCTTCTCATTCTTTAGAAATCCAATGTTGAATTCCTCATCCAGCTTGATGAACTCGCCATTGCTGCGCACGGCTGAAACGATGATCACCCGACGCTCCTGGCCTTGGAACTCCTCAACAGAGCCCACCTGAAACATGTGAACAAATACACACATAAGAAATATAAACTCGGTATATATATTTCTAGATGCTGCTTATGACATACCTTCAGCTCTTTAATGTTCATGAAGTTTCTAAGCTCTTTATCGCTCTGTCTAATGGCTTGTCTGATTTTCTCAACCTGTAAAAATGTTTTATACTGAATGTAGGCCTCGTTTTGAGCAATAAAAACCTGGACCATGTGTTTGACCTGGTGTAGTGTGCACCTGTTTCCTGTAGGGGGCTATGATGCCGATCTCCTTTGGTGAAATTCTGGATGTCCCCTTCTTGCCCTGAGATTGCAGCAGCTTCTTCAGGTAGTCAACAACGATCTCGATTTCGTAGCGGTTAAAAAACGATGGACTGTTACCCTCTCTCTCATCTTTTCCGGTCACACCATGGAAAATCAGAGGGAATCCCTGAAAAAACATTGTGGAAATCCCTTAAGCATAAAAAAAACACTCCCTTTATCTTAACACAGACTCAGTAGCCACAATGGCATGTGCACACACAGAAGCAATGAATCAAGAATACTGTGAACACAGAAAGACACACCCGGAACATTCCTGCGCAGTCTAGAACCCATGGCGGCGTTAATGGTGAGACACCAGTCTTTATCTACTAAAACTCACTCTCTTGGGAAGATGCTCCCAGTTGCAGTACAAACTGGTGGCGATCTCATCGGCACTCGGCACCAGCTCCCCTTCGTAAAACAGCTCGTTGGGAATCTTCAGGATGTCCTTGTGAGATCTACACAGGCCAAAGGAACTACATTTACAGCATTTATCAGACGCCCTTATCTAGAGCGACTTACAACCAGTAGTTACAGGGACAGTCCCCCCCCTGGAGCAAGTGTCTTGCTCAGGGACACATGGTAGTAAGTGGGGTTTGAACCTGGGTCTTCTGGCTCATAGGCGAGTGTGTTACCCACTAGGCTACTACCACCCCTCCCATATTGCACTGCCAAGCAATATGGGAGTAGAGATGTTGTAAACATACCGGTAGTTGAGCAGTAGTTTGGTAACATAGCGGCTGTTGTACTTCCCCATTCCATCCTTCTGGTACAGAGGATTGTGCTTCATCAGCCTCTCCAGTAAGGAAGTCTCTGTTGGGAGGTGAAATTCTTACACACTTAATCTTGAAAACCCATCTTAACCAAAAATGGCGAGGTTGATATCGGTTGATGATGATAATTACTGTGATATTTCATGATTTTTGAATACCAAAGTGGTACGTGGTAGTAATTAACCCTTAAAGCCTTTTTGTGAATGGCCATGAACTAGACGTGGATTCGCAACCATTAGTTCTGCCCCTTATTGCATTCTCTCCCTATCTCCCGGACCTGTAATCAGAAGGTTGCCGGTTCGAATCCCGGCACCGCCAAGGTGCCACTGAGCAAAGTACTTTGTTGTGTCACCGTGTGCTGTGCTGTGTATCACATCACATTCAAGAATATGAGGGCACAGTCCAGAGGTCAACGATGACGTTTTTATGGATATATTTTACTTCCAATAGGCAAATCAGTACATGCATTTTACACTCATTATCACAGTCATTTATACAGTGTGAGAGGACCAAATAAAGACCGGGGTTATTAAGGATATTTTGTAAGTCTTGTACCATCAGGACAAGCATTGTTTAAGTACATGGCAGATAACAATAAAGAGTCTGCCCGACAGTTTATTTAACCAGCTGAAACATACCCAGGCCATGTCTTTTGGAAAATGGTGACCTCAGAATGGGGCCCAACTGCTTGGGATCCCCAGCCAGCACCAACAGTCCCTCCTCAGCACCTAATAGCCCTAAAGCATGGTCAGATGAAATAGTAGTGAAATTTTAAAGGCATAAAAAATATATATATTTTGAAGACCAACTCATGTTTAAATTCAGGCATTCCAGTTGACAAAGTAGCAAATGTGACATTCCCCTGGAAAATATATCCCACCATCATATGAACATGACTCTACGTATGAAATATATGACCTTCTCACATGACATCAAAAGCCAACACAGCAGAATACCAACATTCCCATGTAGTTTAGGAAAATAAAGTAAATTCTCACAAATCTAGTCACATTTTAAAAAATGCACAGCTCAGCTCATGCTCACCTGCCACCCCAATGATTGTCTCAGGCTCTACAGCGTGCCCAGCCTCGTCCACAAAGATGTGACTGAAGTGGTTTTTAGGCAGCCCTCCACTGACCAGCCTGCATGGACAACACATTCCATCAATTCCCATGACACAAATGACATGTGATCTGTTTTTGATGACAGTACAACAAACAAACCGGTGGTCAAAATATACAGTACAGTGGCCTTTATTTGCAGGTAAAGAATTTCACTGCATATCATATCGTATGATATAATTTAAAATTTTAATTTGAGGTAAAAACTTCATAACATGTACCTCTTACCCCCTGAAAAGTGTCCATCTAGAGTAAAAACACTATGTAAATTTTGTATGTACAGGGGCAGTGGTGGCCTAGTGGTTAAGGAAGCAGCCCCGTAATCAGAAGGTTGCCGGTTCGAATCCCAAGGTGCCACTGAGCTGCTACTGAGCAATGCACCGTCCCCACACACTGGTCCCCGGGCGCCTGTCATGGCTGCCCACTGCTCACCAAAGGTGATGGGTTAAATGCAGAGGACAAGTTTCACTGTGTGCACCGTGTGCTGTGCTGCTGTGTATCACAAGTGCCAATCACTTACTTCACTTTCATTTTCATGCAGATATTTTAATATTTAGGGGTTGCTCCAGTGCCCCAAACTTAATAATTATGGTATTTTGACTAGATTACAATTCCGAAAGCTTTCTCAGTATGATAGCTGAACTCAAACTGACAATAATCTGAACACAAAGTAGTTTCACTGATACCCCACTACCAATTACAGGTGATTTGAACACAAAGACAAACATCGGCACCAAAACACAAGTGCACTTGCAATTTTACAACTGTAATGATACTATTTAAATTATTGTGCTAAATGTCTTGTATTTATCTGTGGCGCTAATGAGAGCTTGAAACACTGGGATCAGATGTTGATCCAGCTGGATCAGTCAGTGCAGGTGTGACAGGTTTTGGTCATCTCCAGGCTTTGGACAAGCCACTACTTGAGTACAGATTTGTTTCATTCAGTTGCACATGTTTAGGTGGATCGTCTGCACTGGAAAGCATCTTATCAGACAAATGCCACAGGTGATCAGCCATTTTGAGTTTGCAGTTCCATATGCCAGCAGAGACTTTAGAAGATCAAGATCATTACTAGGTGTTGTGTAGACAGAGGAGCAGTACACTCTAGCACAGAAGATAGTCATGCTACCATGTGTGCACGTTGGGCACTCCTTGTAATTTGAAATGAGTTACCTACCCTAAATATTACAATATATTTCTCACCAAATAGACAGCTTCAGACCAGCAAAATGAACCACCTGAAAAAGGGACACCCTAATACACAACCCTGCCAACAATGCTTTTGAGGAGAATTGTAGATGTACATGAAATACAATTTGTGTTTTATAGTAACGTCCAATTATTTGCCTCCAAATGCAGGGTTGGGGACTAACGTAATTTAATTACAAATTACAAAAGTAATCAAATTATTACTTTCATGTAGTAACTGAAATAGTTTCACTATTACTCTATTTTAAATAGGGTAACATGTTGTCTGAAAGCTGAGTCCTGGCAACTGGACTTCTTTCTTAAAGAAAGACATGACTCAACTTTCAGACAAATTCACCTGGATGACTGAGAATCTTCACAGTCAGGGTAACATGTTACATGTCCAAATGTCATGATAGCACTTTACCATAAAGTTCCCCAGATTTCAGCTTGTCAAAAATTGCTCTTGCCTCCTTTGGTGTGAATGCTAGCTAATGTCCGCAAAAAGCAGCCAAAGCTAATGGCTAATAGCTCGTCCTGACCGCAACAAACGAATAAAAGTAAGCACTGCTCACCGGCCAGCCGTCACCACTGTCGTAACCAGAATTTTGTACTCCATCAGCACCTCTTTGCATGGAAATACAAAATCCTCATCCACCAAATTGCAGTTGTCCTGGAATTAGGGCATTCAGTGTGAGATGTGCAGAATTACAATGAAATGAAGTCAGTTGAACATTGGTTATTTGTTGAGGCCAATATCTGGCATTTGCTGAAGAACAAAAACTCCAGGACGTTGTGTGGACACACTAAAATGCCTTACTGCACATTGTGAGGCTTGGAAAACACAGAAATGTCTGAAATGTGCTTACAGTTGAAAATGGCATACCATCTAATGTACAAATAAATCTAATAGGGCCCAAAATGCATCACTGAAATTCTATATCCAACACATGTGAGAAACTGACCTTTAGGGCCTCCGGTATGGTTTTAGGGTCTCTGCTGCTTGCATACAGACGGTACACCTTGTGCGGGTCCACATGTTCCAGGACCTTCTCACAGAGCAGGTCAGATGCGCTGTTAGAGGGCGCACAAGCCAAGATGTGGGTGGATGTCAGGGTCCTCTCCAGCTGAAGCCCACAGGAGAGAGAAGAAGCATGTTCAACAGTCAACAAATTGTTTGCAAAGAAGGGCTGACCAGATGTACCAGACTGTGTAGTTCTTGGTCAGTTAGACTGTTTAGGCCTAGTGCTGCGCTTCAACAGAACTAAATTGAAGTTCAATAACACTTTTAGATTTGGTTTAATCCATAAATAACTAATTGACCTAATAATCATTCCTTGTACCTGCTTGATTGCCTCTACTATGGTGACAGTTTTGCCGGTTCCTGGGGGGCCGAACACCAAGTATGGGGCAGGCTTGGACACCCCGGCAACAATGTTCTGCACAGCAATTTTCTGCTCGTCGTTTCTTTCAAGTTTCATGTCAAATAGCCTGGACACAGGAAAATGAAAAAACGACAGTAGAGATGAAAGAATGATCGGGTTACTAATGCAGAAAAGGTTTAGACGTGCATTTAAAAACAAGTTTGTTTTTGCTGGTGTTAAGTAATCACAATTTGAACACATTTTACAGCTTTTACCACGACTAAAAACTAATATAGTCCAACTGTACTACCGTTAAAAAGCGACAATACAGAACTGCTGTACCATCAGAATCAGAATCGGAAGCACATACAAGGAATTTGATTTGGGTAGATGGTGTCTCTCGGGCTCGATGGTGTAAAATGTAGGAAAAAACAACAACAACAATCAACAACAACAATGTGCAAGGATGTGGTGTTATTGTACAAGTTGAGGATTTGTTTGTGATTTATAATTAACTATATCTACTTTTTATGAAATAAATAGGCAAAAAACTAAATCTTATATACAAGTGTACATAAAGTGCATTGTGCAATGATGGAGGTGATTTAGAGTATCAGCTGTTTACTATGTGATATAGACACTGGGTGTGCAGCAGGAAACCAGCCCACCTGGTGCCAATATCTCACATTCACAGCACCACCTTACTTAATTAGATTATTACGGCAATTGAATGACACAAATACTGGTTTTCTCAATGTGATCAGATGAATTGCAAAGTCCCTCTTTTCCATGAAATTGAACTTAATCCCCAATCCCCATTTCCACTGCATTTCAGCCCTGCCACAAAAGGACCTGCTGAGATCATTTCAGTGATCCTCACGTTAATACAGATGAGTGTTGACAAGCACAAGACTGGAGATTAGAAGAACAATTCAGAAGAAACTCCCCGGACCTCAATCTAATTGAGAACTTGAGGTCAATCCTCACGAGGCAGGTAGACAAGCAAAACCCCACAAATTCTGACAAACTCCAAGCACTGATTATGAAGGATTATGAACGGTTGCCATCAGTCAAGATTTGGCCCAGAAGTTGATTGACAGCATGCCAGGTACTTCAGTACACTACAGAAACAACAGACAAAAAGAGCTAAAAATACTGAAGCAGCAATCTTTGTGAAAACCAGTATTTGTGTCACTCTCTTTTGGCCATGAGTGTAATAAAAATATATATTGTCTATGTCTAAACTTTCATGATCTTATATGTGTGAAGGTTCTCAGTCAGTTGTTAATGATTCTTGACAACGTTTCACCCTTCGTTTCCAGAGGGCTTTCTCAAGTCTGACTGACTGGTCGGAGAAGCAGGTTTATAAACCCTGTGGAGTCCTGAAGGTGGTAAATGGTGGCCAAGTCTGGGTTGTCCTTCCTCCTGGCTTTCATATATGTTTCATGATCTTAGTGTTGCTGAGCAGTATCATTAATACAGCAGCTTTTTTATTAAGTCTAATTATAAAAACATGTACAGATAACAATGCAACATCATAACCCCAACATGATCTCAGAACCACCTTAACTTTACAAAGAAACAACAGTTTGGTCAAACAAATTAAGAATACTATCAATAAATATAAAAGTATAGTAACAACATGAAATGCACATTATAGTGTATATATAATAATATGTATTGAGTGGGACAGAATAAAGAATTTAGAGACAAATAAAGGAACTGGCAACGGGAAACTAGATGTAAGATGTTTTTTGTGTATTCATATTTTAGTTTGTATTAGGGCTGGTTTAAATAGTTTAAAACTATTTTTATTTTGCAAACTCGAGTTTTTTGCCACAATAGTTTTTTCGTCCTTGTTGGTTACCGTAGCGCGATATGAGGCAGCCCCCGCCCCGCGTAACACAGTCAAAACAACATGGCAGTGGAGATGTTGCAGAGAACTAGTTCCAAAGAAAGGCACAGGTAATTCCGTCATTTGGAACTGGTTTGGTTTTGATGCAGCAGACGAAAGACAGACGAAGCCTTGCTGCAAAATAGGTTTCAAGGCTGTTGCTGCTGGAAGCAGCAGTACAACAAATCTTTTCCAGCACCTGAGGAATAAACATCCCGAAGAAAACGGCTCCTCTAGCACACCTGCTAAAAAGCAAACTACACTTCCTGACAGCTTTACAAACTGTGTGCATTATGATAAGAACGGAGCGCGATGGAAAGCGATTACAGAGGCGGGCACGTTTTATATTGCCACAGACATGCTGCCAATTTATTCTGTCGAAAGGCGAGGCTTTAATCACATGCTGAAAGTATTAGATGCGAGGTATGTTGTCCCCAGTCGCAAGTATTTTGTCAATGTAGAAGAGTTTTTTTTTTATTGTAATGTTATATGTTACAACATTTGTAATTATCTGATTTCTTGAACAGAAATTTTAAGCTACTGTGAAGCTGTTGCACTTTTGCTTGAAATTGTTGAATGACAAAGCCTCATCTACTTTTTGTTTTGGGATTCTAAGCATTTGTCAGGATTGCCTGCAGCTGGGCTCCACACCGGAACTCAATCCTGACGCCCCATAAATGCCGGAAGTTTCCGCCCGTTCGGGGTCGCTGGCATTTTCGTGAACTCGCTGCACGAACTTGACCTAGTTTTGTTTCATGCGTTTTGAGTTCTGGCAATCGCCACACGCCTACGGGTTAGTTTCAGTTCGTTATTTAAGTTAAATCGTTTTCGGCCACCGCGCCGCTGTTTATTTGTATTTCTTTATTGTTTGTATTAATAAAACTCCGTTCCCAGCATGTCAGACCTCTGCGCTTCCTTCCCCCGTAAATCCGTAGTCGTGACAGAATGCCAGCGACCCACCCAAAAGCGCGGAGGTGGAAAACAGAGGAGAAGAAACGCCGCGAAGGACGCAGCGCGGCGCGGCGAACGCGGAGGGCAGGGGAGAGACGCGCCGCCCGTTCTGGTGGAGCGTTTTCTCCCCGAGAAGCCGTGGTACGCGGCGCCACGTGATGACGTCACCCCCGGGAAACTCCGCGAAACCCGGAAGCGACAACGTCGGCGGGTGAGTGGGCGGAGCGAGGACGTTGGCGTCGGCAGCAGCGAGGAAGTGACGTGGGCAGCGAGCGCAGAAGATGCGACCCCCACGATCTTCGCCATGTCGAGCCAAGAACTCTGCGCTCTGCTGGCAAGGCTCCCCGTGGACGGGGACGACACGGACGACGACGAGAGCACGGGAGATGAGAGTTGGGCTCCGCCCATCGCACCAGTCTGCGATCGTCGCAAGGTCCGTGGGGACCCACGTCACTTCCAGGGGGGTGAGAAGCGGCAACAACAACGGCGGCGTTCCTCCAGCGAGGAGGTGGGCAGCCTCCAGCCCGAATGGCCAGAGTTCTGCCCATGGGAGCTTATCGCGCCATGGGTCCAGGATGTCCGCAGGTTGGACGACACTCGGAGTCACCGGTGGGAGGACACGGATGACGAAAGCGATGATGACGTGGATTTTCGGTGGGCGGGTCGTTGCCCGGGATGGCTCCGCCCAGCGTGCGCGTCCGAGATCATCGCGGCGTCCGTGATGACCCATGTGACTTCCGGGGGTACGAGGTGGACACGGACGACGACCAGGATGACGCCGTTTGGGCAGTCGGTGCCGGGATGGCTCCGCCCATCGCGCCCATCCAGGATCGTCACGAGGTCCGTGGAAACCCACGTCCCTCCCAGCAGTGTGAGGAAAGCTGGTGGAAGAGGGCGACGGGAGGTCGCCAGCCAGCAACTGCGCTGCCGGGACTGCCTCGCAGGGAATCCTCCATTCCTGCTCCAGTCGCCGACCCGCCTTCCCTCTGCCCGGACGTTCCCCAGCGAAATGGCAGCGCAGCACCAGCGCCCACACCTGCTGGAGAAGACGTCCACCCCCCTCCACACCACACACCTACCACCATCTCCAGCGACGTGCCCAGCCCCGTGTGGGACAGCCCAATTGTCCCGGGACCCTTCAGTGGGGCAGCAGACACTGATAAGACCACCACCATCCTATCGTGTCTGCTTGGGTCAGCATGGGGCTGGAGCGCAGCCCTCTGGCAGCAGGGAGAGACAGACAGCAGTTTTCGGGACTTCCAGCAGAGACTGAGGGCGGAGTTTGATCGGCCAGAGCCTGAGCCAGGGATCGAACTCTGCCCCTCCACCACATCCAGCGCCAGTCAGGATCCGGGGCAAGAAGACCAAGCACTGGCGGGCGACGAGAAGGTCGCGCCTCCCGAGATCCTGGCTGTGCCCCCTGAGGAGGTCCCGGAGTGCTCAGAGAGGGAGCCAGACGACCCTCTCTTCTGTCTGTCTCTGTCTGTGTGTGTGTGCGTGGCATATGTGTCCGTATGTCGCCCCCCACTTCCCCTCTTTGTGTCCACCAGATGGTGACCCAGCAGCAGAGCCGAACCCCAGGGAGGGAGTTCCCAACCTGACTGCACCGGTCCAAGGCGAGGTGGACGAGCCCCAAGGTACCCCTAAGTCCAGCCGGGGGGGGTGCTCCCCCAAAGAATTTTTTGGGGGGGTGCAGTTCGGGTTGGGGACTCCTCCTGAGGGGAGGGGAGGTGGGGAAGCGATGGAGCTGGGTCCTCCGGTAGCCAGTGAGGAGGGCGGGCCAGGCATGGGCCTGCGTCTGCCTCCAGAGGGGTGGAGCGCCATAGAGCCCCCGGGTAGGCATGAGGACCCAGCTGGGACAGGCAGGAAGAGGGCCTGCTTGTCCCAACGGACGCAGAAGGGGCTAGCCGGATGGTCTGGCAATGCCCCCCCTTGGCACCAGGGCCGTGCAGCGAGAGGGGCTGCATAGTCCCAGAAGGCACCAGCCTGGGGTGCCTGGAACAGTCGCCGGAGGCTCTGGGACAATCTCCCTGCGCGGTGCAGGGGGTGACACAAGACGTGTCAGAGGGGACATGTGGAGACAGGGCCCACACGTACCCAGATGGATCGGCCCTGATTATTGTGTGCAGGTACGGGAGTCCGGGGCCGCCATGCGGGACCACGCCGGGGAGCCAGGCCGAGGGTCCGGGGCCGCCATGCGGGACCACGCCGGGGAGCCAGGCCGAGGGTCCGGGGCCGCCATGCGGGACCACGCCGGGGAGCCAGGCCGAGGGTCCGGGGCCGCCATGCGGGACCACGCCGGGGAGCCAGGCCGAGGGTCCGGGGCCGCCAAGCGGGACCCACGCCGGGGAGCCAGGCCGAGGGTCCGTGGGCCGCCACGCCTGACCACGCCGGGGAGCCAGCCCGAGGGACCGGGGCCGCCACGCCTGACCACGCCGGGGAGCCAGCCCGAGGCACCGGGGCCGCCACGCCTGACCACGCCGGGGAGCCAGCCCGAGGCACCGGGGCCGCCACGCCTGACCACGCCGGGTAGCCAGCCCGAGGCACCGGGGCCGTCACGCCTGACCACGCCGGGGAGCCAGCCCGAGGCACCGGGGCCGCCACGCCTGACCACGCCGGGGAGCCAGGCCCGAGGCACCGGGGCCGTCACGCCTGACCACGCCGGGGAGCCAGCCCGAGGCACCGGGGCCGTCACGCCTGACCACGCCGGGGAGCCAGCCCGAGGGACCGGGGCCGCCACGCCTGACCACGCCGGGGAGCCAGCCCGAGGGACCGGGGCCGCCACGCCTGACCACGCCGGGGAGCCAGCCCGAGGGACCGGGTCCTCCAAGTGGAGGATACAGCAGGGCAGGAGCCCTGTGGTTGCCGCCGTCCGCCCCGCCGCCTCCACTGATGGTACTGTTGGGGCTCCGAGGACGTAGCCCTTGGAGGGGGGGCTCTGTCAGGATTGCCTGCAGCTGGGCTCCACACCGGAACTCAATCCTGACGCCCCATAAATGCCGGAAGTTTCCGCCCGTTCGGGGTCGCTGGCATTTTCGTGAACTCGCTGCACGAACTTGACCTAGTTTTGTTTCATGCGTTTTGAGTTCTGGCAATCGCCACACGCCTACGGGTTAGTTTCAGTTCGTTATTTAAGTTAAATCGTTTTCGGCCACCGCGCCGCTGTTTATTTGTATTTCTTTATTGTTTGTATTAATAAAACCCCGTTCCCAGCATGTCAGACCTCTGCGCTTCCTTCCCCCGTAAATCCGTAGTCGTGACAGCATTTTAACTCTTGAGGACAATCATAGCAATAAAGTTGCACTTTTGACACTATATCTGATGTCTGCAGCCATTTTTAAGTGCATTGGGAAAAAATCGAAAATCAAATCGAAACTCAAATTTTTCTTTAAAAAATCAAAGATTTTTTTCTTAGGCAAAATCGCCCAGCCCTAGTTTGTATGTTCTAAATCCTGCTACTCGAGTTCCCAGAATATTTTCATTTCAGACTTTGCTCAATCAAGATCAGGTGAGAAGGTTCCGTCACGGGACCATGGATTTCATAAGAGGTCAAAATGACAAAATACTGTCAATTAACATGACATGATTCAAGCACTTTTGACTGACCTTAAACTGGGCATTGAGATGGGGGCCAGGACCTTTGACACCGTAGGGAACAGCACTTCCTGCAGGTTGTGCCGGACAGCGAGTTGCACGGCTCTGTGCTGTAGCCTCATGGGAAGGCGGTTCACGGTGAACTCCACGTTGAACTTCATTTTGTCAATGAAGCCGTCCAGCAGCCTGGAGGAATGAAGTAAAACCGGGCTCGATTTAATCTTGACAGCAGTGTCATTGGCTAATATCCCGAAACGAGCAATCTGTGCCCTGAAACCACATCTGCACACACAGGTATTCACTTAATTGCTTTATGGAATTATTGCTCTCACGTGAAGACAGATGACATATCCGTGGGCGTTTCAAGTTAGAGTAATAATATGGTTATTGACCTGTGGATGCAATATCATGCTGACCAAACCGATCTCACATTTTGCCGAAGCTGAGCTGCACCTGCTCCAATTCAACCCGGTGCACAAAACCCTTGTACTTGGGCACTGGGTTTAAATGGCGCTCTTTCCACTTAGTGACCCAAATGTGATCCCCTCTCAGCACAGATGGGCGGTTCTCTGCCACGCCAGGGACCTGCGGTCAGCAGCACACAGGAATTGTTGCCATCACGCCCCCATATACAATACATTTGAATTAAAGCCAGGAGAAAGCTGTACCCACGTGAAGAAGCAGAAACCTCTTATTACGGGGGTCCCGCTCCATGGGCACGTCCTCCATGTCATATCTCTTAATGTCCACGTGCATCTGAACCTCTTCCAGGTGGAGCAGGAGCTGGAAGCGCTCTGTGTAGTTCTGGAAGGTGAGAGGAGACTCCAGGAGGGACCTCATGAACCGTAAGAATGAAAAGTCTCTTTTTAAGTGTCTTTTTGCTACATGAGCTTGGCAGTATATCTGATAAGAGTGCAGACAGACGCTTACTTTAAAGTGTTGAGGTTGTCTTGTGAGCCTTTACCGCTATTCATGAACATCACCAGGTCATTGATGTGAGGTGGAATGTTGTACTGTTCTAGTGGGACCACCACTCTTAGATTCTGCACTGCCATACTGTAAAAGATGATGGCAAATATCATGTATATCACAAAGTTATATTGAACTATTGTACTTTTCCTGGGTTTTGCTCTCCTTTAAAAGTGCCAACGTGATTCTGACCCCTCGATATAGACATTACAAACAGGTTACAAGCCTCAGTTACACTCCTATGACACAGAGAAGGCAAGTAGACATGATGCATCTATGTCAGCAATACTGACGATAATGATAATGACTCAGTAGGATATGCATGCATAAAACTGGCTTAATAATCAACATTGTTGGTTGCCAAAAAAAGTACAGTGAGTCAAAGTCAAACAATGAATCAGTAAAGCTAATAAGCCTGAGTTGCTTCTCCAGTAGCTTTCTGACTGAAGCATGACACCCCAGCCATCACCAATTTGTGCAGTAAGTACCTGGGTGGTGGGTCTCCTTCATCCATGGAGACATATGGAGGTTCATTGCTGTTGATCCTGCAGGGTTTGAAGGGGGCCACAGGGGCCAGCTCCTCTGAAAGGCCAGTCCTGTGCTCAGCTTCAATAAAGCGCACAATGTAGAAGGGCGGTGATGTCGGCGCCGGCTTGAACTCAAAAGCCACTGTAGCTGGGTAGACCCCAACTTGGGTTGACTTGAACTTGACCCTAATCTCATACTGTTCGCCTGAATGGAAAGTGATCAAAATATAACTCATGCTATTTATTCCCTTTGGTTGTATGCAAACTTCCAGTCTACATATTTTTGTCCATGCAAATCTAATTATATAATAAAACCTATTTCTGTTGCAGACTATGCAACAGCTTCATCCCACAGGCCTTCAGACAGCTCTTTATCTCTTATGTTCAGAACGTATGTCTGTTATATTTCTATTACAGCAGTTACAGCAGTATTTGCACTTTTTTTACTCTGCACCTTCATTAATAATTTCACTGGTTTTTAGCACTGACTTTCTTCTTTGTAGACTACAAGTTTTGAGCCAAATATTACTCTTGCACTGCCTGTATCCCATGTTTTTGCACTTCATGTAGCCCAGATTGTTTGTGTGCACTTTATGTCAGTAAGTAACTTTGTTTAAATGTTTCACGTAGCACCAGGTTCCGGAGAAACGTTGTTTCATTTCACTATGTACCGTCTAACCTGTATGTAGCTGATGTGATAAAGCTCACTTGAATTTGGTATCACTTTACTACATGATTTGCACGCTGTATTCAGTTAAAGCTTTCACAGAGTAATTTAGATATCCACATGAAATCTGAAGTTTGAGCCAATTTTGAAGGCGATTCTGATGTATCGCGTTCAGAGGAACTTTTTCTTTCATCTTTAAATATGAAGAAATGTGTTTTTTTCAAACATGAGATTCCAGTATAGTTGACCACCAACATCTAATCAGTTCTCCTTTTCTGAAATTTGAAGGCATTCTGGACATTTAGAAAGCCAGTCCAATGGCTTAAAAGTGTCTAAAATGAATACATGGCATGTACCAGTATGCACAGGGTGTGTCTGAGAGGACCTGATTGTGTCCTCACTTAGCAGCAATTCTTTAAAAGAAAACAAAAACTCTTACCAGGAGAGAGAGCCAGAGGATTGGCCCTCGTGACTTTCTGGTCATCCTCCAGATAGAAACTCTGCAGCCAGTGCAGGGGTGAGTAGTAGGTGAAGAGCAAGGTGGTGACCCCAGTGTTCTCAACAAACAGCTTGATCTCGTAGGTGTTCACCGTATTCACGCTGAAGCGGAGGGTGCCATCCACCAGCTCGCGGTCGGACTGGATCTTTATTCCTTCCTTATCGGCAGTGAATCCAGCCCTGTGGGGTCAACAAAAGAAAAACAATCCACCATCTATAGTCAGAAATTGCAAAGAAGGCAGTAAATGAACACAGTTTCCTTACTTGTCCTTCTGTAGCTTTTGGAGAATTTCAGCAGCCAGCTTTCTCCTCGCCCTCACACCACTGTCAGGCACAGTCAGAGAGGAGGAAGGTGGAGGACTTGAAGGTGGTGGTGATGCAACAGGGGGCTGGTTCTGACGGCGGGGTCTCCTCCACTGGTCCAGCAGTCTCACCTTAACAGTGTTAAAAATGTGAACGTTTTTACAAGCAAGCTACCAAATGCTATCAAAACAACAGGGTGTCATGATCCAGTCCGGAAAGGGGATCTTGAATCCAGACTAGAATTTCATGTTGGTCCTGTGTAATGTTTCCTGATCGTGTTCACCTGTGTGAGATTGTATAAAGCTGCCCTGGTGATGTCTGTTCACTGCCGGGCCATTGTTACTTGTTACTGGATGTCTTCCCTGTCCTGTTGATGTATTAAACCCCTGTTTTGTGACGTTGTGCATATGCATCTTTCTTCATAGTCATGTCCAGCCATCATTCAAGATCTACTGCCTCGCCATGTCAAACCAGCGTGACACAGGGCAAACAATATTTATTTCTTATATAGCCCATAATCACATACAGTATGTCTCATTGGACTTTGACAGGCCCCCTACAGTTGACAGCCCCACAGATGACCACACGGAAAAATGGTAATGATTTATCCAGGAAAGAAAATGTCCAATAAAAAAAATGTCCAGAGTGGGACGCCCTTCCAGTGTACAGAGAATTTATTCAGATTCAATTCAGTGCTATTACTCTCTTAAATGAACTAATGTTATGGGGAAAAAAAAATTATGGAGGGGTCTCAGTTTGATTTATTCATTGATAAGTACCCTTTATTGCTGTTGCAATAAACCATATCAAAAGTACAAGTACTATTGAAAAATATATATACACAATACAGTACATTAGGGGGATGGATAGGTTAGGATTAGAAAAAGCAGGCAGGGATTACATTAGGATAGAGGAGGAGAATAAAAAGTACATTGTGGAAACAAAAAAAAAAAAAAACCCACCTCAGCAGTATAAGCACATAGACTCTACACAACATGAAAAGTCAAGGTCATTTGCAACAGGGGAGGGACCGGGATCAGTCCGCTCACACAGACCCACCAGTTCACGCCTGGGGGTTCGAGTGCATATCACTGCGTGTATATATGTGTGTGTGTGTGTGTGTGTGTGTGTGTGTGTGTGTGTGTGTGTGTGTGATTAAGTGTCCTTGGGTTGGGGAAGGGTCAATGAGAGAGTCGAGCTGCCCTGACCCTGACGGGGAGATGTTGATTCCACAGCAGGTGCTGAAACCCACGATTTCTGTCGTTCGCTGAGCAGGGCTGAGAGAGTCTCTCAAAGATGGCAGACAGGACAAGAGAAGAAGAAAAAAAACTGTCCTTTTGAATGCCAGCCCCTTTCCCCGACTCTAGTGCAACCATGGGTTTTAAGTTCCCTGCAGGTTCCCGATGCCAACAACAAACTCCATTGGGTCGTGGATGCCTGTCTCCAGGGGGACCGTCCCTGTAATTACTTGTTTTTTATGTCGCTCTCAATAAGGGGACGTCTGAGAAATGCTTTTTCCTTGTGTGCAGAAGGGTGTCAACTGTAGGGCCGGTCCAAGCCGATTGAGACGTACTGTTTGTAATTTTGAGCTATATAAGAAATAAATGTTGTCGTGGCTGTCCTTGTATAACCTACGTGTAATGAGTTTGTTAGGGTAAGGGAACGCGGCATTCCAAACCCTCAGCAGTGTCCCCAACGCAGACACAACTTCCCCGTTTCTTTACAAGACGTTCCACTCAAATCAGGAAACGAGACCAGCAATGTGAGCGATGAGGACCTCGCGCGATTGACTCATGATGCACTGAAAACCCACGACCTTTGCTGGAGCCTCAAGTGCGTGTCGGAACGATTGTTGGATTCCTCACACTGGGCTTCCGACAATGCGTCAAGAACACAGAGGTTCTTGAAGTTTTACACGCTCAGGAGAACAACTGTAGAAAAAGAGACGGACTGGAATGGTTGTTGGCAAAGAAAAGGACGTTGTGCATCTTAACTGCTCATATTACGAAACTGATGCTGTGGGGAGGCGGGTCAACGGTCAACAGGGCGTTTGATCTCAGACACAATTCATTCCAAGCGACTATACAGAATATAACATTTCGTTGGCATTTTTTAACCTTTCTGAAGATGTTACGTCCGCCCGTAATTACTGATTCCTTTTTTATTCTACTTTTTAAACGCACACACATTACAAACCATTTCAAGCCATTAGGAACCTACAACAAATGGGTGGAATCCCATTTAAGCGTATAGGGGTTTGGGATATTTATCATAATAATAAGCTGTATGATTTTATGATTTCTTACCCTCTGGTTAAAATGCACGCTTCCTCTGCTCAGACGTGCCTTGTTGGAACGTGTCAGCGCGTAGAGAACGTTGGAAAAATTTGGATCCTTCTCATTCCTGTTGACGAAACGTCCGCGTCAAACTGCAGTCTATCAAACTGTGAAAGAGGTTGGGACGTGGACGTCCACGGTCACCTGTTGCGGAACTCCGCGTTGTAAACGTCGCGGAGCTCGTTTTTACTCATCGGCACCGATCTCCTGTCCGTTTCGCTCAGGTATTCCATGAAGTCCAGCCCGACCTGGCGGCTCTTCTTCAGACTGGCGGGCATGACTCCTGGATGCGTTTTTGTTTAACGAGCAGCGGCGTTATTAATAACGGTGGCGGTAATTGTCCACCATGCGGAGGCTTGGTCGGTTATGCCGTGAGGAGAAACGAAACCTAGCCGGTGTCGCGCAGAAGAAAGTCCCCGGATGAACGCGGAGGAACCAGAAACGGAGCGGAATTTGGCGCAACACCTGACGGCGGTTGGTTTCGGTTTCGTTTTCTGCTCGGCTATTTATTAACGCCCTGTGCAATACACATACCAAAATATTACTTAGAGAGAGAGAGAGAGAAATTACATTTTCTTAAAAAAAAATCACTATCTCTCTCTCTCACTGAAGGCATCAAAACTATGAATGAACACATGTGGAGTTATGTACTTAACAAAAAGTGGAGACCTGGCCTCCACAGTCACCGGACCTGAACCCAGTCGAGATGGTTTGGGGTGAGCTGGACCGCAGAGTGAAGGCAAAGGGACCAACAAGTGCTAAACACCTCTGGGAACTCCTTCAAGACTGTTGGAGAACCATTTCAGGTGACGACCTCTTGAAGCTCATCGAGAGAATGCCAAGAGTGTGCAAAGCAGTAATCATAGTAAAGGGCGGCTATTTTGAAGAAACTAGAAGAAAAAACGTTTTCAGTTATTTCACCTTTTTTGTTAAGTACATAACTCCACATGTGTTCATTCATAGTTTTGATGCCTTCAGTTAGAATCTACCATGTAAAACGTTTTACATAACGAGTAGCTTTTGAAGATGACAGTGGTGCACAGAACATTGGGTATTCTTTGTATTCATAACTGAATGTTAGAGTATTAAATAGTACAAATAATTATGTACTCAGGACCTCCTGGTTTTAAAAAGAAGGTTGAAATGACCAATAGATGGCGCTGTTGTCAAACGCTTAATTACAGCATCAGTCATTCACTATCCTTACCCGTTTATTCCTTTAATTCATGGTCATGGCTGTCAAAGCCTATCCCAGGACACTGGGGACAAAACGGGGTCTTACCCAGGTTGTTGTTTCAGTGGGTTGTGGGTGGTAGTAGCCTAGTGGGTAGCACACTTGCCTATGAACCAGAAGACCCAGGTTCAAATCCCACTTACTACCATTGTGTCCCTGAGCAAGACACTTAATCCTAAGTGTCTTCAGGGGGACTGTCCTGTAACTACTGATTGTAAGTCGCTCTGGATAAGGGCGTCTGATAAATGCTGTAAATGTAAATGTGACGGAGGGAGGAAACCGGATAACCCAGAGGAAACCCACACCAACCCGGGGAGAGCACGTAAGCCCCCCACACAAAAGGCCTGATCTGGGATTCGATCACCTTGGAGGTGTAAATGGTAAATACAGTTTTAACCAGTATATTTACAGTTGTAAACAAAACTTGCTGGGGAATGTCTCTATTTTACGGATTTGATTTATTTTGTTATATCTGTAACATAAACAAACTGATAAATGGCTGAAAACACTGTCTATCAATCAATGTAAATAATCAGAATTAGAATGCTGGATGAGAGAATGAGAGGTAAATGTGATTTGATTGATTGGACTCTGAGTCTCTTCACTCACCCTATCAGCATTCCAGGGCAGGGGCGTTCGCGAGACCCTCAGACAGGCGGCCCCGTATGATGAGTCAGGCCTCAGTGACACACAGACTGAATGTCTGCCTGACCCAACAAAGAGAAGGCACTTGGGCGCACTCCCCTTGCACTTGGGTGCATTCCACCGCGAACGGAGTTGAGCGGATTGTGAAATGATGGTGGCTGGGATTTGGGTGGGTGGGTAGAGGGGCCATGGAGGTCAGGTTTGTTTGACGGCAAAGCATCGCAACACCCTGGAGTGTTTGTTGTTCCTGCCCCGTGTTGTTGTGGAAGCGAGCCGGGATGGGAGGGTTATCTGTCAGCCCAGGGTTCGAGGTACGGCTGGTGGAAAGACAGACATGCATATTTGAACAGGGTACTGGCCAGGGTGGATGTGCTTGTAGAAAAATAACTTTTTGAGGGGATTTCTCCTAAACACATAGAAATTATCAATACAATCTACTTAAATCATGCTGTGTAAATGTGAAGCTTTAACCAAGATCATTTATGCGGATGATCAGCCTGGTTGATCCGCTGTGATGACGCTTTGAACAAGCCAAAGGATGAAGATATATAAATATAAAAATGCATGCAATTGATCCAAGTCCATTAGTATTCCATTCTCACAATGTCATACTTTGACCCAGAAAAAGGTCTAAATGTCAGCATCCAAATCTGAACTGAGAAACGACCTCAAATTGGTGACTATAGAACACGTCATATAATTTAGTGGGCCATGTTTAGTTAATCTGACTGACTGAAGACCTAAAATTTAGTAAGAAAATTCACAAACTTTATTAAAATCTAAATGTAATTGCACTATTTGAAAAAAAAAAAAAGAGAGAGAGAGAGGGAGCAGTAGTAAAGATCTAAAGAGTGAGCAGCATCACTTTTTTTACACAGTAGATGGCATCTTGATCTGTCCTGCATGCTGAATTATATATATATATATTTAATATACATTTTTTAAACTTTGTTTTAGTACAATGTGGTTTCATCATGTCATTTATAATTCATCATTTATAATTTTGTTTATTGCTAAAAAAATGTGTTCAACTGTGTTGAAACTATGGACTATGCTGAAATTTTGAAATCTCATTCACTTCATGACATGGACCCGATGTTCAAAGAATGATAACATATTGCCTATGAACTGACATCAGACTAATGCTCGCTAAAGATTTAAATGATTAAAATATGTTTTTAAAACTCTCTTTCTTCACTCAATATTTAGTATATAACTGCGCATGCACTTAACTTAACCTCTGCTGGAAACAGGTTGGAATGTTTTCCAGTTTGCTTACACACTGGGGATATAAACTACTTTGCTGGTTCCAGAACTGTTAATAAAAGGGTTCCAGTCATTTCGATCATGCTAAAATGCTGGGTTTTTCCCTGTCAACATTTGAATTGAGCAACAATATAAAGAGAATAAAAGGTGAAATCCTGCTCACTCAGGCCCCTATTCTCTCTGTGGTCCTGCAGACGTGTGTGCGGTGGTCTCGACGCTGGTATTTTGGGTAAGAGGAGAGCCTGGCCCCTGGAGCCCTGAGGGCATATCCTGAATTGGTGTGTTCGGGGACAGTCACACTCAGACCGATCCACTCTAGTGAAGAAACTTTGTGATAAATAGCATCTTGACACACACTTAAGATCGCCATGCAGCCGTTAAATGTCTGAGGGGGGAGGATCCTGTTTATCAGCAACACCCAACTCACCGTTCAGCCATGGACAACTTTTCTATATAAAAATGCAAGAAAAGAACTACATCTAATAGTCTAGGTTTAATCCTTGTTTCAATTCACATTTTTCATGCTCACCTTTTATAAGAGCTACATAACTGCAATTTAGCATTTGAGTCCAATTGATCCAGTTGTCCCCATGTATAATACATTCTATTGCATTCTAAATAATTTGGGGATGCTAAAATGGTTACTGTCTTCACATTCTTACTTCTGAAGAAGTTTCAAAAGCCGGATGTGATGCCTGTGCATTTATATTTTACATTTACATTTACAGTATTTATCAGACGCCCTTATCCAGAGCGACTTACAATCAGTAGTTACAGGGACAGTCCCCCTGGAGACACTCAGGATTAAGTGTCTTGCTCAGGGACACAATGGTAGTAAGTGGGATTTGAACCTGGGTCTTCTGGTTCACAGGCAAGTGTCTTACCCACTGGGCTACAACAACCTGTAGTACCATCTTTTAGTTCTTCAAAGAAGAAGGTTGTGTGCTGATGAGAACAGATCTCTAATGATTTTGCTGACAGGACAAGCTAAGATGCTATCAAAATGCCATTATTGAGACCAATCAAAAGTCGTACATAGGGCACTCTTTTCACAGTCTTTTTTCAACCTTGTTTTGTGCTGTCGCACCTACCCTTTCCATATGGACTTGGACAAGCCCATTAATGTTTTTGCACATATGCTTCATGCCCTGTCCTGTTAAAGCCATCTGAATGAAGGCCATGAAGCCATCTGAATTGTTCCTGGATACCAGCACTTCATACAGTGTAGCTCCTGTGAGAAATAGTCACAGTTGTCTTTATGCAACCACCAGTAGCCCACACCCTCACAAAAAGCTCATAACCCTACCGTTCACACGCACCATTCATCCATAAACGCAAACACAGCCGCCAGTCCCACACTTCCTCTGGGATCGCAGCGATGAGTTTATGCGCTCATATTGGTAACGCATGATGCGTGGGAGAGGCAATTGGGCCTGTCACTTAAATAGATGCTCTGTGTCTGTGGCCAGAGGACGGTTCGAGGCAGTATGTCAGCACCAGCATTGCACAATTCATGAAATATCACAAAACCGCCGCAGAAGAGCGGATGCTTTCAGTTCATCTGTGGACATATATCTGCATTATGATGCTCTAATGACAGTTATTCTGCAGTGGGGGATTGTGTATAAGAGTCCCGGCGAGACCTCTGAGTACGTCTGTGCTATCCATATTGGGCAGGTGAAAATGCTTATTCCTGATTTTTCATGTCTGTTGACTTTAGACTCTCTCCCCCTCGTCCATCTAAGCCTTTTGCATTGTTTCTCTTTTTTTCAGCAGGACTTTTTTTGTAGTAAATTGCTGACCAAGAAAATCAACGTCAGCGGTATATCACCAGCAGCTGTTGCCGGTCACGGGTAATGTAGAAAATTGAAAACTGGGTTGGTCTGCATTCACCCATTCTTTCATATTTATTTTTTTCTGTGTCCTCATTTCCACAAATCATCGAGTGCGTATTTAATCTAAATGTGTTAAATAGATTCAGATATGTAGTGGGTGTATATGTCCATGTAAGTGTGGAAAAACTGTCCAGCCAATGTTTCCGCATGTGTACGTCACGTCCACAAACGTCCACATACATGAATGCAACACAGATGGAATGTGTATTTAATGCCAGACATATGCAACAGGCACTGCAACGCTTCGCTGGAAACAAAAAAAAAAAAAAATATATATATATATATATATATATATATATACACACACACACACACACACACACACACACACACACACACACACACACACACACACACATTTACATTTACAGCATTTATCAGACGCCCTTATCCAGAGCGACCTATAATCAGTAGTTACAGGGACAGTCTCCCTGGAGCAATTTAGGGTTAAGTGTCTTGCTCAGGGACACAATGGTAGTAAGTGGGATTCGAACCCGGGTCTTCTGGTTCATAGGCGAGTGTGTTACCCACTAGGCTACTACCACCCTATATACACATATATATACACACACACACACACACACACACACACACACACTAAATCTGATTTATATCATGTGTGGCTAAAT
The DNA here is from genome assembly GCF_900700375.1 of Denticeps clupeoides. Classification (NCBI taxonomy): domain Eukaryota; kingdom Metazoa; phylum Chordata; class Actinopteri; order Clupeiformes; family Denticipitidae; genus Denticeps; species Denticeps clupeoides. The sequence continues at coordinate 6,239,624 of NC_041716.1, read as the reverse complement.
GATACTTTATATATTTACACTGGCCATTGTATATATCTATATTGATGAACCTCAAGATGTGGAATATTTAATACTCTCAGGATTTGGTTCTAAATCTGGCCTTTATTGTTGTGATCATTTTGTAAGTATACTTACATGGCATGTTCAAATCTCGATGGATTTGTGTTCTCATGTCTGGTCTGCACCTAATTACATCGGTCCCAACAGAACCGAACAGATCTGAATTAGCAACAGCTCGGATGTGGGGATATTTCAAACAAAGTGAAGTGCATAGCCTTTAAGTGGATTATAAATGGTCCCACGAGCTTGTTTAGGATGCGGGGCACTGCACAGCCCCAACAGACCACTCCAGAACTGGGAAGATCCTTATCGGGCGCTAGCAGGCCGGCGGATGAGGGAAAGAGGGGCCACTTAAAAGAGCTCGCACGCAGAGTAATCGCAGCTTCCTAGCCCGCCAGGCCCGGTGTGTCGAACAAAACAAAGGGAACAGAGGCGAGCCCATGGCTGGCGTGGTGATTAGGGTCCGGCTGCTCTGGGGCGGCTGGCTTTTTGCACGCCAGCGTACATCTGGATGCTCTTTTCCAGCCGTGAGTACAGTGCTGAGCTGGATGTGTCTACAAGGGGGGAGGGAAGGCTCCTGAGAAAGATAAGAGGGCATTTATCTGCTGTTTCTTTTGTGGAAAGCGATGGTACTTTTTTGTGGTACATTCTTATGTTGGTTTTTGGTCATTATCAAGTGATCTACAGTTGTGTTTAGCAACACATCACATCTGGCAAAATCTTTGACGATTATTATAGGCTGTCCAAAACCAGATCAAATCAATGTGTAACAAACATTGATAAATATTCTGTGTATTTTTTTATACCTAAATTAAAAAGTAAAATTATACCCCCGTTCATGGCTGCCCACTTCTCACAAAGGGTAGTTAAGTTAAATGCACAGAACATATTTCTTCAATTTTCCGTATGCTGCGTATCACAATGAAAATATTAATCACTTTTAGAAACCCCAACATTACAGTGAAAAAGTTTAATGTCAGTGTTCCATTCAAGATAGCTGCAGCATATCATTTCTAACATACTTTTGAGGTTTATAAGCAATCACAGAAGATAAAAGCATGCACGTTTTTGCTTATATGCAAAATGTTTTGCTTGCTTATTTTTATACTAATTTCACAATATTTTGAGATATTTGTTGTCACTCTTTATGTTCATTGCATGGAATTGGGATGGAGAGTCCAGGTCGTATGGGAGAGGCCCAAAAACCTCCAAAATAAGATCTTGAAAACCCAACTGCACATTATGCCTGTTATCTTCTTATCTGCATGCTACATGAACCTACATCCTATGTCAGTTTTGGAGCTAGCTAGCTGGAAATCGTTCATAGCAGGCAAGTGTCTAGCAAGCATATTCATAATAGTCACATGATAGGCAGTATTTTCCATGATAATCCTGCAATAATGGAACAGCAGCTAATCATTACATGTGTTCAGTATGTTCCCTCAATGGAAATATTAGGGGTATTAAACTGAATTCAACAACCACAGAATTGCCTAATGTACTTGGGAAAGTTTTTTCTTCACAAAAAGAATCAAGCACAACCATGTTTTTAAATGGGTGAAACCCATCGCTCTGTGAGAATTTTTGACATTAAAAGAAAGGTTGACATAGCCATAAAGTTTTTACAGCTGGTCTTCAGGAGAGGCATGTCTCAGAGGCCTGGGCAGCCAAATTCAGGGATGTATCAGAATGGAGTTAACACTGTGCAGGTGTGACCCACCAGCAGAGCCTTCCACACAACAAACCCCCAGCAGACCTCAAAAACCACCATCACCAGCACCAACTATTCCAGGTCTGTCGCCAGCGTAAAAAACTCCCCTTGCAGGCAGAAAGTTGGCTAGTGAAAAGCAACAAACATCAAAAATCCCCCACCCCTCCTAAAAAAAAAAAAAAAAAAAAAAAGCTGATTTATACGGGCAGGTTTTTTTAGAACGGCAGATCAGGGGCAGCAGGAGCAGGAGTTCCAGGGAGATGTGAAGATAATCTAGAACAGCCCCCATTAGGGGTAGAAATATCAGTCTGTTTGTTCTGTGAGTTTAAAAGGGAATTATTATGCATAATAATGGAGTATCATGTTGTAGCTGTACTTTGCGGAAGGGCCATTTTTGCTTTCTTTACATGTCTTTGTCACAATAAGTGAGACATGCAACATGTCCGCCGTGTCCTTGAATGAATCATGCAAGGGGATTTTACAATGCTGTTTTGTGGGGCGTCTGCAAACGATTAGTTGAAAATTAGGAAGCTATGTTCTTTTTTGATACATTTATTTACAATTTTCAGATGAATAACAGAAGAGAAAACACACCCATACCATACACCCTCCCACAACAAAGCATTTAATCGTGTATCAGCCTTTTCATCTGGCTGCTGTGTGCATGGGGAGAGACACTTTCCAAGCCAAAATAATTCAAATTCAAATTCAAATTTTATTTGTCACATACACAGTCATACACGGTATGATGTGCAGTGAAATGCTTTCTGCAACTGCTACAGACCACAGTATTGCAAATGTTGCAAGTAAACAGTGAACCAATATGCAAATATTGCAAACATAACCAAATATTACACTTTTACGTCTTTAACATAAAATATGTGTAACTGGTAGGGTGAAGGTGTGCAAATGAGTTACAGTTTTTTACAATGTTTAAGAAAGAAGAAAGAGCCATAAAAGAAAGAGCAGTAAGGGCAAAGTGATTATGTGCAAAGTGGTTTTGTGCAAAGTGGGCAATGAAATGACTGTAATGTGACAGGCACTGTTTATTCACACTCCATCGCCAATGGTGTAACATTGACATTCCTTCCCACATACATGCAAGATAAGACATTAAGACATTAAAAGACAATAAAATAGGCCCTTTTGTCTTTTCCCATGTAGGGAAAAACAGGGTTTTAGTCCATTTTGAATGGACTTTCCAGCAAGATTTCAAAATGTATCATTGTAATCTAAGCATTATGGTTAAAAACAAAAAAAAAAATTGTTCATTTATGAAAGTCCAGTGGTAATGCATTAACACAATGAGGAAAACTATATGTAAATGTGGATATATTTACAGTATATATATATTTAATCTTATCTGCATGAATATTTAAAAAAATGAGATTCAGTAATATTTTCATTCTATTGCTGTCACAACATGCATGGTACCTAATGGATATCAATGAAAATGGTCTTTAAATTAGTAATTTCATGTATTTATCTTGAACAAATTCTGAATTATTTAGTTTAAATCATATGGTTAAAAATGATCAGATATTTAAAATTAGCACTATTACTATTTAGTAAAGAATGAGAGGAGAGTTGTTGGATGGTGTCTTCTCATTACTTTGCTTCTAATGTTAGAGGATCTAGGCACTCCAATCAGTTTCCAATCGGTAAGTAAAATTTTGATTGTATCAGTCACAAATCTGGCAGTAAAGGGATTGTTGTCACTGACGTAGCTGTCATAAGCTCTGAAGCAGTACAGACGTGGTTCACCTTGCAGCTCAGTGGACCACACAGACGCCTGAAAGACGAGGCAAAGGCCAACCTGAACATGCAGGGTCAGGCAGCACGGCAGGAGGCCGGGCGAAGGGCTGGCGAGCAAAGAGCAGGTCAGGTGCGGTGCGTTGTTTAGCCCGCGCGGGGAAAAGAGCAGCAAAGATGAAAAACAAGAAGACGAGCGAAGAGCACCGCACTCTGCCAGACCGGCACATGAGGTCCGCAGATGTGGCATCTCGCTTTAGCGGGCTTCTGACTGGAGTACAAAAGGTTACCTCAAATCAGGTGCAGCTGACAAAGAGAGGCTCCGCCGCTCTCTGTCCAAGTGCGGTCCCACAATCCTCAGGGCTCCAGGGGAACAGGTAGGCCGTAAATCTAGTTTGAGGCTTGATGGCCGTGTGGGTGTCTCTGGTTCACATTTGTCTTAAGGTCCTGTAGCCAGTCAGTCTCTCTCTTCTTCATACTCTCACACACTTCATCCATATCTTCTGCTATCTTGTCTGTTTTCTTGTTTTCTTCCCCCCCCGTCTTTTATTTTTCTCTTTATGTTCCTGTCCTCAAACCATCAACGCAAATGGCTTTGCCATATGTATACTCTTCCTTTGTTGGCCAGGAAAGGATAGAAACACACCAGTTAGCCCCCCGCCTTTGCGTAGCATTGCTTTATTTGGTAAAGACATATCGCTGCGTCCCGTTCCATCATTTGGAGAGCCCCAGTTGTCACGACATCCCCAATCTGCTCCTTTTCACAAGGGAGCACATGCTTACACTTATATGCAAACAACTGATAAGATGATGCCAGGGAGCAAGTGACATTCATTTCGCTGGCGTACACACGTTTGGACAATTTGATGCAGATAAGCCCTGGAAAGGAAGAGAATCTCGGTCCTTGTGGCGTTGGCATTATTCAACCAAAGTTCACTGGCAACACATTGGTCCATGTATTATAACATTATTCTAAAAATTTTAACTGAAACCCAATTGACAGATCAGTCCTGTTTAGATGCCCACTGTTCATTGGCCTTCTTTTGGCTACATTCTTGTGTGCCCCAGCCGGGAAACGATGTGGTTCTGGCTCTGTTTGTGTGGAGTTTGCATTCTCTCCCCGTGTTTTTCCTCCTGCCATCCAAAGACTAAGTGCACCAAGTAACCTTTTCTGTAGGTGTGAAAGTTGTGTGTGTGTGCACCCTTTTCCTATGTACTTCGATTTATAAACATTTATTAGTAGTTCATCAGTTAATAATAAAGCGACCACAATGCTTGTTATGCAACCAGTAGCTCATCCTGAGCATTAGACCTCTACTGTGACCAGTGTACCCCTGCCTACTGCGCTGTCGCCCGGGGCCCTGCGTGCACATCCCGAGGCAGAACGTCATCCCAGGCAGCGTTCCCACATGCGCCGGGCGGGCTGAGGTGTGAACCGGCCCAAACAGCTGTTTACAAACAGACATGGGCCGAAGATGGGCCGAGGTTAACACTGTTAACACTGTTAACCTCGGCCCATCGTTAACCTCAGCCCGCCGCCTCGCTCCCTGACTCTTGTTTAGAATATCGAGATAAGTGCACAAAAACATTCCAGGCGCTCATCGTGGGTATTCTAAGGGCACTCCAGACTCCTGGTCACAAGGCAGACGGAAGCAGACTTAACTTGTGAACGTCCGTTCTTTTTATTCTTCCACTTTTCTATTTAAAAAGCTGAAGATGAGTTCATAAAACGTGCAAAACATGCAATGGTTCTGTAGGGGCACCATTCTCAGGTCTTTTTTTGAATTTACTGATTTTTACTGAATTTTATTGGAAATGGTTGGGGACTCTATTTACATTTTAATTTTCATTTTTTATTTGTGATCTGTGTCACCTGTCTCATTCCTGTCTTTTATGAAAGAGCTCATTTCTAATTGCCAATTGTACTATTTAAGGTGGAAAGGGACAGGAAGAGCAAATGCTCCACATTTGAAATTAAATGTGTTTTAATTAACAAAAGACGGTGGGTACGGTGACCAGAAAACATAATACAAACTCAAATGGAAAACAGCAGCATACAGGGTGGACCATGAAACTTTTTTACACTAACAATGCACGAGACCCTATGCTGCCCCCAATATGATATATGTAGGGTTCTAATCCCATACCGAATGAGCAGTAGCTGTTGGTGATCAGAACCCATTCACGCCTGTGATTCAGAGCCATGGGTTAGTGGTGGCCTAGCGGTTAAGGAAGGTTCGAATCTCGATCCACCAAGGTGTTGTTGTGTGTTAAAAGCAGAGGACTCATTTTGGGTCACCGTGTGCTGTAGTGCAGTGTTTCATAATGACAATCACATTCATTTAGAATGCAGAGCATTGGTTTGTTTTCAGTAGTGCATCATAGATGCAGCTTTGTAAATATACTGGTCTGAAAATCACCACAAGGTTTTTCCTTTCTTAACTGATTTGTGTCTGTGTAAAATGCTCTAGTGATTAAATGCCTAACTGATTAACATTATTATAATGCTGATGATAATGCAGGATGAAATTGAAAGATTCCGTCCGCTGCAGTGCATTTCAAACCTTTCCTTGTTTGGTGTGACATCCAATGAGATATGTTTGACTTGATCATCTAATTATCATCTCATTGTACTGAAGAAGTGTTGTGTGTTTAAATACATTAATGGACATGAAATAGACATGAATGAGACATTTTCACAGACATACTAGGTACTGCAAATAACGAAAAGAGATGGAAAATCAGAGGAAAGTGCCAGAAGATTGATTTTCAGCATGGCCAATGAGGTTAACAGACAGAAAACAGTGAAGCACTCTGACATTACAACCCCTGTCAAGTCACAGTGGCTTCAGTTGTGCGAGTGGAAAAAATAGACTGTGAGAAGGTGAGAGCCCTCATGGACCACCAGGGAAAGGTCAACCAGATTAAAGCCACATGCCATCAGAGGGTCCTGAGTAAGTGGTGGTGCTGTGGCTGAGAGACACTTTAACTGCTCTCTCAACTGTTGCATCCATCCAGGACCTTCTGGGAATCGTGTCTGCTGGTAGCTTATGTGGAACAGTGAATTTCATTCAAAGTGACTTTCATTCAAACAGATGAGGATTTCAAAAGTCATGGAGTTTATAGGAAGATGCTCTTGGAAGAGAAGAGCAGTGGGCAGCCATGACAGGCCCCCAGGGAGCAGTGTGTGGGGATGGTGCATTGCTCAGTGGCACCTCAGTGGAAGCTTGGAGGATCGGGATTCGAAATGGCAAACTTCCGATTATGGGTCTGTTTCCTTACCCAACCTCAGCAGGGCAGTGAGCTGCGCTCCCATCCCAGGAAAGTTGGGAAGATTCTGAAATGATCTGGACTGATCTCAGGTCTCGGTTGCACCACAGTGACATCTTGGCGGTTCAATACGAACCGATTACAGGTCTGTTTCCTTACCCACTAGTCCAACCACTGCATGGTCAGTGAACAGAGGTGTATCCATTATCCATTTACAAACTTTTATAAGAAATGGTCACCAGGTTACAGTGTCACACCACCAAAAGGGGTTGAGTATTCACAGATAACAAGCATACAGACAGTTCTTATGTCTATGTATATATTCCTGTAAATCCAGGGTACATAAAAGCTATTACATTAACAAAAATACCCCATGTGCAGTGAAAATATGGCCCTGAGCGTTCATACGAACACAGAAATATAACACTTACATTCAGCACAAAGCCCAACACGTTGCATTAATTTTGCACCAAATACAAAATCACAAAAGATACTGAACAGAAACGCAATCAGCAAGAACTGGTTACCGATCTGCTGATGTCCAAATGACCCTCAGGGTTCCCAAGTGTGAAGAGATTGCACAGGGAAGATAAAAGAGCGCACAACCCGACGGGGAGCTACAGAGAAGCGCAGAACACTTCTGAGAATCCCATACTGAGGCCAAACACTCTCTCAGCAGGGCAGCGAGCTGCACTCCCATCCCAGGAAATTGGGAAGATTCTGACATGATCTGGACTGATCTCCAAAAGGTTAGTGGGTTTATTGGAGTTTGTTCCACGTCAGCATGTTATGTACTGTTCACAAGCGCAATACCTAGCTTTTAGGGTGCAATCTTCCTGTCCAGTATCCATGATCCAGATAGAATTGTATACTAGATCTGTAAATCTTGACCCAAGCCTCACCTGACATGGAAGGGTCAGGTCAGATCAGTTCGGGGTGGGTCAGGTTGTGCCAAGTGGTCAGCAAACATGAACCTCTTATGTATGGTACCAATCCTTTCCATATGATTTTTTTTCGGTGATAGGTAAAAGTGTTTCACATGTTGTAATGTTCATTTGATTTGAAATCCTTGGCCACCTTCGTCAGGAGGTGTGTTTGAACAATCACGCGAGAGATGCAAAAATGGATGCTGAAGAGGTGAAATGGAAGCTAGCCTATGGCAAGTATGTTTTAAATCCACTCATTTCGCCACACATTTCTTTTCCATCTTAGTCTAGCACTCGTAGCACACACAAAAGAAACCACAGTTTTTTTTTAAATGATGTACCTGTCAGGTTGGGTTGGATTCTGTCGAGCTCTGGTTAGGCTTGGGCCAAATTCTAAGGCCCAATAACAGCTCTATTGTCAACTGTGGCACCTGGCAACACTAGACAGAAATATCTCCATGTGACATGGATCTGACATGGCCAAAGAGTTTGAAACATCACAGTTATCTTGGCAGGGTGATTATCAAGCAGCCTAAATCTTGCCCCAAGTGCAGCAGAACCTAAGGCCAATTAACTTTCTTGAGCAATTACATGAGTCAGTTATACCCATATACAAAATGCAGGGCTGGGAGTCAAAGGCAACAAAAATCTTTTCAGGAAAAAATGACTTAAAAAGTCACAATTCTCAGTGATCAACATCATACCATAAATTAAAACCCATTGGTTCTTCAGAGTCTCATGTGACGGAACTTAAAAAGTACATCTTTACATCCAATCACCGAAAATCTGCAATGCTTTGCACATTTTCAAGCCATGACGATTGGTGGAGTTTCGTTTATAGGGGAGGGGCGGGAAATTCTCTGAGTGGACAAAGCATGAAAAACGGGAGGTAACCTTTCCCCTTATGACAACATAAGGGGACAAATTCCAGATCAGACCGTCAGAGCTGCTGCTCTCTGAATGGCGAAACAGAATGACTCTCAACACCTATCGCCATTTCTAGCCACTACAGGACCATAGACAGACTAGAGGAACTTGTTTTAATGTTAAATCTACATAAAATATACATTTTGTGTAGAGAAAACTGATAGATGGATTGACAGAAGCAAATAATTAAACTTTATTTTACTGATATTTTACAATGCAAAAAACACTAAATATCAGTGGTGCCTTTAGCCCAAATGGCTAATGTCACTTAGATCACTCCTTGATGTACAAAATTAAATAAATACAAATTTCAAGCACAAATTATGGCAACAGTAGTCAGGTGATCCACTTTCTTTGTGTGAATGAGTGTAAGCATGGAGATGGCCTTCTGTAGGTGGTCCTCAGAAGGGTTTGGTTTAGTGCCTCCCGGGTCATTCCTCTCTAACCGTGCGGCAGAGACATGTCCCAATGCCAGACCATAAACAAACAGAGGAAAAGACAGAGAAAGAGAGAGAGAGAGCGGAAACTACAGACTGTCCATCTCTCTGACAGAGCTCCTGCAGCCAAAGGGCTAATTAAGTCCTCCCCCTTCTTTTATTCTCCCCTTCTCGCTCTGTCATTCTGTCATTTTGTCCATCTTCTGGTTGCCTTGAGTTGGCCCACGGTGACTTGTTCATGCTTCTGGTGGCAGGAAGTCTGTCTCTGGGCTGACAGTTGCTCTGAAGAACAGGCTGCATGAGTTTGAAGTCAGAAATACCACCAGAATGACAAACATGATCAATATACAATACTCACAATAAGTTAGGGATATTGTTATTTACATGAGTGCTTTTCCTATTTGCTTTTTCCCGTCTCATCTTCAATCAGCCAAAATACACCCATGTTACACCTCTTCTTACCTCTCTCCACTGGCTCCCGGTAGCTGCTCGCATTGAGTTCAAATCCTTGATGCTTGCCTAAAGGGCTGTAAATGGAACTGCACACTCCTACATCAATACACTACTACCTAGCTACACTCCTGCACGCTCTCTCAGATCAGCAAATGAAATGAGACTAAAAATTCCTTCTTCTCCGATTCCAATCATCTCTGTTCTCCGTTGTTGTCCCTGGCTGGTACAACCTGCCCTCCTCCACACGACTAGCCGAGACTATCACCACTTTTAAGAAGCAGGTGAAAACCCTCTTGTTCAAAAAGTATTACAGACAAATCTAACACTTACACACGCACATGCACACACATTGCACAAAGCAATACAAAAATGTATATATACATTATAATTTTTCTTCATTGAGCCTTATCAGGGCTCTTAGTTTGTAAACTCAATGTTCTATAGAAATCGAACGAGAATTGCTGGTGTAAGTCGCTTTGGATAAAAGCGTCTGCTAAATAAAGTAAAGTAAAGTAAGTTAAAGTTCCCTTTGATATTACACATAATGTATGAGAAGAAACACCATTTTAATTAGTTTAATATTTATTAGCCAAAAAACTTATCCCCAAATAACAAAAATTGACAATGTCAGTAGCGGGTGTTTCCACCATTTTCCACAATGGCAGTTTGACAGCGACGTCTCATGCTCCTCACAAGCCTCATGATGTTGTTCTGAGGCAATGCGTTCCACTCTTCCACACGTGCTCCATACAGTTCTGCCAGGTCACATGGGGGTGGGTTACGATCATTCAGTCACGGCTTCAACTGGTCCCAGACGTGCTCTATGGGGTTCAGGTCAAGGGACCATATGAGACAGTCCAACTTCCTGAAGCTGTGACAATTCTGCCACAATGTGGTGGAGCATTATCATCCATGAACAGAAAATTGGGGGTGTGCTGGCGGAATTGGGGGATGATGATGGGTTCTATGATGTCTCTGAGGGAAGAAAAAAGCAGAGGAGTCTGTCGCGAATGGTACCCTATTACCCCTCGCATCTCATAAATGGGTGGTAGTAGCCTAGTGGGTAACACACTTGCCTATGAACCAGAAGACCCGGGTTCGAATCCCACTTACTACCATTGTGTCCCTGAGCAAGACACTTAACCCTAAGTTGCTCCAGGGGGACTGTCCCTGTAAGTACTGATTGTAAGTCGCTCTGGATAAGGGCGTCTGATAAATGCTGTAAATGTCGTAAACAGGCCTGCAGCTGTGTGGCAGTTGCGGAACGAGCTCTGAGTGCATAGGTCCTTAGGTACTGGTCATCATTGCAGTCTGTCACTCGTACAGCTCCCCTCCTGGGTCTGTCATGAACTCTGACAGTGGTTCTGTGTCTTAATGCAAGTCTGCTGATAACATTTTGAGATAGGGCTGCAACAACGAATCGATTAAATCGATAAAAATAGATTACTAAAAGAGTTGGCAACGAATTTCCTAATCGATTCGTTATGTCGCGCGACGCGGAGACGTTTGATTATTAAAAAAAAACTTTATTTGAGCGCGGAGCGGCGTGAACACACTCGGTCTCTCTTGCGCACAGATGCTAGCAGAGTTTGGCGCCTCATAGACAGCGCGGAGCAAAAATAAAAAAAATGAGCGGAGGTAGAGGACAGATACATGGCGGAAGCCGAGAAATCTGCAATATATGCAAAAGCGACATGGCACGGCACGGGAGCACCACGGCAATGATCCAGCACCTGAAACGCAAACATGATGGAGTGTTTGTGGAGGAAGAAGGGAGTTCAGCAGCAAGGTAAGTCGCTACAGAATCCTACTTTTGTTTTGAAATGAGGAACATAATGTCCATGGTGCTGGTGTTTAACTCACCACGGAGGAGAACTAGACGGGAACTTACAGCGCCACCCACAGGTGTGGAGGGGGGATGAAACAGCATTCGGACTGTTCTCTGCGTCTCCGCGTGGACGACTCGCCTATTGTGTCCCTGAGCAAGACACTTAACCCTAAGTTGCTCCAGGGGGACTGTCCCTGTAACTACTGATTGTAAGTCGCTCTGGATAAGGGCGTCTGATAAATGCTGTAAATGTAAATGTTTACCCCTCATCCAGCTTGACAAGCATGACAAGTTAGCGTTAGCACGTTAATAACAGTAGTAAAGCAGGGGTGCTATAGTTACTTTGCATTAAAAGACTAAAGACATGTTTTTATTCACTAGCCTTTTTTGGAACATTCATTTTTCAATCTGTTGTCATGTATAGCTACACTGCAAAAAAAGCATTTCTTACCTATTAATTTTGTCTCATTTCCAGTCCAAATATCTAAAAAATCTTAAATTTAGGGTTAAGTGTCTTGCTCAGGGACACAATGGTAGTAAGTGGGATTCGAACCTGGGTCTTCTGGTTCATAGGCGAGTGTGTTACCCACTAGGCTACTACCATCCAGTCTAGTAAATGTATCTTGATTTAAGATTTTTTAGAAATTTGGACTGAATTAATCGATTATTAAAATAATCGTTAGTTGCAGCCCTACTTTGAGACACACCAAGTTCACAAGCAACATCTGACTGCCTGCCACCGACCTGAAGGCCCGCCATGGCCATGTGATGCTGTTCGTCCGTTAAGTGACGTTGTTTGAATGATGAACTTGGAATAACTTACTGTCAATACCAGCATTTTATATGCACAGAATGTTTAAATTGATGCCACATTGAGAAATGTTGTCTTTTGGTATTGTCCCCAATATAAGGCACACCTGTACACAATGAGACCATTACATGGAAAACACAAAATTTGGTGTGTCTCTCACCCCAATACAATTGCCTCCCTATCCCAAAAATGTCTGAAGTGAAACAAACACCGTATGTATGACAGCCAACATATTGTGAGTAGTGTAGTCTGTCATTGCATCACAACGCCATCAATCAGGTTACTTACAGGCTGTTCAGCAAAAGAAGGCTGTAGGTACTACCACTGTTTTGGAAACACCTGCAATGGCAGCGAAGAACATTTACGCCATCGCCCCGAGCGCCAACAAAAACTTTCAACACAAACTTTCTTGCGCGTTGTGTGAAGAGGAAGCAGCAACTCGAGCTGATGCTTGAAGTGAAAGTTAACAAAAATCCGGGTGACTCATGGTGCGAGAAGGCGAAATGAAAACATGCTGGAGTGACCAGAAAGCCTTTCCCATGTGTGTCCGAGTTGGCCGGACAGACAGGGCAGACTGGGACTCAACAGCTTCACAATCACAATTCTATACTCTAAATGGTCAGGACAATGTTAGTCCTGACCACTGAAGATCGTAATTGTCTCTAAAGAATATTTCTGTCTAGTATGTGACCTGTCTGTATATTCTAATAGGATTTCACAATTTTCTGCCAATTTGAACATTAAACGATGCAAAGGCTACTGTCTTTATCACCATAGCTTTTTTTTTGGCCTGTCAGTAACACAGTTGACACATGAAAGTGTGTATGTAAATCATTCACTGTATATCATTCACTGCCTTTTATTTATTTAATAAATTAGAATATTCATATTTGTCTTATTTATCTTTCTACAATCATGATAGACAAGACCGGGGGACAGAGGAAAATTCTGAGAGAACAAGAGAAGTTGGACAGAAAGTAGACAGAGAGAGTGTGGAGGAGAAAAAATGGGTTGGGGGTTTGGAGAAGGATAGGGAACAAACACCAACCATCTGCTTCTGTACCTGCTTAAACAGACAAAAAAGACAAAGCAGGAAAAAACACAGCAACGGGCAACATCTGTATGAATCACAGTATGAATATTAAACGTTACTTAACAGCACACAGTACTAATAAATGTTCTGTTGCCATAAAGCTGAAAACATTATTCATGCACACAGACCAGAAGGAAGAGAGCTGTAGTTCATTTGTCACTTCCAAAGACAAACCAATAGCAATTTGGGTACATTAAGTATAATTTGATTATAATATGATATCATTTTAATATAATATGATTTCTAGGTTTTTTTACAGTGTATTGTAAACGAAGCAAAATGCAAAAAGAGCAAAAATGTAACTTGCTATTCAAAAACAGATATTTTAGGTCACACAGTCCTCCTAAACTATAACCAAAGAGCTTTGGTAATATATTTTATAGTTTATAGTTTCCTCTGTCATGGCTGTCATGGCTGCAGATGTGCAGATGTGGAGTGTACTAAAGTAATCAGTAACAAGGATTAAAGATTTGTTATTGTGAAAGGGAAATTAGAGAAATTGTTATATTAGTTAATATTTAGATCCCCTCCCCATAGGTAGTGGTAAATGTTTTTTCAAACCATACTTGATAACATAACGGCGGTGACTTTAATATTGTGTTAAACAATAAATTAGACACAAACAAACAACAAGGAAATTATCAACAATGAGAGATCACAAATTGGCAAAGAAGACATCAGAAATTGGTAAAAAATTCAATTTAATTATAAACCTGAACATGGGGAACTCCCACCATCCTGGAAAGAAGGTTTTTGAAAGAAGGTGAAAGAAAGTTAAGTGATTGTCATTATGAATCTCTGAATCTCTGCACAGCACACAATGAAATGTGTTTAACCCATCACCCTGGCAGAGTAGAGTGTGGGGATGGTACTTTGCTCAGTGGCACCTCAGTGGTACACAAGGATGCCGGTTAGAGACTCAGAACCTTTTTTTTTTTTTGCAGAAGATGTGATCTGTTATTTAGGGGATCGTCATAAATGTCTCCATAAATTACATCAATTAAAACCTTGGAGTTACGATAACAAGAAGAATTGAAAAGTTATATGAGATCAATAATATAAAGAAGGATAAGGACATCAGGAATGATCTTGAGAGCTGGGCCTTTCATTGGATTTTAGTCTACTGTCATGGTGACCGGTGTGGCATGGACATCGAGGATGCAATCGCTTCGACTTATACACATAAAAGGGGGATTTATTATAAATAAAGTACAATACTATACATTGGACAGGATACATAGCATATGCAATGACCCGATGAACACGTGATACAAACTGGGAAGATTTATACAGCAGGTGCAAACACTCAGGAATTTGATGAGCACAATCTCTGGCACATTAATCTCTGGTCCTGAAGCGTATCCAGAGCACCACGCAATGCCAGTCTATGACATTCATGAACAGAAAAGGTAAAGGTTAATTTTCTTCCACGACTCCTTTATCTTTATCATTGCCTGTTGAATTACTTGTGAAACAATTCAAAATCTTGAATAAAAACATAATAATTTGGAATAGTCAAAGACATTCAACACTAAAGTTAAGGAAATTAGACCTATTATATCAGGTGTAATGAGAAATATGACAGAAATACTCAAAAGGAAGGGGGATTCAAAGCCTAATTAGAGATGGAGATAAGAAAAAAAAAGTCACTTAAAGAATTTGATACTATCACTGTGGATTAAATTGAGGATTAATATAGTACGTAAATATAAATTAGAAGAAAGATATTAGTTTGATTAATGAGCTTATGACACAGACTTCTTTCTTAATACTGTGTACAGTAAAAAAAAGATGGGACCTTAATGACCTTTCGGGAGATAAATAATATGTTACCAGGAAAAATGTAGGTTCTCACGTTTTATGAGAGGGACGTAAATGTAAATTTGGAGTGATTTCTATAATAGTAATTATAGAGTGATATCAACCTTGCTGTGCATCTGGAAAGTATTCACATGACCAAGGGCTGACGGTGGAAGGATGCGCAGTACATTTACATTTACATTTACAGCATTTATCAGACGCCCTTATCCAGAGCGACTTACAGTCAGTAGTTACAGGGACAGTTTTCCCTGGAGCAACTTAGGGTTAAGTGTCTTGCTCAGGGGATTCGAACCCGGGTCTTCTGGTTCATAGGCGAGTGTGTTACCCACTAGCCTCCTACCACACCAGAAGAAGGACATCATGGCACAGAAGGGATTTATAATGAAAAACAAAGGAACCGGCATGAGGGGCAAAAGAAAAACAACTTAAACCAACCGTGAGGCGTGTGGCGTTAAGCCAGGAACTGAGGATACACGTAACAGGTACGACAGAGTACACATTAATGCAGCATTGTAGTCCCGCTGCAGTCTATTCCATAACTGGTCTATTCCCAGTCTAGGACCCTAATCATGGACTCCTAATCAGCCACATCTGTCTGTGATCAGAGTGCATGACTTTTTCCACATTTCCAAAAGTTACGCCCTTGTTCCAAAATTAATTTGATGCATTTTTTTCCTCAGAATTCTACACACAACACCCCATAATGACAACTTGACACAAGTCTACTTGTGGTTTTGTCAAATTTATTAAAAATAAAAAAAAAAACCCTGAGAAATCACACATACAGTGGAGGAAATCATTATTTGACCCCTCGTTGATTTTGTAAGTTTGTCCAATGACAAAGAAATGAGAACAGTATAATTTTGGTGGTAGGTTTATTTTAACAGTTACAGATAGCACATCATTGAGTGAAATAAGTATTTGAACCCTCTAACAAAAAAAGACTTAATACTTAGTGACCAAGTTTGCACACATTTTAGGAGGAATTTTGGTCCACTCCTCTTTGCAGATCATCTCTAAATCACTAAGGTTTCGAGGCTGTTTCTGTGCAACTTTGAGCTTCAGCTCCCTCCATAGGTTTACGTTTACATTTACGACATTTATCAGACGCCCTTATCCAGAGCGACTTACAATCAGTAGTTTCAGGGGACAGTCTCCCTGGAGCAACTTAGGGTTAAGTGTCTTGCTCAGGGACACAATGGTAGTAAGCGGGATTTGAACCTGGGACTTCTGGTTCATAGGCGAGTGTGTTTCCCACTAGGCTACTACCACCCCCATAGGTTTTCTATTGGATTAAGGTCAGGAGACTGACTTGGCCACTCCATGACCTTAATGTGCTTCTTCTTGAGCCACTCCTTTGTTGCCTTTGCTGTATGTTTTGGATCATCCACGACCCATTTTCAATTTCCTGGCAGAGGGAAGGAGGTTGTCGCTCAGGATTTTATGATACATGGCTCCATCCATTTTCCCGTTGATGCGGTGAAGTTGTCCTGTGCCCTTAGCAGAAAAACACCCCCAAAGCAAAATGTTTCCACCTCCATGCTTGACAGTGTTTTGGGGGTCATAGGCAGCATTTTTCTTCCTCCAAACACAGCGAGTTGAGTTAATGCCAAAGAGCTCAATTTTGGTCTCATCTGACCACAGCACCTTCTCCCAGTCACTCTCTGAATCATTCAGGTGTTCATTGGCAAACTCCAGATGGGCCTGCACATGTGCCCTCTTGAGCAGGGGGACCTTGCGAGCACTGCAGGATTTTAGTCCATTGCGGTGTAATGTGTTTCCAATGGTTTTCTTGGTGACTGTGGTCACAGCTAATTTGAGGTCATTAACTAACTCCTCCCGTGTAGTTCTAGGATGATTTCTCACCTTTCTCAGAATCATTGAGACCCCACGAGGTGAGATCTTGTGTGGAGCCCCAGACCGAGGTCGATTGCTGGTCATTTTGTGCTCCTTCCATTTTCAAACAATTGCAGCAACAGTTGTCACCTTCTCTCCCAGCTTCTTGCTAATGGTTTTGTATAACATTCCAGCCTTGTGCAGGTCTACAATTTTGTCTCTGACATCCTTGGACAGCTCTTTGGTCTTTCCCATGTGGAGAGTTTGGAGTCTGCCTGATTGATTGATTGATTCTGTGGACAGGTGTCTTTTATAAGGGTGACTCTCCTAATTGAGTAGGAGAGTCAAACCACTCTGTGGGAGCCAGAACTCTTAATGGTTGTAGGGGTTCAAATACGTATTTCACTCAATGAAACGCAAATCAGTTTCTATCTTTTATTTAAAGTAATTTTTTCAATTTTCCTTTTGATGTGCTATCTGTCACTGTTAAAATAAACCTACCATTAAAATGATACTGTTCTGAGACTTTTCATTACTTTGTCATTGGACAAACTTACAAAATAAGTGAGGGGTCAAATAATTATTTCCTCCACTGTATAAGTTATCAAAGCCTTTGCTCAATACTTTGTTGATGCACCTTTCGCAGCAATTAGAGTCTTTTTGAATATGATGCTACAAGCTTGGCACACCGATCCTTGCCCAGTTTAGCCCATTCCTCTTTGCTGCACCTCTCAAACTCCATCAGCTTGGATGGGAAGTGTCAGTGAACAGACATTTTAAAATCTCTATAGCGATGTTGAATTGCATTCAAGTCTGGTCTCTGGCCACTCGAGGACATTCACAGAGTTGTCCTGAAGCCACCCCTTTGATGTCTTGGCTGTGTGCTTAGAGTCCTGCTGAAAGATGTCCTGAGCACTCTGTTTTTTCAGGTTTTCATCCAGGATGTCTCTGTACATTGCTGCTGTCATCTTACACTCTATTTCGACTAGTCTCACAGTTCTTGCAGCTGCAGATTAACACCCCCACAGCATGATGCTGGCAGCACCATGCTTCACTGTAGGGATGATATTGGTCTGGTGATGAGCGACACCTGGATCCAACTAAATGAAATGCCTGGCATTCAATCAATCAAAACTCTTTTTCTCATCAGAACAGAGAATTTTGTTTCATATGGTCTGAGACTCTTTCATGTGCCTTCTTCTAAGGAGTGGCTTCCATCTGGCCATACAGGCCTGATTGGTGGATTGCTGCAGTGATGGTTGTCCTTTTAGAAGGGTTAGAACACTTTTGAAAAAATGCAGTAAGAGTCTTTTTCACTCCAAAAATAGTGACAAGTCAGTATTTTATCAATTGCACAGCATGCTGAAGACAGTGTGGAACAAAAATGCAACATACTCTAATCTGGTTCTGTCCTTGTCTTGAAAAGTTTTGGCAGAATGTTCATTTGACACTTGTCAAGATTCTGGGTCTACGAATACCTTGGTCACGCATGGTGGAGTATTTTGGTAATATGACAGGGAACATTGTGTTAAAAGATTTTCTTTAAAAAATTGTTAGCATAATCTGACTTTTGAAATGGAAATGAATGGGTATAAATAAAGTAGGCTGCAGAATTGTATTGTTCTGTACAGTGCTAATCTAGCACTGGTTTTAGTTGCATTGCTTTATTACTGAATATATACCATTGACACAGTGGCTCACTTCTAAACAGAAGCAGACTCCAACCACAACTCTGAATTGTTGTTTACATGGTTGTCTTCCATGCATCAGAGGACCAAAATTCACTCAAGAGGCTACTTATGGTCCTCCGTTGCTTGACCCAGAATAAATCTTGCTGAGTGCTGCAATCAGAATGGTGCAACAAGAAGAAGGCATGTTTAGAGAGTTCGAGGCAGGAAGAGGTAATGTGTGTTTTTCACCCAGCGTATGCACTGATATGTGTAGATGAAGTGTATTGCAAACTCCTCCAGCTCCGGGTTTGTGTTTTTCAGTGTGCATTTGTGATTGGTTGCTGTCTGCTTTGAGGTGGCACTCGTACCGTTTGTGAGAAACTCTGCTGGTTGGCTCCAGGACACATATGCACCTTTTAAATGTGGGGGGGCTCCCAGCTAGCAACCCTGTGACTAACTCACATTTGATTTTTATATGGTCACCACTAACATGAGCCAGATGTTGTTGCCTTCAGTGAGAGAGCCATTTATTCCCTCGTCTTCTTCGAGCACCTCCTTTACCTTAATCTTTTCGTTTAGTGAGGACATGCACAGCAAGTGACAGTTGTCTTTATAATGACATGACCCAGAATGAGCAATGTGACAAGGTTAACTTCAAAGACTGCTTGCCAGCATATGCTCATTGGACCTGAAGGCGCTGAGTCAACAGCACAATCTCACAATCTTCCTTATTCTGTGAAATTGAGATGTTGTCTTGGAATTTGTATTGAGCATTTGGACCGATAAAGAGCAGTGAATGTGAAGGTATGAAATATGAGGTGAAGGTCTGCCTGTGCCCTCAGTGTCTGCAACATAAAAGCCCATATTTGTTCCAAATTGAACATCTTTTAAGCAAAACACATATTTCATTCTGGGCAAAAACAATCGGTCAGCCATGACCTTCCCATAAATTCAGTGTCTAATGTCTTGGTTGAAATGAGGCTGCAAAAAAAAAAGACGTTTTGTTTGACAAATGGAAATCATAAATTCCCTGTCTTCTAAAAGGCATTTATAGGAAGCAACCAGGATCTCCTACTGATTGTGGTTGAACTCCCAGTGTGATACCCAGTGGTTGAACTCAGGTCAAATATTTGAAAATTTTTTAGGATGGCAGTTCTTCTTGAGTCTTCCAGGTAAACAGTACCAAACTAAAGTGATACAATTGCACCTCTGTCTATTGCACCCACAGTGGGAATATGAGTGATTTACAATCAATAGTTACAGGGACAGTGTAGCAACTCAGGATCAGATGGCTTGCTCAGTGACACAATGATAGTGCAATGCGTACGTAAAAATTTCACTTTTTGTTATATTTCAGCCTTTTCTAAAATCATTATCACAGCACCCCATATTGACAGAAAAACAAAGTTGTTGACAGAAAAAAAATTGTTGACATTTTTGCAGATTTATTATTTGTGTCTTGCTCAGGGATATATTGGTAGTAAGTGGGGTTTGAACCTGGGTCTTCTGGTTCATAGGCAAGTGTTTTACCTAGTTGTTGTAAAGCCACTACTTCATTATTTTAGCTGTGTGTTTAGGGTCATTATCTTGAAGGCAAACCTTTGGCACAGTCTGAGGTCCCGAGCACTCTGGAGAAGGTTTTAGTCCAGGAGATCCCTGTACTTGGCCGCATTCATCTTTCCCTCAACCAGTCCTCCTGACCCTGCAGCTGCAAAACACCCCCACAGCATGATGCTGCCACCACCATCTTCACTGTATTTGACAGGTAAATGAGCTGTGCCTGGTTTTGGTGCCTACACACATACCACTTAGAAGGCCACTTGGAGTCCTTCAGGTGTTTTTTTTTAGCAAACTCCGTGCTGGCCTTCGTGTGTCTTGCACTGATAAGAGCTTTCCAAAGGGTCACTCTGCCATAAAGCCCCAACTAGTGGAGGGCTGCAGTGATGGTTGACTTTCTACAACTTTCTCCCATCTCCTAACTGCATCTCTGGAGCTCAGACACAGTGATCTTTGAGTTCCTCTTTACCTCTCTCACCAAAGCTCGTCTTCCCCGATAGCTCAGTTTGGCCGGATAGCCAGATGTAGGAAGAGTTCTGGTCATCCCCAATGTCTTCCATTTAAGGATTATGGAGACCACTGTGCTCTTAGGAAACATTTTGTTTTGTAACCATGGCAAGATCTGTGCCTAGCCTTAATTTTTTCTCTGAGCTCTTCAGGCAGTTCCTTCGACCTCATGATTATCATTTCTCTGAAATGCATTGTGAGCTGTAAGGTCTTATCAAGTCCAACCAGTATAATCAATGCAGCTGGACTCAAATGAAGGTCTAGAACCATCTCAAAGATGATCAGAAGATCACCTTAGTTAAAAAATATGAGTGTCACAGCGAAGGGTCTGAAAACCATGTGATATTTCAGTCTGTCTGAAAAAAAATCTGCAAAAATCTCAACAATTCTGTGTTTTTCTGTCAATATGGGGTGCTCTGTGTACATTCCACTGGACTTTAGTAAATGTTTTAGTAAATGTCTGCAATATAACAAAGACTGAAAGGGTCAGAATACTTCCCGTATCCACTGTAAGTGGGATTTGTGATTTTGTGGTCTTCTGGTTCATAGAGTGTGTTACTAGGCTACAACAATCCCTGCAGACAGTGGTCTTTTAGAGATTTACCTGACTAGAGATGGATTCCCCCTCAGATGAAGTAAGATACTCTGCTAGTGTGCTCTGCTAGTAGACCATTATTCCTGGCATTCATGGGCACATAAAACCAACCTAATAGTTATAACAGACCACCTACACACCTATTACAATGGTATTTTTTAGAAGGATAGTTTAAGAAATGCTAGGGAACAGTTTCAAGTTGTTTTAACATTTTCCATTTCTCAATCTGTCCATGTTGAAATAAATAAAACAACATTATGGGCCCACCTCACAAAAATTACTTAAAGAATCTGGACTCCATCAATAGTTCATAGCTAATATTGCAAAGTATTAGTTATGTGATTTGTGATCACTTTTAATCAAATGAACCTGACAGATGGTCGAAATATTTGAAAGTGTTCACCTTTCAGGAAGTAGACGTTTTTCAATTACGTTTTACGCGCAACCTGGCAGCCATTTTGATCAAAAACCAAGAATTTGATTTTGAGCTTGGTGCCTATCTCCTGCTGGTCTCATCCTGGATTATGATGAAAGCACAAATCACCAGAGTGTCCAGGTGATGCCAGAAGAACATTTGTTTTTCTGCAAGCACGCTGCCTCAAAAGCAACCCCTTGGCTTGAGAGCTGAGATAAGTCTTTCAAACTGCTGAATATCAAAACTGCACTTTGAAACGTGGATATATGTACAAGAAGTCAATCCTCTTTAAGTCAGGTCAATGTCTGGGCAAAAATCACCATCTGAGGCTTTTGACAGGAATGATCAAGATTAATTTGTGTGACTTGCTTCTAGGCCAGCGGCCACATGGTGACACGGCAGATAGTATAGATGGGTTGTCTCAAAATTGTCCGTAAGTGTTTGTGGGTGAGTGGATGGTGTGTGAATGGTGGGCTATGCCCCTCTCGTCACCGAGAATGGCTCCAGAAGCCGCAATCCAGCTCCGGATTCGGTGGTTATGGACAGTGAGCGAGCAATGAGTCTGTCTCTCCAACTAGTTTATAGAGAGGGCTATTTTAGTTTCTAATATATATATATATATATATATATAGATATATTATATATATATATATATATATATATATATATATATATATATATATATATATATATATATATATATATATATATATATATATATATATATATATATATATATATATAATTTTTTTATTTTTATTTCATGCACTGTCAATACTCCTGTCAATCACAGTGAGGGTATTACGCTAACTGAACTTCACTCAGGATAGTGAGAATTATAACACAGGGCAGGTGTGACCAATAAAAAGTCTTCTGATGTGCCACATTATAATCGATTCTGTGCCAACTGGTTATTCTTTCCAGTTGAAGTTTAAGTAACATTGACGGTATGGTGATATTTAAGTTCCGTAACAAACAACTATGTATCCAGATACAACTGACATGGTTGTTTAATTGTTCTACCCCCCTGCCCCGCCCTGTAAAGGACAGCAGTGGTGCATTCTTTTTTTGTGTGACTGTGCAACAGGTAAATGGTGTTTCAGAAACAGGACAAACAAAAGCAGGGGGATCGCTAAAGAGGGAAGAGAGAGGTTTAATCGAAACAAAATGCAGTTGTTCAGATGTAGGCCAAGATCCCAGTTGGATCTTACTTCAAAGATCTCTTGTTGCCTTGGTCTCCGGGCGCACCTGCATAGTGTTAGAGAATGGTGTCATCGCTTCTGGTGTGGAGAAAGCTTATGGCCTCGATGAAGGGGGGTGGTGAGAGAAGAGAAGGAAAACTTTTGATTTTTCTTGTCCAAAAATGCTGTTCTCACAGCATGCTTCTCATTTCTAATTAATAGACTCACCCTGACACTGCAAATGTCTTGAATTGTTCTGGTTACACCAATTTGCTGCAGATTTCAGTGCTAAGATACAGAGCATTACATGGCAAAACCTGGCACCAATTAGCTGTGGATACTAGAAACAAGGTGCTAGTCCACAGTTTATGGGTCCTTACAGGGGTCCTTACATTGATTCAATTGCACACAGTTAGCGTTGAAACTTCGTAGACCACCAGGGTTTCATTGTACCAATGCTGTGGTCCCGACAGTACTGTGCAGAATAAACGGTATAAACTGTATGTTATATAAATTTGGCCACGGATCCTTAAAAAGCTATATTGGTCATTTTGATTTTATAAATCACTAAATAAGGGATTGGAATCCTGGAGGAACTTAATGATAGAATGTGAACAAGTATTGTGTTTTTAAACTACTTTCTGAATATTTTTTAATGTAAACTCTAAATCCTAAATGTTTCTATGATCATTTGCTTCATACAACCTTCTGGTATTTCACTTGCCTTATGGGCATGAGAGAAACTCCAGTTTCAGTGGAATTGCCCAGATATTATTTAAACTGGTATATGGTTTTGCTATATATTGATGTATCTGTAAAAGTTTATTATACAGTTTCCTGCTGCACTGCATTTGCTATGGACACATTTCGCATATTAATTTACAGATGAAATTATATACTGCAATATATTATAACATCAACAACATTTATTTCTTATATGGCACATAATCACATACAGAATGTCTTAATGGGCTTTGACAGACCCTACTGTTGACACCCCACGTTTGACCCTTCTGCACACAAGAAAACATTCCAGAAAACAAAAAGAAAGGAAGAAACCTTGCGAAGGAGTGAAACATAGATCCCTTTCCAGCGTAGAGTGAGCCTGCAAGTGGTGTCAGCCTCATGGTGTACATTGCATGTCCATTATAATTCTAAGATCCCTGAAGTTTTAGCCATTATGGTGGTGGCTGTGGTCACCCTCTGGTACATTCAATGCTGAGTCGTCTTGTCAGCAGTTCATTGTCAGGGACCATTATGCCTCTGGCTGGTCTCTTCGTTGGACTCTGGAGGTGGTCTATGGAGGTGGTCTAGAGTTGGAAATACCGTCTATCATTATATGTATGTTTGTGTGAGTGTCATATATAAGAAAAAAAATGTCTTTCATACAAGAGCATTTGAGACTAGCTAAACAGGTCACCTCAGGGTCGTATTAATTTGTAGCCCCGCCCTTGTTTGTCACTTAACTTTTGCTTAAAGTGTTGGGAAACCTGGGCTTACATTGTTAAACAAACACTTGGCGAGTTTAGCTCATAATCCAGCAAACAACTTGAACAATGTCAAGGCCATTGATTCAGCCTGCTAATCCAATTCCTTCCCCTTAACTTGACTCGGACTGCTGCCTGCCGGTCTGCTGTCTGGTGCAGGCTTTCTTTGCTGGCCCTTTTCTGTCCAGTCAACAACCAGCGAGTCCCAATTGTTTTGACAGCTTCGCTGACGATGCATTTTCCCACACCCACGCTGTCCCAATGACCGCATGACGTTTCATGTGGACATGCCTGAAGTGCGTCCACCAGGAAGCAGCACATCCTTGTTTTTACACTTATAATAAAACACCATTAAAACTCAGTGGAAGGTCACAGGCAGAAAGGGTCTCATGTAAAAGTGAGTTTCGTCTGATTCATTGGATTGCTTGCTGTTAAGAACCAGCGACGTCATGGAGAGCCAAAGAAGGGTATTAGTGTGACCAAAACACCTGACCAGTAGCCAAGTAGACACCCACTGGCTCCTGTACGTCCTGTCATTGGGCGAAGCGGCAACTCCAAAACCCTTGGTTAAATCAACACATAGTACTCCAGCATTATTCAATGTAATATAAAATATAGAGTTTGAAACCTTATAAATTCATTGAAAAAAATGGCCCTGATCCACTAATCGGATTGGTCGAGATAATCTGCTTCATTCAATACCCAGTAACTTACCTAACAGCGATAAAAATCTCTGTAGCACATGGTGTATTTGTGACGTATTTTTGTCCATTGTAGGATCAGAATCAGATACAGAAGCTTTTACATGGAGAAGCTTGTGAATGGCATGTAATAAAATAAACATCGATTTCATCTTTTTACAGCTGTCAAATGTCCCTTGAGTCACCTTTAAATGCAGCAAAGTGTCTGTGAGGAAGGTAGAAAAAGAGAGAATCTTGAAGTCAGACTTCAAGTGCTCGATGTGGTGCCAATGACTTGTGTTCCCAGTAAATGATACTTGGACATCTTCTTTTGTGGCAGTGAACGCAACCCTTCTGGAATTTCTGAGCACTGTAAAAAAGAAAAAAATCACCCAGCAGAATCACACCTAAACCTATTCTTTTCACAGGATTAGTGTCCCTGTAGGCCATGGACGGAGCCTGTGTGTGTGAGAGAGAGAGAGAGCGAGAGAGAGAGAAAAAAACAGGGAGGGGAGGGGATTTTCAGCAAAATGACTCAGCACACAGAGCTCGTAATCCCCAGTGGCATAATATGTATCTACCCCGGCTCCCCAGCCCCCTAATCCCAGAGAGGGTCAAGCACCCCACAAACCCGAACACAGAAGCATAGAACACACATAAACAGCACACAGGGCTGGTCCTGACACACTGTGGACATGATGTCCCTCTGGACAGATAGCTAGATGGACATCTTCATGCAATAGCTGGCTTGAGCCCTGATCCGCTGACAGGCCACCGCGTGGCCAAAGGCCAAAGTGTGGTCACCAAAGTTGAGTGCCCAGGGCGGGTCTGGCCAGGTAACTTGGGTTAGTCTTTGGTGCTTAGTTTATGGTTAGCGATTATTCTTTGTGTTTAATGTTTTATCATCACTGTAGAGTGGGTCTGAGATTTTTAAGGAGGTTCTGTGCAAAATTAATGTCAAGGAGCCATAATGGCGTGAACTGGTTCTTGAAATATTAATAAAGAAAGCTTCTCAATATTGCAAGAAAAAGACTTCCTCAGAATAATTACTTTGCATTTATGAAAAATGTACAAAACTGTAATATTCCACGATGCTATGCAATTTTTTGGTGGTACTAAGCCAGTATTTTGAGTGTGATATTTCAGTACAACTTGCTGGTGGGTATTAAGGATGACAATCAGTCTTGTTGGTCCCCAAACACTGTATCTGAAGTCTCTTTCCAAAATTCAGCCTCTCTTAACGGCGAAGCAGAATGACCAAAGTACTCCTTACATATAACACCATTTCTATCCACTGCTGGACCATAGACAGGCTGGGGGAACTCGTATTAATGTGAAATCTGAAATTTTCATGTCAAAAGAAGTGTGTTAATTATATATGATATTTAAATACAGTTTTGATGTATTGGCAGGAGGAAGTTCAGTTGTCCAGAATGAGGAAATAGAGTGCTGCAAACTTCTCACATTTTAGATGTATTTTATAAAAACATGCTTAAAGTACATCTTCTGGATGTCAGAAGTATGTCAAACACAAAAAAAAATGGTTGGGTGGGAGTTTAGTACTTCTTAAGATATAGAAAACAAGCAATCAAACACTCCCAAAGTTCCACACCTATTATTGCACATTAAAAACAGGCAATCGTGAGTCATTCATTTAAAGACAATGTAAAATTATTATCTTCTACTGGCACAGTTACATTTCCAAAAAAAAGTGTCTGGGAGTCGTGTTCACAGTGGGCTCATTCTCAGGACCCCCGCAGTAAACCGTCACAGGCTTAAACTGGCACAGCCCCTATGACTGCACTCCCCAGCCATCTCACAAACAATTAGTTATAGAGTTGTCACACCGGTGGCTTGAACGGGTGACCTGTCCCACATTTCAGAGATGGAAAGAGGCACATGTGATTTAAGCGGTTAAGAGTGACGAAACCCAAGGGTACATTTCTTGGCTCTGGGGATGATGTTTGCCAATACGGAGTGTGGGGATCAGGTACTGGGACTTGCCTGACAGCAAAGAAGAGCAGGATTGTTTCGAAGAAGCTTCCCTCACATCTCAGAGTCCATGAAATTTGCAAAAGGCACAGTGTCCCCTGTCAGTGTCTATATAGACTATATACACTATATACACTAAACAATGAATCTGTAGGCAGAAAAGTACAGACATAATTACATCTGAGTCCTGTCTCCCGATGTCTGGTCCATGGCTGGTCACAGTATTTTTAGAGAGTCTGCATTGTTTTTGAGTAAAGTTCCTGGATTTGTGCTGATTAATGGAAAAACTCTGTCATTCTGCCTTTGTTT
Source organism: Denticeps clupeoides (assembly GCF_900700375.1). Classification (NCBI taxonomy): domain Eukaryota; kingdom Metazoa; phylum Chordata; class Actinopteri; order Clupeiformes; family Denticipitidae; genus Denticeps; species Denticeps clupeoides. The sequence goes on along the minus strand of NC_041716.1, from coordinate 6,212,306 downwards.
TTTTCCCATTTAGCCACCAACCAACGTCAAAACAATCAGTATATTTTGTGTATAGTTACTGTATACCTATAGTAGGGAACATTCAGCTCTGATTCTTTATATTCTGAAGACCAGATAACGTCAAACTGGGATGGAATTGGAGAGGTAAGTTCGTGGCATTGGTTCTCAAACCTTTTGCTTTTTCAGTTGAGTTAACAGTCTGATCATGTTGAAGAGGGTCATGTCAGGATGAGAAGTGAGATTTTTAATACATGAAAATAAATGGCACAATGGCCAGAAGCATACAAACACCTGAAAAACACACAGCACACAAAAACAACATTAATTTTGGACCCGGAGGTGTGGGAAATACTACAGTGTGAAGTGTGTTAACCACCACTGCATAACACGTATCATCTGTGGGTGAATGGGTATAATCTGTCTAACCCACGACCACCAAGGCATCACAGCAATCTCCCAGATCTGCACAGAAAAGCAGAAAATTCAATTATTCAAATATGACAAACAGTCTAATTGAATTTGCCTACAGAGCTGATGACGTTGCTGAATATGGAATATTATCATCTAGCAATTCTGTGCGTCACTGACAGAAACAGCACAGCTCATTAATTGAATCTTAAGAGTCAAGCAGATTTGATGTTGCACTTTGATGATTTGTGGCAGACAGTTGATGAGCAGTGTTTTATTGTGGATATTCGATCCACAATTAGATTTATGATCATCCGTACGAGGGACCCTTGGAGAACTAACTGTGACCGCGGTGGTGGTGGGGCGGTGGGGTCCAGGCGATCTGAACACCTGCACACAGATGGGTTGACTGAAAATACCCAGGGATCATATTTACAGCCAGGCTGCTTGTAATGTCCCCGCTCTTGGGCTCATGCCAGCCTTGGCAATGTGGACAAGTTAAGTCCAGCATGGTGGAAATAGCCTCTGAGGTCATAAACTGGAGGGAAAGGAGTCTGGTGAGCCGGCCCTTTTAGCCCCCCATTGCTGAGCTATGGAACCCTGACATTGGGAAAACAGGAGGTCAAGAGTCCATCACATTCATTTGTAAAGAAGATGCCTAATGGGGGATTGCAGCAGCGTCAGGGCAACCATACAGCTTCCAAAATCTCACAGTGATGTCAGGCGATAAAATAAGGTGCTAAAAATGTATTGTGATGAAGGACATAATCATCCATTATGAGTGACATGAAGGTGCATGGTGTCTGGTTTATGACAGCTGCTATTTGTTCCTTTGATAGCTCAGCTGGTAGAGCGGAGGACTGTAGTTGTAGGGGCAGTGGTGGCCTAGCGGTTAAGGAAGTGACCCTGTAATCAGAAGGTTGCCGGTTTGAATCCCGATCTGCCAAGGGGCCACTGAGGTGCCACTGAGCAAAGCACCGTCCCCACACACTGCTCCCCGGGCGCCTGTCATGGCTGCCCACTGCTCACTCAGGGTGATGGGTTAAATGTAGAGGACAAATTTCACTGTGTGCACCATGTGCTGTGCTGCTGTGTATCACATGTGACAATCACTTCACTTTACTTACTATTACTGTTACACTTTTATTGCATAGAGCCATTTTCATAATGATTGTATGCTGCTGTCAACAGAGCATAATATACAACATATTACAATCATTTTAACACAGGTCTGTTCCATTTTAATAACTTGTGTGACCCTCCCAATGCAAATAAAATTATATAATTATTTTAGGGTATAATTATAAGGTTTTAGGGCACGTCTCTTCTAAACTTTCACTGGAAATTATAATTCTTAAAGTTTCAATTCCCATATTTGTATTTGTCTTTTGAACAACTGGCTTTGGATGAAAGCGTAACTGGTTTAACCTGGCTGCTTTTGAACCTGCACTAACGCTCTATGGGGAGTTCCAGCATGTCACGCAGTCCTGACCAGGTGCACACCCACATGCCATGATGCTTTGTCTGCTCCTTTTAATAGTCACCAACTCAAACATCATGAATTTTGGCGGCAGACTGAAAGGGGTCATAATAAAAGTCTAATATTTCACATGCAGCTTTTAAAAAGTAATGTATTCACATTTTATTGCCACAGAAAAGTATTAGCAGTAGATATAATATAGTTCATTTTAATCATTTTTAAGATACAGTAATATTTAAATCGTGGATATGAAAAACTTAAATGATGTTATTTGCTCCTCAGTAATGTTGGATAGACATCAGATTGTTGAGTGGGAGTGGGAAAGAAAAGGCATTACATTTAGTGCGTTTAATTATTAATCAAACCAATTAAAACCACACCCACAGACCCAAGACACCAAAAGACAGTTGTGGGCATCTAATACATCCCCGTCTTCATCCCCAACCTCTACCCAATAAGAAAAGAGGAGCAAAAGAGCTGTCAACATTCCCGCCGGACCCCTCCCACCCACCCACCCTCCCTCCCTCCCCCCCTCCCCGACTCCCACCCCTGCGCGGTACAGTTGGCGCAGCTGGGCGGACGCGGCCGCACTCATGCCGACGGCCGCGGGGACGCGACGCCAGAGGAGCGCAACCTGCGGCTCTTCCCGCTGACCGCGACGGAGCGCTGGATTACTGTCCATGGGGAATATATATACATATATATATATATAGATATATATTTTTTTTAACTTTAACAGAATCTAATGCGGCGGTGCGCGAGGAAAAAACTTCCAAGAGGATGAATGGTTGTGATTAAAGAAAATTCTGCATAAAACAAAAAAAAGAAGAAGAAGATACCCAAAACCTACAGAGATATTTAGATATTTTATTAGGGTGAAATTAACCATGTTCGGTTTCAGTAAAGCTCGGTGCTCCTCTCGGACTCTGAAAGCGACCGCCGCTGGTTTTGGGGCTCCGGGATTAAGACCTCCATCCAGGAGCGGCGCATCTTCACCTGAGCGATCGAGCGCCTCCTCCTCACGCCTCTACTTCGCCTTCATCCTGCTGCTGCTCACGCTCACACCCCGGGTCGACTCGTCGTGGTGGTGAGTACAGCCCGCAGCGGGGCTGCGACCCCCATGACCTGAGCATCTTTTATTTGATGAACCTGATTCTAGGTTGCCAGATCTTGAGAAATACGGAAAAAACGGTTACCCAAAACATAATATCGTGCAGTTCCTTTTTTTCCCGTTTGTCACGGGTATCCACTTTGGTCCGAGTTAAATTTTGTTACGTTTGTCGTCTTCATTATAGCTATTTAAAAATGAGCGACTGTCGCGGAGTAAATTTCGCATTAGAAAAACGCGCTCTGGCAACCCCGGTTGCGTGCGACAGTGCAGGATTGTTTACGCAGGTCCTCCTCATCCTCTCCCAACGTTTATACAGAGATGTGCAATCCATGTCACTTGTTAGCGTCGTACATTTTTAAAGCAGTATATCACTTCAGATTATATTTTCCCATAATAATAATTTACAGTTTTTTTTGTGTTTTCCAAGACCGAGACAAACCGCCAAACCTAATTAATATTATACTAACATATTATTTCAGACTTTAAAAATTTAATAAATTACATTAGTAGTATTGCCAATTTGCAGCAATTATATTTCTATAAATGAACCATTATTATACTGTGATGATAGGATTAATGTTTTTTATTCATTGTTTTTTTTTATATTTTAGGTTTCAAAAAGATAACAATGTTGAAAACATAGATAGTAATAGAAGTAGTAGGAAAAGCAATAATAAGATGTCATGATAAAAGGTTGCCCTTTCTTGAAGCATTTCCTTGAATATCACTTGGCATGCATCAAAGTCCTTAACCCAGTCCACAAATTATTTGCTGTGGTAATTTATCTGACACATTTAAACTGTTTTGTAACCTAAAGTTAAGCCTATTTGTATCGTACTACAGCAGATCTGAATTCTGGGATTATGCCAGGCACAATTTTTTGAAACCCAATAACAGGCTGCTTTTACCTGGCACATGCAAAGCTTTTTTTGCCTGCTAATTTTTTTCAGCAACACAGTTACAGCTACAACCGCAATTTATATCCACCCGTTTGGCAACGTATTTATATCCGCCTCTGCTGGAGTCATAGCACAATGAGGCACAACAGTCATTAATTTGTCAGGTACTCCAAATTAGTTGAAAAAAAATACCCAGATGCAGGAATCGGGGGCAAAGGTGATGTGCGAATATGCGAGGAAGTGTTAGTGTGCTTTAGAGAGAGCATGAGATGAGAAATATGTAGCTTTGGCATGTGCTTGGGGGAGTGTAGAAAGAAACAAAGCGAGGAGGAGGGAAACGTGCACAGGTCTACCAGCACTTGGGCTTTCATTGATTAAGAGCATCTAGCTGTTAGAGGTCAGGGTCACTGTCGTGGGAAGAGGCCATGAGCAGATGCAAGGGTTGTGTTTTTGACATTTGACTAAAAAGGGTGAGCACAGAACAGACTCATCGCAGACTCTACAAAATGTTAGTGAGTGAGAATTGAATCCGTCTAGCCCGTGACGACAGTCCGAGTCCTGCTTTACCCAGGGCCTTAACATCACCAATGAAAGTTGCTCTGTCACACCGTCAGCCCCATTGGGCTCAGGTGAGCAGACCATGTGTTCAGATACTGATGTGTTGGTGCTGCCGCCATGCATAGCTAGATTAGCTGTAAATGTGTGTAATCCTTCAGAGAAAAGGGCATTGAGGGTACAAGCATGCAAAAAAGCACTTAGTCTGGACTTCTGGCTTGTGTTACCTGTCGCACATGTGAGATTCAGTTGTTGTCCAATCTGAATTCTTGAAAAAAATTTCTGCTAGTCTCTCTGCGTATTTGGTTTAGCAGTCGATGTAGGCCTGACATGACTATAACGATGACTGAGTTTGTGATGTCCTGTGATCAAGGGCTATTGTGAGAAAATAAAATTAAGGGGAATGCAGGAGGAAATGATGACAGAAGACCTTGAGCTTTGTGTTGCCAGGTTGTGCAGGTTGGAAATTGGTATTTTGGACAAATAACTGCTAATTGAGAGTAGGTATTGCAGAGTGATGTCTATTTAATTAGCACGGCACTTAAAATTTGATTTTTTTATTAGGAGCTAAAACAACTATCTGGCAACACTTCACACTGCTTTGAAGGTTTGGCATAAGAGCAGGTTTTACATGGTCAAGAAAAAGTTTTTGTTTGGGAAAACAATGATCAAAATTCATCTTCCAAGGGGCAGAATTAATAATATTCAAACACTGGACCAGAGTTGGCCCAAGGCTAAATTTCATCAGCGATATTGCGATATATTGATTCTAACATACAAATGCATGTGACTCAACAGCAGACCCACAATTTATAATTATATCAGCATTCTGTTTCCTTCCCAAGGGGGCAGCCCTGTCTGTGGGGGCTGGGTGGGAGTTCATAAGAGGGGGTGGGTGGGTGCTATGTAGCGTCCATGAAGGTGGCAAATCCCCATAGTCATGCATTCTTTCTCCAGTCATGCCTGACCATAACTAGGACCAGCCCGTCTGCTTGCGGCCCCTCCGAAAAAATCAGCGTTTGTTTAATAGCTTTTATGGCACGCTGTTGTAGCCCCGCAGCTAATGATTTACTACGTCCGTAAAAAAAAAAAAAACAGTGCTCTGTGTGGGCGTGATTGGATGTGTGGGTACGCTTAGTGTGTGTCTGTGAGAGGCTGGCGTCCCGGAGCTTGAGTGCTGGGCTGAGCAGCAGACGAGGCCTGCGTCCTTGTTCGCACCTTCAGGGGCCGTTCGGAAGATTACAGGCTCTTACTGTCACTGACCCGCATCCAGAGTCAGAATCGTAAAATTCGCACACACACACACACTTACACACACACAGCACACATACCTTTACATACATAATGTTCTAAGTGCGGGCCAGTATTTTGGGTAAGAGCACACATCTTAAACCCACAGGTCCTGGCAGCCAAAGTGAGCCCTCGCTGTCGTTGGTGATTTATGTTACCATCAGTTGCCTTGACTCAAGCTTCAGGAAAAAAAAAGTGCTTGAGTGCCTGAAACATCAACCCACCCTGTAACCCCCCACTTGTAAACCCCCTCCCGTGCAACACCTTTATGGCATGGTAATAAAAGCTCAGAATCGTCAGGAAGATTTGATGACAATTACCCTGGTTTGGGTCAGGAGACATCCTGAGTGGGATTGGGGCATTGAGGGGGCCACTAAATTGGGCCACTTGCTGTCAATATGATATTTATGGCATGTATTGCCATGTCGTCTGGAGAACGGCTGATGCTTCGGACAAGGCAAAACACAAGCAGGGGCCTACCGTGCTGCATGAACGCTGACATTTCACATGTCCCATCCACCCCAGAATCATACACATGCAAACGTTGCAAATTTACACAGATGCAGTCTCTCTCCGTGGGCTGGCACAGCTACGCTCCCCCGCTATGCCACACGCACGCGCAGGGTCTCAAGCAAAGTGTTTGTAACAGTAAGAGAATAAACAGTGTGAGATTTGGCAGTGATGAAGAGGAGGGCCATAAGAGGAATGGAAATAGTCCCTGGGTCTTCAGCAGTGACATTTTGCTCACTTGCTTACTCTCGTCTTAGTATGAACCAACAGTACAACGCAGAGTCCAGTCAGCAAACTTTAATACTTACATTTACACAAATATTTGGTTTCATTACAATACATTGTATTAATTTTGCAGGACTATCTCCATCATGGGACACATAGGAGACATCAGAAATGATAACTGTGCATATGAAAGAGTTGAGGTTTAGAGGAAGAGGTCTTCTAGGAAGGCACGAGTCTTTGAGATATGAAAGAAAAGGATGCCACATTCTGACAGTTAAGATTTTGGCTGTGCTCAGTTATTATAACATAAATATTAACCTTTGATTGATGCACTACATCTGTATCAGCATTATTCATTAAAAAAGCTGAAGGTTGCAAAAGTCATGCTTTTATTAACCTTCAAATTACAAAATAAAAAATAAGCCTAATGGAAACGATACTTTCATGCACATAGATTTGTTCCAGTAGAATTCAGAAATCAGGAGAATTAAAAAATATTCAATAAAATTTTATTTTGCACAATTGAATTACTGTTTGTGCAATTCAGATTCAAATATGTTCAATTCAATTTAAATTAAAATGCCGTATTTAGTTTTTTCAGACTATGTTATCGGTCTGAGATGCTATTGAACAGCATATCTTAAATAGTAAATTTACACACTTCTGATATGAAACCCCAGACTGTCACCTCCCACAAAAGCCCGATGACCACTCCCATCTGTAAAAGGCTCGCCTGTATGTAATAGGTCACTTATCGCCCTGCGTAGCTGCAATACACATAAAGCTGCCTGAACGGCATCATCCATCACCATGATTCTAAGATTCTCTTAATGATTTTTTCTTTTAAATGACTTCACTTTGGACACATAACATCACCGAATGAGAGCAGCCATTTTTACACTTAGTTTCAGTTTAATTTATTAAAATAAGGCAAAATAATGAAATAATTATATGCTCTGTGTTTTTTGTGTTGTTTGGTGTTCATGTCATGCCGATGAAATGTTAAATGTTTTTCCTGCAGGTACATCGGCGCTTTGGGGGCCCGGGTGATTTGTGACAACATCCCCGGCCTGGTGAACAAACAGAGGCAGTTATGCCAACGGCACCCGGACATTATGCAGTCCATTGGTGAGGGGGCCAAAGAGTGGATTCGGGAATGCCAGCACCAATTCCGCTACCACCGATGGAACTGTAGCACGCTGGACCGGGACCACACCGTGTTTGGACGGGTCATGCAGCGCAGTAAGTTGTCCGTCTTCAAATACACTGGAAGGATGGGGTAGAAGTGGGTGACAAACTGATGGGTGACAAATTCGTACTTGTCAACATTGTCCCTTAACATGACATTTAACCCTGAAGAGCTCTTAGGGATTCTGTCCCTGTGTCTAATGACTGAGTGTCAGCTAAATGTCACATAATGTAATGTAAAAATAAATTAGCACCCTTCATAACCCGTTGAACATTAACCACATCAACAGCCATGCACATAGTCAAAATAGAAGAACACAATGAGAAGGAAATCATGCTAAACTATTTATCTTTGGCTAGCATTTGTGTCAAGGTGACATTTTATTGACACATAAAGTCAATTGACTGACACTACAAGGCTTGTTCATCATCTCTAATTAAAAACCAGGCAGAAACCATGCAGGCTGATCTAGGGATTATTGCTGGTCTCGAGGCACGCCGGGAGGAATACTTTTTTATTTATCTGACACAGAGGAACTTATTAACTCAGCTTACTATTACTGCTTGTTGTGCCTGGCAGAAAATATTTAACTACATGAATTATTTAAGGGCCACATGTCGACGAGGTGGTAATTTCAAATAAACCTCGTGCACCAGCTAAGGTGGTTCAAGGTTGTTCCTTGGCACAAGATCAATCAGGTGACAGGTTCCTTGTAAAAAAAAGTTCAGCCTACCACTCGTTCCCATTCATTTTCCAGCCTGAATCACAATCAGCATTCGCACAAATGTGAACATGGAATCCATCCCTACACTGGCCAGTGTGGTACTTGTACAGTTGCCTTGGTAGAATTGCATGAAAAATAGTAGTTAGTTTCAAAAAGTGTTCCAGAACCTTTTTTGACTGCTAATACATTATTATTAATTATAATATGGCTTTTTTTCTTCCCCTGTTCATGGATTTGCAAGTTGATTTTTGAAAATCAAAGATATAGGATAACAATATTAGTTTTGAATGAAAACGAAAGGTTCTGCCAGAGTGAACTGTGGCAATGAAGCAGTAAAATCCGCCCCATCCAGAGAATTCTGCACATTCCCCAAGGATTTGTTATTCCTTGGAACTCTCCAAATCTCACACACTGCAAGCAGCCCCACACAAGATATACACAAAGGACACCTCAACCATGGATCTCACTTATCCTGCGACCCAGTAAATATACTCCCAAAACCGCATGCTAAACACGTACGCGCTACCCTGGACCCTACAAACACCCCATGCAGACGTAAACACACATAGCGGAGTGTCATGTTTATAGTGGGTAATGGACTGGCGTAATATTCTGTAGGTCATCAATAAAAACAGACCTGTGCTCTCCACAAGTTCTCCAAACGACACTGTCCTGAATAGATGTGTTTCTACATACACACACACACACACATACATACATATAATGCAGAGAAACTGTGTTATATAGATAATATAGATATCGTTTGCATGCTTTTACCCTCACCCTGAGGGTGAAGGCTGAAGAAGTAGGATGTTCTCAAACAACAAGTAGCCAACGAGGCATCACATCCACACGGTCGATATGTAAACAGAAATGGAAGATGTAAATATTTGGAGGAATATATCTGGCAGAGATACCCACACAGTCTCTTCATGTCTCTACTGCCCCCCCCCTCTACATGGCTCTACTGACCCAGAGGCTGTGAAGCAAAATGAAAGGTGAAAGAGAGAGAACGGCACAACAGGACTAATAAGAACCAGAAGTTGTACAAACTGAGAACCCTGATAAGCATTGTGGAGAGTTCAAACGACTGCTGAGGTTCCTGGAAGCCCAGGCTAAAGAGAATCAGAGCAATGAACTTCACAAAATGGACAAATCTCAGGGTAAAGATGGTATGTTATATTTACAAATGAGTTACAGATGGGAAATGAGTGGAGAAAGTAGTTTTTGTGGAATTTGTCTGGCATGGTTTGGTTTTTCTTTTGAGGAAATTGACTCAAAGGTGACTTAAATTTTTTCTGATGTGACTTAAATTTTTTGTGTTGTGCTAGCCACATGCCTGGTTATGTCACTCTACAAGGACTGTATGTCATTCCTATAATTCCTGTCCAATATCTATACCATTTCTTCCTAAGTTAGATATTGGGGTCAACTAAATGAACCTTTAAACCCCAATCTGGCAACCCAGAGTGGTGCTTATAGTTTTGTTTGTACTTATAGAGGAAGATGATGAAGTTGATTTGCTGTGACAACCCCTAATGCAAGTAAAAGTAGAAGATGTTTATAGTTGCCATAAGATTCTGTTAGAGTGTGGTGCTAATAACGAAAAAGTTATGGGTTTGACCCCTGTACAGACCATATTTCATTGGGTCAGTGCTGGCCTAGTGGGTAAGGAAGCAGGCCTGTAATTGGAAGGTTGTGGGTTCAAATCCCGAACCACCCAGGTTCCACTGAGGTGCCACTGAGCAAAGCACCGTCCCCACAGACTGCTGTCACTGCTCACCAAAGGTGATGGTTAAAAGCAGAGGACACATTTCATTGTGTGCACCGTGTGCTCTGCTGCAGTGTTTTACAATGATAATCACTTCACTTTAGTTTACATTTTCAGCATTTATCAGACGCCCTTATCCAGAGCAACTTACAATCAGTAGTTACAGGGACAGTCACTCTGGAGCAATTTTTAGGGTTAAGTGTCTTGCTCAGGGACACAAAGGTAGTAAGTGGGATTTTAAGAGTAATACAACCCTCAGCAGGGTTTATAATACAATGGATATGCAGACAAAAAAAATGTATGATGCATGTAAACATTACATTTTTCTCACACTGTTATCCGAATACAAAGTTTTTGTATGGCTTTTGTTGGAAGGTTTTCAGAAACACTCACTGGTAATAAATTGGCAGCGACTTTCCATTGTAATTAGGCCCCCGACCGAATGTGAGTGACTGAAATGATGATAAACACACGCCAACCTCAGCTGACTTCATCCTGAGTGAGGATGAGTGTGATATCAAAATGCTCCATTAAACAATTTATTTAAGATGAGAATGGACCCCTGCCAGTGGGATTACCCCTGTAATAATATTTAAATTTACCACTTTAAATCTATGGCTGATGTGAACATATGGGACACTGACTGACACTAGGATTAACTGTGTTTATTACACATGGAAATAGTGTTTGGGATTTTGAGACGTGTGCTGTAAAACAACAGAAAGGAACGTTTTCTTCCCTGTTTTTTACCATTTGCATCTCCATTTTTGTTTATCATGCTCAGGTAGTCGCGAGGCTGCCTTTGTCTACGCCATTTCGTCGGCCGGGGTGGTATATGCCATCACCCGCGCCTGCAGCCAGGGCGAACTGAAGACCTGCAACTGTGACCCACTCAAGCGAGGGCGCGCCAAAGACAGCCGCGGCGAGTTCGACTGGGGTGGCTGCAGTGACAATATCAACTATGGCATCAAGTTTGCCAAGGCTTTCGTGGACGCTAAAGAGAGGACGGTGAAGGACGCAAGAGCACTCATGAACCTGCACAACAACCGCTGTGGAAGGACGGTAAGAAAGATCTATGGTACTCAGACCACAGCACACGTGGCAAAGTGTGTCTGACTGACCTCGTTCAAAATGATGGTCTGGCCTGCAATTCATTGCCTATTACCTGTACTAGAGGCGTGAACCTTCACTGGTCTCTCGATTCGACTCAGTTATCATTAACATCACAATACACCAGCGTTCGGTCAGCTGTGTGTTAGGATGGTGTCTATTAAATGCTGCATGCAACTTGTGACTGTGTGTGTGAAAAATAAAATTTAAATTTGAAAATGTTCAACACCGGTGAAAAGGCAATCGAATGCAGCTACAAAGTGCAGCAAAAACACGCATCAGGTTCAGAGGGCATTCATTAGGTTCGAAAGAAGCCTCAGTCCTATCTGGAGCAACGCTGTACTCAGATTAGGCATCATCCACAGTCACTACCAGCAATACTTTTGGAATCGAATTTTTAATGCCGCCACCAGAAAATCACCAAGCAAACATCATTATGATATAATCTATTCATTTCAACACCCTCAACACTACCAGGGAGCAATAAATCCATAAAGCCACGATGGATGCAAGTGGTGAACCACATTTAAAGAAACACTTAAATTTGGTCAGCCATGGTACGCGTCAGAGCCTAATGCAGATTGGGAAATGGCCACCGGCTTCCTGTGTTTAAACAACGTTGTCTAGGGTGTGCTTCCAAAGTGCTGTCAAGGGTTCAGCATCTTGCACAACTGACAACAGTTTTTTTCTTGCTTCTTCTTTTATGAACTCTTCATGACGCGACTCACTTTGCACGAATCAGTTTTACTCCTCTGGACCTGAAACTGTGGAAGCTTCATGCAGACAGGCATCACCATGATTGCTCATCTCTTTCCCCCCCACAGGCGGTGAAGCGCTTTATGAAGCTGGAGTGTAAGTGTCATGGAGTCAGCGGCTCCTGCACTCTCAGAACCTGTTGGTTGGCCATGTCGGACTTCCGAAAAACAGGGGACTACCTTCGAAAAAAGTACAACGGTGCCATCGAGGTGACGGTGAATCAGGACGGCACCGGATTCACCGTGGCCAATAAAGACTTCAGGAAAGCCACAAAGAATGACCTGGTCTACTTTGAGAACTCCCCAGATTACTGTTTGATGGATAAGGCCGCAGGTACGTGGTGGATTTTCATCCATATTAATCAAACCTTTAGACATTTGGAATACATAGGAATTGTTCTGCACTGAGGTCAGACACTATTCTTGTACTGCTTTGCTATTGTCGTCGTGCCAGTTTTTGGATTAAAGTGAGCTTTGGACTGACATTAGCTGAATGTGATGTGTTGGTAAGTTACAGGCCAGGAGTGAAAGAAGACCCACTTGCTGCATTAGAAGGGTAGCATCCTGTTACTCAGCCAGTTGAGAAAAGCGAAAAAATACTATTTTTCACGTAACTAAGACGAGATGGGACAAAACAAAAATTCTGGTCATGTGACAATAACTATAACAAAATCTATCATGTAATATTGTTCACGAATAAAACCAAGAGTAAATATAATTAACAAAATAAAAAGTAGACAAATTGATTTTCATCGTAGAAAAAAAAAAACGAGATGTTATTTCCTCTTGTTTAATCACAGTTTCTGGTTCCTGTATCTCCCTGGTCACACAGATGATGTCACTTCCGCAGTACGCAATTGCAGCATTAATTCGATTTCAGTACACTTGTGATGGTTTAGCGGGTTCTCAGACTTCAAGGAGACTGAGACCTGACTAGACTAAATGACTGTGGACGCGACTAAGGGACTAATAATAACCAAAATGGAGTAAAGAAAATGGATGCAAAGAAAAGACTAAAACTAAAATTAAGACAGGCCGCCAAAAACAAAACAATATGTACTAGTAGTTAAACAACTATACGTAGACGTAGTTATGTAGCTGAGACAAAGCGGACCAGTTTTAACATAAAAATGCTGAACTGCGCTTATATAAATATATAATATATATATTTATATATATATATATAAATGACACAAGCACTAGCGTCCCTGCTCGCTCAGGAACGATGCCGGTCTCACACCTTCCGTTGCCTCTTCAGCCAAAGGGCCTGAGGGAGGGCTTGGTCTTTGAGGGGGTCATGGGAGGAGGGCAGCCCGGCCCGTTAATCCCTGCCACTCTTTCAGGCAGGGTCCCATGCACCTGGAGCCCACAGCGCAAATACCTGAAGCAGGCCTGGGGTCAGTTCCATGTCTGAATGAGAGCTGAAATTGAGTTAGTGAATTCCTTTAAGGTCTACAATGAGAAAATGTTTAGTTGAAATGGATTGGCATTCTGTAGAATTTACTTCAATTGGATGCTCATCCAACATAGATGCAGTTAAATTGCATGTCACTCATGTATCCCAAGATCATTAAACATTAGACCAAGTAGTCCTTTTTGTCATTTTGCTTGTCTCCTCCTTCATAATAACTCTGATAAAATAATTTTACACTTCCAGTACGAAACAGGCAAGCATTTTAGATTCAGCTGATTCTGAAAAATTGATAATTTGTTACTTTACTAGATGTATTTAAAATGTTCAAAGTGATTAACTTGTCTAGTTAGAACAACAATCACTAATGGAAATTTTGTATTTAATTAACATGTAAGCTAAATAATTAAAAATAAATAAATGAAAATTAAGTACAATATTGCATATTATTATTACTTTGTAATACATGTAATACTCTAGATATAATAATATAAACATTAGTTATGTTCATGAAACGCAGGTTCAAGTGTGCAAAAATGTATATTCCAATGTGGAAAAGAGATTTTATATTCATACCCTGGGTGTAATAACTTTCTTGCATTCGCTTATATGCATCAGAGGGTCACTGGTGCCCACACTCAAACCCCCGCCCCTCCCTGCCCATGGAATTTTCACCCTAAGGACACAGTGGTCTCGTTTTTCAAATCCTATTCTCTCCGCCTGCCAACACGCTTCTCACACTGATGTGAACGTTGCCGGAGGGCAGAAAGCCATTCTGTTGTCACTGATGCTCAGAAGTGCAAGGGACTTCGTCAGTCTGGCTCCAGTTTCCCCGACTCTCGTGACGCCAGCCGAAAATGAAAAGAGGTCGTACGGGTAGACGTGGCATCAGAAACAGGACTTTTAAACTCTTAACCGTGTCTTTTCCCCTTTCCAGGATCCCTGGGTACAGCTGGCCGCGTGTGCAACAAGTCGTCGCGTGGCACAGACGGCTGCGAGGTCATGTGCTGTGGGCGTGGCTACGACACCACTCGCGTGAAGCGCATCACCAAGTGCGAGTGCAAGTTCAAGTGGTGCTGCGCCGTGGAGTGCAAGGACTGCGAGGAGGCCGTGGACATCCACACGTGCAAAGCTTCGAAGCGTGCCGAATGGCTGGACCAGACCTGAGCGCAGAAACGTCCCGAAAAAAGCCTCCCCCGCCCCCTCCCGATTTTCTCCTTCCTTCCTCCTCAGGAGCTTTCCTTCAAGGGGCCACAGCATTCTGGGACATTGAAAAGTCCATCCCTTCACGGCCCCTGCCTCCCCTTCCTCCATTCCTCGTTGCATGGCTTATCTTTTTTTTTTTTTGAAATATTATTTCATGAGCGGCCTCGGCGGAAGCACTAGAACTGAAATTGCTTTGGCCACAGGCCTCCTGCACACCAAGCCCCTCTCTTTTCTCTCCGTCAAGTGCAGACGTAGGTGGGAACTGAGGAAGAGCGAAGGCAATAACTGAGTTGTAACTGTGAACTTTTTTGTTAGGTTGTTTTAAGTGTTTGTGTGTGTGTGTGTACTGTTTTTGTTAGACAGTTTGCTCAGAGCACAGAAAGGTGTGTGACGGTCTTCATGACGCTTTAAAGACACTTTGGCATAAACTCTGAGCCCTTCAATAATTTTTTTATTTGTAGTAATACTGTGGCAAATATTTCTGTATTTACATGATGTAACAGAGCTGGGGGAACTACTCGCGGTTGTAGAGGGGGAGGCACTCCTCGTTTCATTGGACATGAGAGAGTCGGGGGCCCCGGCTCTGATTGGATGTAGGAATCGGACAGCCTTGAAGCATTGAGCACTTTCCGCTCCGAATGGATTTCAATGTCCTGTCTCCCATCGTGGATGGACTACAGACAAACTTATTTAAATGGAGAAAAAAAATGTAACAAAATGAACTATGCAATGTTCCTTATCTGAAGATGAATCTGCACTAAGGACATTAGCTGAAATGTGAGCAAAATGTTGCTTTTCTGACGTCTCTCAATATTCAGTTAAGTGTTATTGACTAACAATCTGCCAAATATGAAAGAAAATGTATTTTTATGTAAATGTAAAAAGTAATATCTCTTCAGGAATTGACGCCCTGTACTTCTGGGATACAGAACTACAGTACACACATGTTCCCTGTCTTTTTTATGTATAACTTGTATATTACAGCAATGTTACTTGTTAAAAGTTCATATAAATATATTGTGTATTAATACATTATTAAAAGATTCAAGAGGTGTGTTGGTCACTTACATAGACATGCTCCTTAGTACTGCACATTAATACAAACTATATCTGAAAAAAACTGTTAAGAAATAAAAGAAGAAACACCAATTCATTGATGATCATTATATATTGTAATCAGTATTGTAAACAGTATGAACAATATAAATATTATATATATAGACATGTACAGATATGTATTTGTGGACGTGTGGATCATTGCTGTTTCCAGACTTTATTCACTTGGATGCCATTCTGTTTGATGCCTTTATGTTTTTTTTCTCCCTTTTCCTTGATATATCCACGCTGAAAGGTCTCATCTGAAACTGGGACTGTACCCCACCGCACAAAGGTACTTGTTGTCAGAGGAGTGAGTGTGTAATAAAGAGGGGAAAAAAAAGATCACAGGCCCACAGTCCCTCACCATAGTAAAGGCTGGTGACACTGCAGATTGGCCTGTAATGACTTGATGAACTTAATTACAAGGCACCAGTTGATATTGATGATTGGAGGTGGGGAGGGGGCACTAGCACCACAGTGAACCTTGTGTTTTTTTGCTTCTTTTTTTTTTGGGTGTGGGAGGGTGGACTTTTTTTTTCTTTGGCCCGCTTATCAAAGCGCATAGTTTCCCACAATCTTCTTTCTTCCATACCTTATTAGGTGGAATTCCTGTGGCGAGAAAGATGGGTTTTAATAATAAAAAAAAATATGCATTTAATTATGCAGAAAGGAGAGGTCAGCTAGCCAATGCATGAGCGAGTAAATTCACTGGAAGGTAGGCCAACTTTTTGGACCTAATCTGAACAGCATAAAGCACAATTTGCTGAATATCAGCAGTCTGCCCTAAGCACAATAGATATTTCTTTGTTGGTTTTTGTTTTTTTTTTGTCATGAAGGTTTGCTGAATTATGGGAACCTGTTGGCCCAACATTAACGTGCCATTGGGGTATTGCCTAAGTGAGACAACAGCTCTGGCCATTCGTATCCCCGATATGTTGTCTCTTCTGCATGGATCCAGACTCCAGAACTCACCATGTAATGTGCTGTGATAGCAAATAATTCCCGGAGGCAATGAGCTCATGCTTTTTTGACCTGCTGCTTTGAAAAAAAAAAACACACACACACACGCCACAATTCTGTGCAGCATTGTTTGAAAAAAGGTGGCCATGCCAAAATAAAACTGTACACATGACAGTGTGTTACTCATACTTAATGTTGATTTTGTGCATTACTGACAGAGACCACTTTATAAAGCACTAGAATATACAGTACAGGCTAAAAGTTTGGACACACCTTCTCATTCAATGTGTTTTCTTTATTTTCATGACCATTTACGTTGGTAGATTCTCACTGAAGGCATCAAAACTTTGAATGAACACATGTGGAGTTATGTACTTAACAAGTGGAGACCTGACCTCCACAGTCACCAGACCTGAATCCAATCGAGATGGTTTGGGGTGAGCTGGACCGCAGAGTGAAGGCAAATGGACCAACAAGTGCTAAACATCTCTGGGAACTCCTTCAAGACTGTTGGAGAACCATTTCAGGTGACGACCTCTTGAAGCTCATAGAGAGAATGCCAAGAGTGTGCAAAGCAGTAATCAGAGCAAAGGGCGGCTATTTTAAGAAACTAGAATATAAAACATGTTTTCAGTTATTTCACCTCCACATGTGTTCATTCATAGTTTTGAAGTACTGTATGTTCTTAGAACATGTGTAATTAATTTTAGAACTGTAATAATATTTCTATAAACTTTCTTTAAAATGGGTAGAGGCCATGCACTCTGTCATTCACATATTCATAAGTAAAACAAAAATGGGAATCATGCGATAAAGCAACAGCAAGAAAGCAATTGACAAATCTGTCCGTTTTCTTTGCCCAGTGGACATTGCAAATGTGAACTCTGTTATAGTCATCTCAGGACCACTGTCAGATCAAGGAGTAAGCAGGAGGCACAAGTGCACATAATGAACTTTTAATAATGATAACTCAAAGCAAATTGGCATGGAGATAAATAATTGGCATAGATAAAAAAAGAAACTAAAGACATATGAATGGTAAACACATGGAGGTCATTGGGGGAGACAAGACAACTATACAGTGCCACCTGGTGGGACAGGAGCACCCAAACGTTACCAAATCAAGCGTGCAGATAATCAGATGTGTTAAATAAAAATTCTGATTGGCAAAGTAGTGAAACATACATTTGCAAATGTCCACAATGTGCTACGTGCTCTATATCATTTCAGAAAAAAGTGAAAGTGAAGTGATTGTGCATGGGGACGATGCAGTGCATGGGGACGATGCTTTGGTCAGTGGCACCCCCAAAAAGTCAATTAAGTTCCTCATAAGTACCCTTCCTGTCGGTTTACTGTAGGCAGCCCAGGCCTGCTTAATCTGTGGCTTTAAACGCTGCCATGTTCTGGTCAATTACAGCCATTTCACACACTGTTGTTGTGTGCCAGGCCATCTATCACAGGGGAGTTGAAAAATCAGAGTGTCGTTGTGAAAAAAGTAAGAGGTGTTTACAGTGGTCTCAACTATCCCAATGGGCTGCTCAGTGTTATTAAGGAAGGGTCTCAGAACACAATCAGAAAAGGGCATCTAGGAGCAAAAGAAGTTCAAAGAAGTATGGAAAGCTAAATTGTAAAATCATTTATTTTGGTTAAAGGATGCATTGAGTATGCATATGATCAGTAACTTCTTACCCTAACAATCCATGTATCAATATTCCATTATCACTACCATTTATAATCCTGCCAGTTGATCATGCCCAAATTTAAAAACCTGTCAGCATATCCAGACTGAATATGCAAATACGTTTATTCATAAAGTTAATAACATCTTTACAAAATAAGCCCATCATTACATATTCTAGAAGGGCTTTGTATCTGCCAAGGTCAAAGGTCTCAGCAGAAATATGTGTCTGAACATGCCGCTTAGACTTTGCATGTGCTAACAATGCTAGCAATGCTTCACCAAGCTGCCAATGTCAACACACAACACTGAGGGCAGCAGACCGCAGAATAAAAGATGGTGTGCACAGGGTTAAACAGGTGAGCTTCTGGCGTGTATGTGTGTATACCACTTTTTGTCTGTGTGTATTAATGTTTTGTCTGTGAGTGTGTGTGTGTGTGTGTGTCTAGGGTTACTGAGTGGCCTTGCAGGCATGTTTATCAGCAGGTTTGATCTTAATCTTAGCAGGAAAGAACAGCACCCCCCCCCCCCAACACACACACACACACACACACACTCACACACTCCCATTCATCTTCATTACGTCCACTGCCTCCCCCACAAAAACTCAACAGCCCAAAACAAAGCAGGCAGCTGTGAGGGTCCACTTGCCGCACAGCTACACAGGTTTCCTGGTCTATATGGACTTTTCTCTATAGGCTCGTCACACATAGGGTCAGCAAAATGGCACCTTGATTCAAATTTACACATTGACACTTGTCTCAGAAGAATAGACTTGCATTTTTAGGTGCTGCGGTTGTGTGAAGAGACTTCTAAATTGTGGAGCAGTACTACGTGGAGTGGTAGATTTATAACACCTTTGTGCTCAGGATTTTTTAAACCATCCCTCGATGACACACCGGAGATGTCCCTTAGCATGGCTCCGCCCTCTAACACTGCATTGCAAAAAAACCTATCGGGCATTGGGATCGGTGGAGGGCTCATCCCATTCTACCTTCTTACACACCAACATGCTACATTTACTACTATGACTCAATAATGCACTGAAGGCAAAGCTTGGCATGACCCCACCTCTAACACTAATGAATTCTAAATTGCATTAGCAGTAGCATCATGCGCCATTGTAAATGACTGCACCTCCTATGACATTTAAACCTAGTTTCATATTTTGCCTAAATGGCTAAAAAGGGTGTGCTGCAACTCTATAGTCAAACAAAACCTAGAAAATAACATTTTACTTAAGAAAACAATAATAATTGCATTTAATTCCATTACATTTAAGGCTCTCTATGAGTTGCAAAGAAGGTAAGAGGCAAAGGGTCAATGGGGTCATTTCCCATAGCTTTGCTTGCAATTGTGTGTATCTGTGATCAGTCAGGTGTGTACATTTTTTTGTCTGCTCTGTTTGCATATGTGCTGGTTGTGTCTTTCATCTGAGCGGAGATGGGGATGTACATAGGATCCCTGTGTCACGCAACCTTTCCCGCTGGACCCCTCAGAGGGTTGAGGCAAAGCTGGAAGGTCCAGGGAGTAAAGAGATTAATGAACGCGCTCAGACTAATATTTATGCTAGCACCCAAGAAGCAGCAGGGCGGAAGGCAGCATCCCTTACGGCACTGCCAGGCAGCAACAGCATATGGGGGGATTACCGTTACAGAAAGAACTGCTGATATACTGAGTCCGTTTCCCATTTACAGCTTGTACCTCAGCATGCAAACCATTATTAACAGAAACCCTTTCAAACAACAGAGACCTGCTACCGACATTTAATATATCCTCTAAATGAGAGTAATGTAGTTCGCCGTTATTTATCACCCATATCTGCTCATGCAGTACAAACACAACATACAAATGAGAATTCTTGGATCTCCTTGTCAGTTCTCATGTTAGCTCTTGCATCGATATTCCAGTCTGTGTTTAGTTAAGACAAACTGGTTTGCATGTCACTTGTTACAAAAGGACTTTGTGAACATATCGAGAAGTTGAGTTGAGACAGAGTAGCTTCAGCCAGTTCAATAAAGTGGCAGGAAATTATAAACACTAGAGGATCCATCTAACAAAAGAATGCTAGTGTCATGGCCAACGCGCCTCCAGCCCGCTAGAGGGCGCCTCACCAGCCTGGGAGACGACGACCCGGAAGAGGAAATGGAAGCGGGCGGTGGCAAGTATAAAAGTGAGGTAACCCCAAGGAGACACGCCCGCTCTTTGTATGAGTTTACTCGCCAGAGACGCTAGCTCTCTCACCCACAACCTAAGATAATTGTGATTCCTGAAATACGACCTTTGCCTGCCCACGACTTCGAGAATTGCCTGATCCCCTGGAAACCACAAAAAGAACCCCGACCGGAAATTCCTGGTTACAACCTCTACCTGACCCTGACCTTGAATCTACCTGACCCATCGGTTAAGACGGGATTCCATGCTCCCCTACCTTTCTGCCGCCCAAGACCTACTCCCGTCCAGTCCAAGATCCCGGACCATCCTGAAACCCGCCGTCTTCCGGTTCTCCTCTGCCCCGGTCCTTCCCAAAGATCCCGAACTGACTCCCCGCTGCGTGGCAGCGCGTCCATTGCTTCCTCATTCCTCGCCGGCCAGGCGCCCCCGGTCCTCCTGCCCCGCTCGCCCAGTGTCCTCTACCGGTACGACGGCTTATCCCCACGCCCAAAGTATGTCTGCAAGTACGTCATCGAATTCCCCCTGTGACAGCTAGAAAAACCACAAGCTGTTTTTCAGGAGACATGCCAAAGAGGCAATACCATTTTTATTTAGAGAAAAACACTCTACAGTGTGTATGTTTCATATATGAGGGGCAGTGGTCACCTAGAGGGTTAAGGAAGCGACCCGTAATCAGGTTGCCGGTTCAAATCCCGATCCGCCACAGCACCACTGAGGTGCCACAGAGCAAAGCACTGTCCCCGCACACTGCTCCCCGGGCGCCTGTCATGGCTGCCCACTGCTCACTCAGGGTGATAAGTTAATTTGAAGGGAAATTTCACTGTGTGCACCATGTGCTGTGCTGCTGTGTATCACAAGTGACAATCATTTCACTTTAAATTACTCTTCAGTGGCCCAGCTGCTCTCATAAAATCACTAATCTCTCTCTCTCCATATATATATATATACACACACACACACACACACACACACATATATATTAGATGTGGGCCGTTATCGGCGTTAACATGCTGCGTTAACGTGAGACTCTTATTGGGCGATAAAAAAAATAGCGCCGTTAATCTATTCACAAAGTTGGGTTTGGAGCTGGGTCTATACTACGCAAGCTAATGTTCCAGAGTTAAATGGTTACACTAGATTTATAAGTATATTTCTTCTTTCTTGTGTCTTTTATTTTCTTATTTCCTAAAGACTTTTATTTTGTTTTTGAGACCTGGTTCTCTTGGACACATGGCGTGAGCTGTGAGAGGTGCGTGGGGTTTGTGTGCAAAAAGTTATTTCTTTCATTTTAATTTATGTACAAATTAGGAATATTTTGCATGTGTGTTATTTTATGATCTTTTAATACTGTATATTGTAGAGAGAGGTGCAGAAAGACACGATGTGTGACGCGATGTTCTGACGCGACCTTGCTTTCTGTACAGGAATGCAGTATTGTAAATTGTGAATGCTTTATGTTAATGTTCAGTTCTGTTGGACACATGGCATGAGTTGTGAGAGAGAGAGAGGTGCAGAAAGACGCGATGTTCTGACGCGACCTTGCTTTTTGTACAGAATACACTTTGCACAGAAAATCTCTTGGGTGTCAGCTCATCATTTGTGGTTCAAGAAACAAAATCAAAAAGTTACACAACACAGAAGAAGAACCGCTACACTATGATGACTTTCACCTTGATATTTTAGCGCGGACGTATACCTAGCCAAATTGCACTGTAGGGGACGAGAACGAGTCTTCGAACTGTGAAATTACCACATCAAACGTGACGTAGTAACATGGATGCAGCTATTTAACTGAATAAACGGTTGGTAAACACAAACAAAATACAAACAAATACAAAATGTATAAATACATTATAATTTTTCTTAGTCTAGCACCCAACACTCTCCGAGCATGCTCTTCAATGACAAGTCTAAGCCTTATCAGGGCTCTTAGTTTGTATACTCGATATTCTATAGAAATCGAACGAGAATTGCTGGTGTCTTCCCATTGTAAGTCGCTTTGGATAAAAGCGTCTGCCAAATAAAGTAAAGTAAAGTAAAGTAAAGTAAACACAAGTACATCTTATTGGACATAATTTATTTTCATCACCAATTATCATAGTAGAACAGCTTTCTCAAGCAGTTTGTGATGCATTTTGTAAACAGGAGATGAGCCCCTGGTCTAATGCGCCACCTGGCTTGAGAAACCCGTTCTCAAAGACTTACTTCTTTTGGGTAGCACACATATTCTGAATGCCTTCGGCAGAATTCAAATGATTTTAATCTAGATTAATGTAGATTAATTTTGTTTACTCTGGATTAATCTAGATTAATTCCAAGATTACAGTGAGATTAATCTAGATTAAGAAAATTAATCTATTCCCACCTCACACACACACACACACACACACACACACACACAAGTGACAAAAGTGACAAATTTGTGTGTATGTGTAATATTAACATTTTAAGTGAATATTACAGCATTCTGTCCTGCACTCTGACCACACCTAGAAATCAGCAAGAATGGTAAAATGTAAAAATTAAAGCAATGATCAAGCTGACTCCAACACATTAGTTGTCACACATGAGACACCACAGCACCCAATGCACACAGTGTAATGGGGTCTCTGCATTTAACCCATCCCCTGAGGGAGCAGTGGGCAGCCATGAAAGGCACCCTGGGAGTAGTGTGTGTGGACTTTACTCAGTGTCACCTCAGTGACACCTTCCAATTACGGGTCTGTTCCGTACAGGCCAACCACTGCCCAAGGCTTACAGTATACGGGTTAGTTAGGATTTTTATTGGAATAGGTTCAACATCAACAGTAAAGCTGGGCTGTAGAAAACAACACACACAAATATACTGATCAACAATGACAGTGTCATGTGAAGTGTTCCATCTTGGTTCAATGCTACCTGGCATCAAGTGAATGTTTTGCACTTGAAGTTGATAAATCATAAAAGGACATTTGTAAAAGACTGGACGATAACATCTCAAAAAGTGTTGGTCTTGTGGAATGTTCATGGCCTGCAGTGGTCAAAGCCTACCAAAAGTGATCAGAGGAACAAACCCATTGCTTGAGGAGGTAATTGTAGAGTGAAGGTTTGTCATTGTTAACTGATCCAGTAACTGATCCAGTTATCGTAAAGTTATGGCTGATTGGTCTATAAAAATCTAAACCATCCAAGTGGATGAAAACAGTAAAGCTCAGAATAAAGGTCTCCTATATTTCCCCTCTGCCGGGTACTCTCAATTGTTTATGATGGTTTAACCACTCAATGAAGCATCAGTTCTGCCCACAAATCACATAACTCACAAGTGCTTAAACTCTGACAGTTTACTTAGTCATAAACAAGTCTCTAATGTGTTTACTGAGCTATCAGTCCTGCCTAGCTGAACACTACAGCTGAACACTAAAGAGGGATGGAACCAGCTACTCTTACTACTGTTCCACTATTTTCTTCGGCAGAATTTAGGTCTCTTGTGGAATTTGCAGGGATTCCATGCAAACCCCCCGAACGGGGCCTTGACAACAACAAAAAAAAGGAAGAGGGGTTTATCACTGCCTATTAGAGCTCAGCTTCCTGGAGGCTGCTATCCAACATTGCAATCTGCTCCGCAAGTGACAAGAGTGAGAACTGAGAAGCTGTTTTTCTTTCAGTGATAAGGAGAAAACGAGACAGCGAGGAGAGTGCTTTCTGAGAAAGCGCCGGCCGTGTTTGAAAAAGTCGGACCTCTCAATAAACATTTCAATAAACACGGGTCCACTTTAGCTGTGTAAACAGTGGCCATCGGACGACACGGCCCACACAAAGCTCGCGCAACGCACCCGTCATCGGCTCCGGCGGCGTGACACATGCTGTTGCACACACGCTGGGACGCGGCCAACTGGCGGCACAGGCCCACCGGCCAGAACATCTCAGCGCCACCACATCACTGTCTGAGTGATGGAGAGAGTGAAGGAGCGAGGATGACAAGGAGTAGAGAGAGAGAGAGAGAGAGTGTGGATTCCACAGCCTTTGACAGCTTTGGAGGGCTCTTGGAGGAGCTGTCCACATGCTTGAAGCTGCCATGTTGCACAAACGCCGCATTTGTGCCGGATGTTTTCCCATTGCATGTGAAAGGTCTCCTGGACCACACTGTGACTTGTTTGGTATATCTGGTACATTTTCTGCATAATTCAGCATCTGCACCCGTGCACCACTTAAAAAATGTGTTTCATGTGTTTTTCTCATTACAGTAGTTTAAAAAGCTCTCTAATTTATGATGATGAGTAAAGAATTTTTTTTTTACTGTAAAACATTATGTGTGACAGATTACTATCTAGCTTTCTGCATGTAAGCGAAGGTGCATATATGGGAAGCAGCTACCTCCCTTAGCAACGTCACAGAACACGTCCGCTGAGCAAGAGAGAGAAGTGAAGGAGACGAGAGAGATACCGCTGTCAAATCAGGAATGCCACGCCGTAAAAGTTCTTGGATTTTCTGTTTTTTTTTTTTTTTTGCAAACGGGTTGCACTAGAATAACAGGATGTGCCTCCGTGTTTTATCCGTTGCTAAAACATGCAATGCGTCACCCTGTGGGGTTATCGTACATCATTTTAAAATCATTGCTTGCAGACTAGGAGGGCCTGCTTTAAGGGTCTCATGGAAGACTTCCCCAGCAAATCCCTACAGAGTGTGCTGAGCCTCTGCCAACATGAACGAGCATGCTGCCTAAATAGCAAGGCCTGCTTTTAAAATAAATGCTCTGTTCTGTTTTCTTAAATGTCGAAAAATTGTAATGAATTGGTATTTCACTCAAAATCTCCCTTTAAAGAGTCTTAAACACATCACTGTCAAAAGCACAAATAGGACACAGTAATAGGCCTTTAATCCGCATTTGCTATGAAAACTATTGCCAGATGAGGCAGGACTAAACAAGGCAACCTATCATTTTTGAGGCAAGATTATCTGAATACCACACTTTATATATGAGGTTTTATTGAAAAAGATAATAAGGAAATTACAGTATCAAACTCATACAAAGGAGGTAAATGAGGTTAATATCAAAAAGTGATAAAATTTTGTGCATAAGTATAGTAGCCTTTGGCTACTTTCTTAACAATAGCATTATTGGTTTGGATTTCGAAATTCTTATTGTTTGAGCAGCTGTGAGATCAGACTGGCAAAATCATTATCAGTGGGGACATTTAATACACAGTATTGAGTGGATGTGGACCCGGAGGTGTCATCTGTTAAAAATGCACGTTTCTGTCAAGTGGCTACCTGTGCCATGCTTCAAGCTTCATGTCTTAGGGACTTTGCTGGACCCAGACCGACTGTCTCCAAATGCTCACCCTGGGCAGCTGGTGGTTCCTGGCAATGGTTCATCTGGACTGACAGGCCGGCCTTTAATAGGAGCCTTACAAAAGCCAGACACTGGGTCTTGCTGTAAAAACGCTATCTCCAAACACACACACACACACAGTGCAATGCATTCACTCTTTTCAGTACCTCTTATGCCCCAGAGGTGGAATCTAACCCTGAACCTAACACAGAGACAGACACACACTCATATGCACTTTACCAATCATTTGAAGAAGAGTACCTCGTAAAGGAAAGAGAAATAAACAGCAGGGCTGTAAACACAAACTACTACAAACGAAAGCTTAAAGGCAGCTAGAGCATCTGGACCGTCTGCCGAGCTGGTTTCACAAAACTTGCAATTAAGCTATCTAGTGGCAAGACAAATAACTTTTTTTTTTTTTATTTTTTTAACAAATAAATTTTGACAATGAGTTCTCAAATTTGACTTAAAATGTAATAAATGTAATAAGTATTCTAAATGCAATATGTTATAATTCACCAGAATGCATGTTGCAGCAATTTCTCATATACCATTCTCTTCAAATGTTGTACTATGACACGTGTTTTAAGTGTTTCTATATTTTATTATTCAGGAAGGTTAAAGAGAAACACAACATACTGTTTGAAAAACTGCATGAGAGCAAACTGTATGACCAAAATTCCATCTCTGCCACAGAGATGTTTGGAACAGAAAGTCATGTTGAACCATGTGGGGCCTGGCAGGCCATGGAACAGGCACAACCATGTCTGAGAGGGCAGCTCAAGGAGAGATAAGTGACTGAAGAGGCCACTTCACATCAGAGTCTGTGCATCAGAGCAGCATGGGGTCCTGCTGGGATTTATCAGCGAGCCAACCTGGACATGGCTGGGGCAAGACGGGGACACTTAAATGAAGCGATAGACAGTTTATCATTATGCCTTGAGGCATTGGGGAGTCAAATATGTGTTGGAATATAATATGCAAACTACATTTTAGTTCTATTAATACATAATTCAACTGTCATAAATCTTCATTACCAGCTGAGCCATAAACATTTAGGGCACTATTTTTCGAAGTGGCGCTAAGTATGGAGCTTGTTTGCTAATGTAAGGTCAAAGGTGTCCTCAGGAGTTACATAAATAAGTAGATGCAACAAAGAAAGGAACACAATCTTGATGATGCACACACACACCCACACACACACACCTTATCTAAATAATCCAGGCTGACAAATAATTACATACAAGTAGTTACTATCTAGATAACTTTCTTTTTTTATCTATTTATAAAATTCCTTTGAATGCCGTTGATCTTACACTAAGTGTGGCGCTGCGTTTAGTGCCAGTTTGAAAATAGTAAATACTGTGCCGTTTGACATTTATCCATTTTCAAATAAACAGACAAGCTTTAATTCCAAGTTTAATAAGAGAAAACATTTACAATGCACACAAATTAAGCTCACTACCAAGAATTACAGCAGAAGAAAACTAAATAAATAAAGATACATGGATATGCATTTAAACATTAGCATTTTTGAATACTAAGTATTATAAATGTGTCACAATTAATTTATTATAACTTTGCTGAATACATTTGTGGTATTGCATCCAGGATTCTGTTTTACTTGTGCTAATATAAATAATGGGTTGGAGATATGCACGTATAGCGTGTGTCAGTGGTGTAGATGGTAGATGGCGCAACACATTAGCCACGTGATTCGTGTGTAAAACTCGCGTTGTACGGGCCATTACTTATGCATGCGCGGCATAAGTCTCTGGCTTGTGTGGTCTTTGTGTGCGTGAGGCAGTGCAGTTCAGAGCAGATCCTTGTGGAGAGCTGCAGGACCTCTAATCCCCTCTGATCCCCCCGGTTGCCCCTGCTCTGTTGCTCTGTACTGGAGGCCCCAGCTAGGGGCTTGACTCTTCGTTCCCAGGGGTGGTGTGTGTATGTGTGGTTGTACCTAATCTTCTCATTTTCCCACTAATCTTCAAATTTTTCCCCTGATTGTCAGTTCCTATCATTCGTCAATGCCTCAAACTCTTGATCTGTACTGGTGGTTGTGTACAAGAGCTGTAATAATGGTTTAAAATTGAATTGTGCTTCATGTAGAATTTACTTGATTTCTAAATGGATCCCAAGACACCAATTTTTCTACTTACTTTACTGAGGCCTCACGCAAACGTACTAATCACTCAAACTCGTCTCTGATTCCTGATCTGCACTGCCCCTGAACCTGATACAAAAGGAGGCATCAGAAACTGAGGGCTGCGTTAATTCCAGGCCATCAAAGGGAGATGGGCTATGGAACACTGTCACATTAACATCACCTTGAAGTCAGAGACCACTTGTCATTCAGTTTCCTTGGATCAAAGCAAGATAATATTTTTAAACAGCCATTCCCTTCTTGGTGGGTCGCAAGTAATATATGGGGGACGGTTGTTTCATTTTTGAAAACCTGGGGGGGGGCTTAGTAAACTGCTGACCTTGACCTCAGTAAACTGCTAGATGATCCATTGATGTTACACTTGTCAGAGATAACGCCTGAAATCAGCACAGAGAGTGGTGGTCAGTAATAAAGTAAGTTTTACTTTTTATGTAGACATTTTTTTCACGTTTTGTGTACAAGTGGAATTTAAAAAGGTCAAAAGTAAGAGCCGCACAATGATATTCTTGACATACAATCTGTGAGCCTGTGTTTAAAACGAAAACAAGCTTTACTGAAAAAAGTGAACACTGGCTTTAAAATGTAAGTACATTTACACTTACATTTACGGCATTTGACCGTAAATGTAAATATAAGTAATCTATCCCGCCTAATATTTTACCATTGACATAATATAAATTAACAGGTTACAGCAGGTTTGATTGGTTTGCTTACATTACATCAAAGCAAAAATATTAGGTGTGACAGATTACTTAATTTTTTTAAGTTTAGTCAGTATTAACGTTTTACAGTGCACTGTTGTTGGTTTAATGTGCTTTTTCTCATTAGAGTAGTTAAAAAATATTAGTTTGCTCTTTTAAACTAAGCTGTTTAATTTATGCTTACGAGTAATTTTGTTTCACATTACAGCAATACTAAAATATTACTTCTGACAGATTACTTCTTTTTTTTTTTAGCCAGTGTTAACTTTTTTCAGTGTACAAATAAATCTCAAACCACAACATTGCCTGTTTGCATACTCGTTTATTTCATTGGTTGAACTGGATGGAACTCATATGCTTTTAAGATCATTTATAAGATCATAAATGTTGTCTACTAGATTGGTTGACAAGATAGAATTTTTGGTTAAGAATATATTGATTAAGCAACGTTCCTGTTACCAAAATGCTAACAGTACGCTAGAGCATTAATGTACATTATATAATTTAAGGATGTCTACATATTGCTCATTTTAAACGCTTTCAATTACAAAGCCCATATGAATGTTCTGCAATGTCTTTCTCACACTGAACCCAATGAGAGGGGTAAAATTTTTTTTTGGACAGAGCAGGGTAAACTGCCGTTTGTTTTACGCGGGAATTCACACTCCAATTTGTTCCAGTTGGTGCTCAAGAGACGCTCTGGACATCCCAGCCATAAGCCCTGTGGGAAGAGTGTTTTTGCTCTGGGATTTTGGAGTCAACAGTGAATATGACAATGAAATGAAAAAATCCAACCCCTTATGTCTCATGAACCTTGTGTTGGAGCAAGTGCAGGATATGGAATATCAATGGACTTGATACATGAAGAAACAAGAAAGTAAGAAGGTAAAGTGAATGATATCTGGAAATAAGTCCTATTTTGTGAACCAGGTAAAGAGCCTTAAAACTGAACTGGTCCTGCGCTAAATGGTTGCAAGACTCCAGGCACAGTTTTGGAAAAGATCAGACTTTATGATGGTTGAGATGGTTCTCCAAGAGTCAAACAGCGTTTCACCTCCATTTCTTCTTCACACACCCTTCTGGCATTTGCCGTGGCTCCCCTAACTCTCCCTTCAGCGTCACCCAGTGACGTTCAAGCAGTCTCAAGCAGTCTGCTTGGAAGGATGTAGCAATCCCAGAAACCTTCTCACACCGGGGGTCATGGTCTGTCTGGAGGGTCACATCAGCTCCCTTGCTTTTCTGCTGGCAGCTGGGGAGCTGAGTGAAGAATCTCGAGCCTGAGGATCCATGGCTGGGACCCACAGGGAGATTGCACAAGCTGGAAGGATGAGGAGTCTGGAGGGAGGGGCCAATGGGGGGAAGGTGATGTTCCTTTCCCCCAGTTAAAGACCCTTCTGGAAGCTCCTAATCTCCAGGCAAATTAGTTCCAGGACATTAAAGTGAAGTTAGAGGGGACTGACCTCCTTTTCACCTCAGTATCAAGACATTGCTCCCCCTTTTTGTCTTGTACTCTTCTTCTCTCTGTTTCCTTGCATTTTCTTCCACTCTACTGTTTTTCATTCTTTTTCCCCTTTCACCATTCACTGATTTCTGCTTCCTTGTTCCTTATACTTATCCTACTCTACTTACGAATCATACTGAGCTTCATATGGGGCAGATTTAAGTGATGTTGCACAATCGTTATTAATGCCATTTAAGCACTTAAAAGTGGAATTTGGATGAAACAAACGAATGAAAAAAGCAGTGCTAAGCATAAACATCTAATCTATTCCATGAATGGCATGCATACACCATTCTACTGTATACATGCAGATATACACCTCCCACGTGCAACACTGTGGATGAAATCCTATGCATTTTGAGTGTTGCACCAGACAGTTGGAGTAAGGGTGACCTCTTCTGGTCTTCAGAGGAGTTTTCGTGAAAAAGAGTATCCACAGTTTGGAGGACAGGATAGAGGTGGGGAAATGCCCTCGTGTAACTACTGCTGTCCGTGGTGCTGATCCAGCATATTTAACCTTCCAAAGACGAACATGAACACACCACAGTTTTTTGAGTTTGCAGTTATTAAGCGCAGCAGTGAGGTTTGAGTGTGTTCATGTGGAGATGCTCCGGTTGGGAGTGTAGGACTTTGTATAAAATTGCTTTGTATAGTAGGAGTTCATTTTATACCATGCATATGTATATAGCATAATGCCCTATATATTTTAAGGTTTAAAAATCTTAGATTAATTTCACAGAAAAAGGACATATTTGCACCCAACAGGGGGTGGCATCTGATAACCAGCTCACAAAACAAAGACAAACAAACAAACACAAAAGCACCAGACATTATGATATAGACTTATAATTTGTGCTTTTTAAATTTTGTGACACCCATATACACCCAAAAGTGAGCGCGAGGACCCTCAGTGCGCCTGATTGCTGCTGCTGCTGGGCTGAAGCCTAACACACAACCGAATGGGAAGGTGCGGGGTGCTTCCAAATAAAGCACATTTCATACATTGTGGTGATCTTTGTGTTGGAGGATGGGTGTTGGCAGCTTGACAAGAAAAAGTTAAAGCAACACATGTTTCTCAGTGTGGTTGACAACAGCTTTAGAATAAAATGTGTTTTTTGCCCAGGGCACCAAATAGGCTAGGACTACTTCTGACCCAACGTATATTTTATCCTTCATCTTCATATCGCTGTGATTGCGACCAAATGCACTCTGTTGCACCCTTCAATCCACCCACTACGTACAGGGTTGTAGTAGCCTAGTAGGTAACAGACTCTCCTATGAACCAGAAGACCCAGGTTCAAATCCCACTTACTACCATTGTGTCCCTGAGCAAGACACTTAACCCTAAGTTGCTCCAGGGGCGGACTGTCCCTGTAACTACTGATTGTAAGTCGCTCTGGATAAGGGGGCGTCTGATAAATGCTGTAAATGTCATTATAAAGAGCCTTTCGTTTAACGGGACGTGCAACAACGCAACAACATCGGTAAATTCCTCCTATTTCCTGTACCAGATTAACCTGCTGATATCATGTACAACCATTACAATCAGCTTTATATTCTGCGAGGTAACTGGGTAACTGTGTCATTTATTCTCACCCATAAAGGACAGTAATGAGGAATCCGGTCGTCGCGTCTGGACCAATCAGCTTCTTCTGCCCTATTATGGTCATAGTCGTGACAGGGCTGCTCCCATGATGCACTGCGGAGCGAGGCTGGTCCCGACGGAGCTACGATGACCGATATTGAGGAACCCCTCTCCGAAGAGGAGAAGGTAAACTCTTTTAGTCTTAATTATGTCCATCTTTCCTTCGGTCTTTGTCTTTCTGCCCTCGCCCGAACGACTCAATTCGTCATTTTCCTCCTGCCCATCGCCGGAAGTGTATTTCGGGGCCAGGCGAGCGCAGCGCGCTAGCGATGCTAACAGGCTAGCATTAGCTGCCCCGCTCCCTGGCGGCTAAACGCTGGTCCACAACAGCGCTGACGGGAGTCCCGTCGGCGGACATTACGGCGAGGCCCCTCGGCTCCTTATTACGTTAAACGCGAACACTTCAGCCTTGATCCGGCTGAACGAGCACCGTCCTCTCGTTGTTATTTAGCCAGCGTTGCTGACAAGCCGTGTCATTAATGCGTTAATGTCCAAATAGAGGCTAACAAAGTAGGGAACGGGACCTTCCTAAAAATAAAAAAAAACATCAAATACATATATTGAAATATTGACGCACGCTTAATAAACCTCTTTCCTGATGATAAAATGTACCTGTCGGGTAGTTGGCAGCTTATAGCCCCCGTCGGGGCAGCGAACTGGAAATAATCCACACAGACCTTTTTACACCTTTTTTTAAATTGTAATATCCCGTCCGTGTCAAGTCGTTAAATTTGAAATGACTGACTTTGACAAAGTTTACTTCCTGTTTGGGAAATGGGGTGTTTTTTTTTTTTTTTCCCCCGGAATTTGGAATGTGTGTTTAAGCAGGTTCAGAAGGTTTGATTAATATATATCTGAAAACGTTTATTACCTTCTTGGGAAAATGTGTGAGTTAAACTACATACCGCACGCCCTCGGCTAAATAAATAAATGAATGGATTGGCGCAAGTTATGTCCAAAAAAGCAAACCCATTTACTGATTATTTATTCGTGGTTGAGCTGAAGCAAGGTTTAATTGGACCGAACGGTCTTTAAAAGGTCCGGTCGGCTTCCCCCACTGCTGAACCCTATTCAATCCCAGACCGGCAATACCGGATCTTGTCTCGTATCACCAGCCCTTTTGTAACCATGCGGTAGCCAGGCGAGGGTTGGTTCTTTAGACGAGTCCGAGCTTCACAATACTTCCGTGTTGAAATATTTTTTTTTTTTTTTTTTTTTCTTGGATCGTGGCTTAGTCGGAGAATAAGGGTTTTGCCCTTTTGTTTACTCAGCAAGCAACTCGTGCTTTGTCTGCTGAGCAAGTTATACCAGAACCTCGGCAAGACACCCACGGGTCCCCTCGGCAGGTTGCCTCCGGGAGCGGCGAACTCTGCGTTACAGCAGCCCCGGCGCGGTAACCCGATGCACGGTGTCGCCGCCTCATGCCTCAGGGCTGGATCATGTGTTAAACAGCAGCACGCTCTCCCTCCTGTCCGGGACGACGTGTGTGCTGCCCACGTGAGACTGCACCTGCAGCCGGCTCAGACGGCGTCCCGCAGAGGCGCCCACCACCCGCCTTGGGTGTCTGTTATTAAGAAACAAAGGATCGCCGGCATTCGTTAGAATTATTATATGCATTTAATGTGAATGTACAGTGTTATCTTCTTGACCTAATGGGAAACGTTCCTGACACAGTCATTCCAAGACTTTTATTGCAGAGTTAGATGGGTACTACATTCGGTTAAAGGTATCTTGAACAGCAAAATAGTCAAAGTCAAATAGGCACAATAGTGAGTTAGAAAGTAAAGTTCATGAACAAATACGATTCCACACCAGGAAGGTGGAACATACCTAAAATGCCGTTTTTTTTATTTCTCCTGCAGGTCCGCATAGCAGCGAACTTCGTGACCCATGCCCCTCCCGGCGAGTTTAATGAAGTCTTTAATGGTAGGTTTTAAGCAATTCGGAGTTTTGTTAAGAGGTATTTTACAGAAATCAACTGAAGGAATCACAGGGTATTTGTCATTGGCAATAGCCTAGTGGGTAACACACTGGCATTTGAAACACAAAGTCCCAGGTTCAAACCCCACATACTACCATTGTGTCCCTGAGAGAGACAATTAACCCAGAGTGTCTCCAGGGGGGGGCTGTTCCTGTAACTACTGGTTGAGGTCGCTGTGGATAAGGGCGTCAGATAAATGTAATTAACAAAAGCCATATTTTCATCTCTGCACAAAGGGATCAATTGCAGGCAAAGTGCTGGTCGGAATGGCAAACCAATCAATGACTATATATTTTCCTATATAAAACAATTGGATGATACATTTTTATCGCACTTGCCTTGCATGTGATGCTGCGTGCGTTGCTTCCATCTTCTAGCCCCTCAGACATCCCGACCTGCGAAAACTTGCGAAACCTGTAGTCTGAGGTGAAATGTTCTATATTTACATTTTTTGGGCCACATTCCTTCTGCCATGATGTTCCACTGAACCGATACGAGTTCGGATTTCTGAAATCTGATTGGCTTTCTTGACATGCAGTGATCCACACACACACACACACACACACACACACACACACACACACACACACACACGTTCGGTCTCTCTCATCCCGTCATGTTTGTGCTTCTGTCAAGTGTCTGTACAAGCTATAAAGCTGAATTTAATCACAGTCATCGATCGAGATTGTATGATCTGATATTTTGTTAATTAATTTTTTTCTGTAGATGTGCGACTGCTTCTCAACAATGACAATCTTCTTCGTGAGGGGGCGGCACAGTACGTAATGCACGCGCACACACACGTCTTTACACCCCCCTTGTAAACCTCTGTATTTTTGTGTGTAATTGCGTTTCTCGTGGGATCTTGTTTTGCTCCTCCCCTCAGTGCCTTTGCCCAGTACAACATGGATCAGTTCACTCCAACCAAGCTCCCGGGCTCAGATGAAATGGTATGGGCTGGCAGTGAACCTCTCATGATAGAAGAGTCTGCATGTTCAGTTCATTGCAGCGTAGAGTCGAGATGTTCACGCAGCTTCCCCTCAGGTGCTCATCACCGAGCATGGCGACCTGGGACAGGGCCGGTTCTTCGACCCGCGCAGCCGCGTGTCGTTCCGCTTCGACCATCTGAGGAAAGAGGCCAGCGACCCCCAGCCCTACGAGGGCGAGGGGGCCCTCCGGCCATGGAGAGACGCCTGCGACGCGGCGCTTGGTGCTTACGTCAAGGAGCATTACCCCAGCGGAGTCTGTACGGTACGGGTTTCATTCAGGCCGAGCCTAGTTCATGCATAAGGATTATTATAATTTTTTTTGTGCAGACTGCATCTCTCTCTATTTTGCTTTTGGACAGGTTTACGGGAAGACAGTCGATGGCCAACAGACCATCATTGCGTGTATCGAGGGGCACCAGTTTCAGCCGAAGAACTTCTGGTGAGCGTTATGTTGCTTCTGTCCGGCTCCATCCAGAGACTTATGCTCTTGAATTTCATTGACTAATCACTGCTGCTCCATGCCAAACCACAGTTTGTTTTGTGGGTAACTGGTGCTCCACGTTTTCATGCCAACACATGCACCATTTTCATGCAGGAATAGTGACCAGAAGCTACACAGATTAGACTGACTAATATTCTCTGTGCAGGAATGGCCGCTGCAGGTCCGAGTGGAAGTTCACAGTCAGCCAATCGTCTGCTCAGGTTGTTGGTGTACTGAAAATCCAGGTGGGTTGTTCTCACTGCCTGAACAGGAAAATGTTGACGCGCTCCCTCCCGCCATTGAGCATTAAGTGGTGAGAACTGAACCCTTGTGTTTTAGGTGCACTACTACGAGGACGGAAACGTGCAGCTTGTCAGTCACAAGGAGGTGGAAGAGTCCATCATAGTGACTGTAAGTGATTACCAGCCAATCAGAGGCCAGGGTTTGGCATGTGGAGCTGGCTAAAGTCACAAGTCTAAAGTGATCCAGCAGCTTGATGGCACACTGTGGTTGACTTAGTGTCTTTAAATAGCCATGCTCTCTCAGTGCTCGGCTCTCAGTTACACATCCAGGTAAGGAAGTCAAGTGTGTGAAACGAGTCTGTGTTCTCGTCCACAGGATGAAAATATGACTGCCAAGGAGTTTGTAAAAATTATTGAAAATGCAGAAAATGATTACCAGGTAAGGGGGTTGATGTATATTCAATATATTTTTCTTTATAATATGCTACCGACTGCATTTCAGTCTCTCTTTTACTGTCCCCCGACCCGCAGACGGCCATCAGTGAAAACTACCAGACCATGTCTGACACCACCTTCAAAGCCTTGCGCAGACAGCTGCCCGTCACCCGCACCAAGATCGACTGGAACAAAATCCTCAGCTACAAGATCGGAAAGGAGATGCAGAACGCCTGAAAGCCCAGCTTCACATCTCTGCTCCTCTCCCAGGCCATGCAAGGACAAATATATATATAAGTGGGCAGAGGTGTAGCTTTTTTTGGAGGGGGGGGGTCAGACGACTCTGAACAATTCTGTATATGGGGATAAAATCAAAATAAAAAAATCAAGGGGGGAAGAAAACCCAAATGTGGTACCATTTGCTTGTTGGAGGAGCCTCTGTTGGCAACCAGAGAAGGAATGGATCTTTGTTCATTTTGTGTTCTTACAAAATGTCAGAATACTTCACTGTAAACACACCTTTTGTGTGTGTGTGTGTGTGTGTGTGTGTGTTTGAGAGAGAGACAACCATGTCTGCTCTTGTTGAGGCAGCTGGGAGGGAGTTGCTGTAACAGTGGAACTCTTGACTCAGATCTTGCATTGTGTTCCTTTCTTCTTTCTTTTTTGGACTTGCAGTTTTCTTCCTTGTTTTCTTAATCTCTCTTGTAGGACTTGTAACTGTGACTCACACCCAAACACAGGAAACCTGTCAGCAACCCTAAATTTTATTTATTTTTTTCCTTCTCACAAATGAATTAAATAAGATTTAACACACTTGCTTATAACTACAATAGGAAGAGTAAAATTAGGGGGGTGAAATACGCCTGTAGGTTTACATTTTCCTATGCAGCTACTTGACCGAGCGCATCGTTGCAGCACTGTTGGCACTGGCCTGCCCCACTGATGTGCACTGGCCACATCACGATCAGGGTCATCTATGCACGTCACCTCCACTCAGAACAGTGTTTGGTTACACAGCACTGGCCACGGATTCTGGGTCAGTTCAACTCACCCTGGGGTGAATCACTTTTATTTTTTTTTAAATATATATATTTAAATGTATTTTTCTCTCCTGCCCTGTAACTTGCTTGTGTTGCTGACCGGTTAATTTTAGAATGTGCAGGAACTTCAACAATTACGATGAGGGAATAAAGGATTGGCACCAACAACGTTTCGTTAATGTCTCGCTGGCAGGCGGCCACGCCCGAACTTCTGAAATGTCACCGAACAACACGCTGTGCTGCGCAGAATGTCACCGGCCACCTCGCAATGAGGGGCGGCCGGTGACATCGGTCAGTTGCCGGGTGGAGCATTTCCTAGTGCTGTACTTCCCGAGTCCGGTCTCTTTTTTTTTTTTTTTTTCTCATCACGGATACAAACACCGGATGCCGCGTCCAGCCTCTCAGCAGGCGTCGACGGCGCCGCCATGTTTGGACGGGGTTCCAGGATCGCGCCACCACGCCTCTCTTCCTCTGTGTATGGACCTGCCCTGTCTGTGTTAATGGTTTAATGAACGGGTAAATGGATATTCGTCTTTCATATTAAATGCAAAAAAATCTTTTCTTTGGAAAATAAACTGTATCTACATATCCATGCAAATGCCGGTTGCTTTGGATGAACATCCAAAAAATACAAAGGTATGAGTGGCTTATTGCCCTGTACCAGTTGCCAGGGTCTGCTGGGTTTTTTTGTGGTGTTTGTATTTGCATTGTTCTGTCTGTAGTAGGGGTGTAGTTTAAGTTTATTTGGAATGAAAAAAAAAATATGCAGATTACATTTTGAACATAAGTTTTTCGTGGCTCGGTCGTAAATACATGTCTGACATCTGTAGCCAACCAAGAATAAAAATCGCTTCTCAAACTTGCCGGTTTATTTAACTCTGTTCCACGGCGGCTCTGCTAAAGGAGCGCTTGACCCTCCCAAGATGGCGGCACCGATGACGCGTTCTCTCCCTCAGGCGCCCCGTTCAACGCGACATCCAGCTTTCATATCTATGTACATTCACCGGGCGTCTGGAGAGAAGTCACCGCGAAAAGTTATATAACCAACTACAACTACAGCTAAACTACGAGGGAAAACTCCTCAATCTGACAGAGAATACAGTCGATACTTTGTTTATTGCAAACAGCTAGATCACATCTTAAACAGGCCCTTAAACACCATGAAATGCAAAAATAAAAATATCGTGTGAGCACAAGTTTCTGTACCAGAACCTGTGGGCACAAGTTTAGGACATTTATTTTAGATTTCTAAATATTACTACTTGTTTCAATAACGCGAAATAATCCCCCCTTACGCACAGAACAGGAGTCCTGGTTAGAATCCCACATTTTATGTGCAAGCGCAGCAATAATCTCCTCGTGTGACAATTCAAAATTAGAATAAAACTTGTCCTCTCCGTCGTGAGTTTTCGTTTTTAGGAGATGTAAATGAATTTATTTGAAGGGCTCGTAAACTACCCTTTGCTATAGTCTTAAATCCTACCAATATTCATTTGGCGAATTTGCAGGATGAAAATGTACTCAAAGAATGTCTGAACATTTGAGAGATAAAATGTGAACTGTCTTCGTTACGTAGACATATTCATAGTTTAACCCAAGTGGGGACAGGGGAATGTTTTTCTCTACAGTTGATCGGGGTCTTGGTCTTCACTACAACACTAACATTTACTGATCGACGTGGTTGCGCCGCCCTCTTCTGGATTTTTGTAATAGTTGTTGAGTGGTGCACCGCATGGGGGCGCCGTAAGCACAATTATGGAATTAATTGGGATTAAAGACAAATTTCAATGTCTGAATGGATGGTGGTAGTAGCCTAGTGGGTAACACACTCATCTTTGAACCAGAAGACCCAGGTTCAAATCCCACTTACTACCATTGTGTCCCTGAGCAAGACACTTAATCCTGAGTGTCTCCAGGGGGGGGGGACTGTCCCTGTAACTACTGATTGTATGTCGCTTTGGATAAGGGCGTCTGATAAATGCTGTAAATGTGATCTCTAAAATGGTCCTCGACATAAAAGTTTAGGTTTTTAATTTCAGCGATTGCCAACATGTTTTATTCCAGTATGGGGAGTGAGCATAATTCGTCTGTATGCATTTCAGTCATAGTAGACCAAATTTAGATTTTTATACTTACAGCATTTAGCAGACGCCCTTGTCCAGAGTAAATTAGTCAGTAGTTACAGGGACGGTCCCCCTGGAGACACTCAGGCTTCAGTGTCTAGCTCCAAATAACTGCTTCTCATAAAGGAGCAACGTAAACCGACATTGTGGCTCCTACTCCGTCATAAAATGCATTATTCTCTTATCATGTGATCACGGCTCATGGGTAAATGAATTGCTTTTTGCTCAGTACAGCGCATCACAGAAAATTATTTTTTCATGTTATATCCATGTGATGCACACAAACATCAATACAGTTGTCCCCACAGTGATGGAAAAAGTCTTTATTTAAGTAATGAATCAAGAAAAAAAAAACATGAATGCACACACCAGTGTGTCAGATTGTGGGCACTATGCAAAATAATTTTCAATATCAATTTAAATACTATAAAAAGGGATTCATTCAATTATTTTTACAGTACAAGAGATGATTACAGTAGTATAAAATCTGATCTGAAGTACAGACAAGTGACTCCAGAGGGCAGGACGTTCGTGTTATGAGGTATGAAACAAGGAGCTGGAACTGTGTGTGGCGAGGCACGCATGCAAGAATCGACAGGATTTAACGCAGTTTGGAGCATGGAACGTGAAAAATGAGGCTTGTTTTTGCAGTAATAAAGCTTTTCAGTACTTTGACATTATCCTCTACATCTGCACACAGAACCTATATGGATAAGACTGTCTTTTCGTGGTTTATCATATTTTAAAGCATATGAATGTAAACATTGACAGATTACATTAAATGAAAATATATAAAATCTGCTTTTAACAAAATAAGACAGGAGACTTGTTAGTGTTTGAAACCGTGAATGCAAAATAAAATAAAATAAAATAAAAAACATTACAACAATGTAACAACAGCAAAAAAAAAAAAATTAATAATTTGGCATCATTTGTCTAGAATGGACAACACAGGACCGCATGATCTTGAAGTTCTGATAACCATGCATTGACCCGTACTTACACGACGGTAACGTGGATATAAGATTCTCAGGTTTAGCGCGCATGGCTGTAGCACAGCGTATTACGCCTATTTAACTGCAAAGGTGGTCAGATTTTAGGTCGCTTTGTACTGAATTGACACTGCTTCTTTAGGGTCACTGAAAGTCAACACTGGGCAGCTGTGAATGTTCACGTCCCGATGATGAAACATTTCCATACCGATGAACGTGGTATCTTCCAAGATCATGCAGGAGTCACTGGGGATGAAAATTATGTCATTCCTATGATGTCACCTACAGTCACCAGATCGCCTGTGGGACATTTTGGACAGGAGTCCTGAGAATCCGGCTGAAAACAGAAAGCCGGTCTGAATATGCTGCAGAGCTGCAGGTTCTGGCACAATCAGCCAGATCACAGGGCTGCCAATAATTAATAAAATTTTTCATAAATAAATGTTTTCAATACAGTGGATGTATTTTTTTTGCTTCCTCAGCCAACAGAGCCCAAGTATTTTGGTGAATGAACCCTTGCTTATGAGATCTGGCAACACAGTTCACCCCGGCAAGACACGCCACCCTGCGGAACCATGTCCACGTGTCCATGTCCTTCTGTATAATCCAATGTGAGTGTGCTGGTATGAGAAACTCTCAACAAAATCCTCCCGGTGATTTCGACATAAAATGTTTCAGTTTACTTGACTGAAGTCGCCACATGCTGCTTCTGGGTCAATCATTTTAGGGCTGTCTCTAAAAAGATGACTTTATTCTCATATTTGTATATATATTTCATAAATGTACAGCATTATTATGTCCCTGACCTTTATCTCAAAATGCGACTTTGATGTAATAATTTTATCTCTATTCTTGTGACATTATGACTTTATTCTTGAAATCCAATATTATACTTTTTTTTTTTATAAATGTTGTGGCCCCTGGACCGGTCGTGGTGTTTCCCCAAACCTTCCCCCAGACACATCGTCCACGTCACAGTGCACATTATGGTGCTGTTTTCGTCAGGGATTCCATTGAAATGATCTTGATGAGCTTCATGTCAAATTATGAATGGAGCAGCATGATTCGAGGACACCGTATTGAATAAGGTTACTGAAGTCAGTGTAGAGCTAAACGTTCTCCAGAGGTAAAGCGGAAAGGTCAAGTTCATCTCCAGCAGACGCTCGCTTTCTTTAGTGCTGACGGCGGAGTACGGGACTTTAACTAGAGGACGACACCACCAGGTCCATCTCTTTACTGCCCTCCTGTGTGCTGGTGAGGCCACAGCTTCCGGAAAGCTCCGGGAAGTGGCTGGCCCTGGTGGAGGGGACAGGGGACCCTGGGGACTGGCTAGTCCCAGCTTTCTTTGGAGGCACAGGGGGCGGGTGGCCCCTCTCCAGCCGGGGGATGATGGGCGACCTGAGGCCTGGCGAGAGGGGGCTTGGGGATTTAGTGGTGGGCGAGGATGAGGAGGACGAGGAGGCCAGGCTGCGGTAGTCTGTCCCGAATGGAGAGCTGTTGTGGGAGGTTAACTTTCCGCCGCCTGCCTGCTGGCTGGTAAAGCGTGACAGCACCTGTGTGACGGTGTTGCGTGCCAGCTGCTTGGCGGCGGTGTTCTCGTGCAGGGGCGTCGTGGCTGTGGTCGGAGACAGGTCCCGGGGGGAATGGGGGTGCAGCTCCTGCTCCGCCTGGCTCTGGAACTTGTGGCGGGCGGCCTGGAAGCGCTGGTTGACGCTGGCCTGGTAGGAGGACGGGTAGGTGGGGCTGGAGGCTCCCAGGCTGGCCAGGCGCTTGGAGAGGACCGGCGAGGAGACCGGGGACGAGGACAGAGAGGAGCACGCCGTACCGCTGGGGGACAGACTCTGGAGAGGGGTGGTGATGGGCGTGCTTCCTGCAGAAGGAGCCGCAGGGGATGGTGGGCTCGCTGCTACTGCGGCGTCCATGCCGTTCTCCTGGCCGGGCTTTTCCTCGGGACCTTCTGGCTCGCGGCCAGTGAGGTGGTGGCCATTCAGCTTGCTCAGAACAGAGGTTTTAGTGACCAGTGGGGACTTTCCATCCACCTCTGTCTGGCTTGAGGTGGACACCATGGTTGACGCGGACGTCTTGAGCGACACCAACTTCACGTTCGCCTTCTCTTTCTCCTCCTTCTTGTCCTTTGCTGCGTCTCGTTCGCTGATTTCCTTTCTGAGAGCCTCCACCTGCACCAACACCCAAACTCACATTAATTCTCACACACGCTTAACTTCTGCAGACTATCCTGTGGAATCATTTTTAATCAAGCATAAATATTAGCTACACACGTTTCGCTTCCAATTTATAAAAAACAGCTAATTCTAGCATTGGGAACCACTGCTTTAGGAAACTATTTTCATAAAGTAAGTGAGAAATAGAAATCGACCGCTTGATGGTTTACATTTACGACATTTATCAGACGCCCTTATCCAGAGCGACTTACAATCAGTAGTTACAGGGACAGTCCCCCCCCCCCCCCCAGAGCAATTTAGGGTTAAGTGTCTTGCTCAGGGACACAATGGTAGTAATGGTAGGGGTTTAAACCTGGGTCTTCTGGTTCATAGGTGACTGTGTTACCCGCTAGACTACTACCACCCTCATGGTTATCTGTATCATGGACACAACTTTTTTTTAATGTTTTAACAAACACGATGACTGCTCCAAATGCGCCATGTGGATTTTTAATGCTTTGATTCTGATTGGTGAAGGAAAGTTTTGTGAAAATACGGTCTTTTACGAACGCAGCCTCCTCTCCCTCGGAGAACACACCTGTGCCTGCAGCTCCCTGCACCGCTGCTCCTCCTTCTTCAGCCGCGCCCCCATCTGCTCGCGCTCGGTGTCGAGCTCCGCCAGGTGCCGCTCCGCCGCCGCCTCCGCCCGCCGCACCCGGCCGCGCTCGCCCTCCAGCGCCGCCCTCAGCGCCTGCGCGGCGCCGCTCTCCTCCTGCAGGTGGCGCCAGAGCTCGGCTGCGCGCTGCTCCTGCTCCTGTGCCCGTGCGCTGGCGCGCTGGCACTCCTGCGCCAGCGTGGACGACAGGTGCTGCTGCTGCGCCCGCTCCTCCTCCGCCTGGCCCTGCTGGCGCTGGCGCTCGTGCTCCAGCCGCTGCACCTGCTCGCGCTCCACCTCCAGCTGAGGACCAAAACATACAAACTCATGTCACTGCATTACTGACTGCATTACATAAAATATTTCC
The DNA here is from genome assembly GCF_900700375.1 of Denticeps clupeoides. Lineage (NCBI taxonomy): Eukaryota > Metazoa > Chordata > Actinopteri > Clupeiformes > Denticipitidae > Denticeps > Denticeps clupeoides. The sequence continues at coordinate 6,168,962 of NC_041716.1, read as the reverse complement.
GTAAGGAACATTCATGTGTAAGCATATACAGTACAGGCCAAAAGTCTGGACACATTTTCTCATTCAATGTGTTTTCTTTATTTTCAGGGTGGTAGTAGCCTAGTGGGTAACACACTCAGAAGAGCCAGGTTCAAATCCCACTTACTACCATTGTGTCCCTGAGCAAGACACTTAACCTTAAGTGTCTCCAGGGAGACTGTCCCTGTAACTACTGATTGTAAGTCGCTCTGGATAAGGGCGTCTGATAAATAATAAAAATGTAAATGTAAATGACCATTTATGTTGGTAGATTCTCACTGAAGGCATCAAAACTATGAATGAACACATGTGGAGTAATGAACTTAACAAAAAGTGGAGACCTGACCTCCACAGTCACCGGACCTGAACCCAGTCCAGATGGTTTGGGGTGAGCTGGACCGCAGAGTGAAGGCAAAGGGGACAACAAGTGGGCCAACAACACCACTGGGAACTCCTTCAAGACTGTTGGAAAAGCATTTCAGGTGACGACCTCTTGAAGCTTATCGAGAGAATGCCAAGAGTGTGCAAAGCAGTAATCAGAGCAAAGGGTGGATATTTTGAAGAAACTAGAATATAAAACGTTTTCAGTTTTTGTTAAGTACAGAACTCCACTTGTGTTCATTCATAGTTTTGATGCCTTCAGTGAGAATCTACCGTGTCCAAACCTTTGGCCTGTACTGTATTTGAACATATTTACTGACTCACAGGAGGGCTTTACTAGTGCATATCATAGTGAATACAGTATTTTTGAAGTGTTACCTTTTGAAAGTAAATGGGAAAAGACATTTTCCACTATAGTCTCAATTTGATTCTGACTGCCAATTCTTACTGCCAACCACCAGGTGGAACCCTATCATAACTGCTCATGGCCTTTTTCTAACAGCACGTTTCAAGTCTGGGATCGGTGTTCTAAATTGAGTTCTGGGTTCCTGGGTTAACACAAACAACTGGTCTTTTTCCCGATCCCTCTGCCATTTCGCAGATCCCAGCACAACTGTCACGTTAATGTCTCCATAGACTACACTGTTTTCGGGAGCGAGCCCTGTATTTCAAACACATTAACGTTGGGAGCTGGGAAACCCTCAGAAAACCGGGACCCGTCAGCTTAGTGCCTCCTGACCCCAGCTCCGCTGTGGGGATCACACACATCGCGCACACATCCTGTCGCTATAAAACGCCCCACGCTGCCAGTCAGCTGAACAATGGCCTCTTCCTCTTGGATGCTTCCTGCAGGTCCACGGCCCAGTCTGGAACTCCCAACAGTGCTGCATGGACCAGCCAGAATGGAAAATATGCAATTCTCCAGGCTGTTGTAACGACCATGCATGACAGATAACATCTATACCATGTCACATTTCCATCGACTTCTTCTGCTTCAAATTCCACTTATTTTTACTTATTTTACATTCTTATCAATGTGTTTTTATTCTGTGCATTTCAGATGATTGTATTCCATGCTCGGTTCTTTCAGATATTTCTTCATCGCTTCAGTTCTAGATCTACTTTTGTTCTGGATCTAGACGGACGGCGTGTGTGTTTTTGGAAGGAAATCCACCTGCTGCAGAAGTTTTTCCCGCTCTTTTTCCAACATGTAGGTGACATCATCACCCTGCGCCGTGTCTTGGGCATGGCGTCGCTTCTCCTCCTCCAGGTCTGCAATCACCTGCACCAACACACACACACGCACACACACATACATATCAAAAGTTCTATAGTAAAGGGTTTCCACAGACACACACACACTCACACACAGAACTCAAATCCTTTGATCATGGCCTGGTGTGCCGATCAGGTTTCAGCAGATGTGTATAAATCAAGATGACCAGCACACACACACACACACACACACGCCCCTCATATCCTCGTCTTCTTTTACAAGCAGGGAGTGCTGTGCTTCCCTCCAAGGTTAACACGCAGTGTGACAACAGGGCCTTTGTGCTGCCCTGAGACTCACACACAAAGCAGAGAAGCTGGAACAAAGAAAAGGGGGTGCTCTCTCTCGCTCTCTTTCTCTCACACACACACACACACACACACACACACACACACACACACACACACACACTTCATTACTGTTTCCCAGTCAAGGGGGGGCAGGGTGTGAGCTGGATCATGTCTGACAGAGAAATCGAAATTCTGTCTGGAGACAGCAAAGATGAATGTGGTAATAAAGACAAATGAATATATGTCATTTTATTATTATTATTATTATTAAATATATTGGTAATGGTTTAGAACTGTGTGGACAATGTATGTGTGTATTTTTATGTATTTTTCCATTGTTAGATTTAAAAAGGTCCTTAATGGTACCCCAACATACAAAGACGTCAAGTTTTAAATAATTTCAACTGAAATATACGAATTAGCAGTTCTACCGGACTGATCTGAAGGTGACATGTAGCCGGAATGCCGCCTTTATTCTACTCAGACTCACCCTGCGGTGCCGGCTCTCCACAGCAGCGAGCTGGGCCATCATCTTCTCCTGCATGCGTTTGCAGTGGGTCATCACCAGCTTGAGCACAGCCAAGGGGTTGGGGCTCCCGGTGGAGGCTCGGTCCTCCCCTTCCTGCCCCGGACCCTGACCCTGCCGCACCACCTCGCTGTCCCTCTGCAGGGCCAGAAATGGGTCGGTCAGCTCATACTTCCCATAGCGCTCCTGCACGAATGCGTCCCGGTGCTGCGCCTAGAACACACGTAGAGCACACACACCTTCTTTAAATGCACTTCTTTACGAGACAAAATACAACATATTTTCAATAGGTTTTGTGTGGGGCATGTTCACTAATGTAAGGTCAAGGAGTCTTCGGCTTTTACTAAAACAAGTAAGAATCACTTGCTAGTTATCTGCTGATGAAGACAAAGAAAAACTGACTGGACATTTTGTTGGTGTGTAATTATTTCCGCCACCCAGGACACGATCTTTAGTGATGTTGAAAATGTTCCCTCTGTTTACCTCCGGTCTGGTAGTTAAACTTGCTCCAAACATGCAGGTAGATTATCCATCGAAGGTGCAAAAGTGGAGTCAGTATCAGTTCATTAAGTCTAATGAGTGTAAGAGGCCAGCAGCTAATAACTAAAACTCAGTTCTCTATCCACCCATCTATCTATCTATCTAAAAAAAAAAAAAAAGATCCCCATTTGTTTTTCACAGGGGAACCGGAATCTACCCAGCATTCTTCAGCTCTTCCCCGCCTGCCAGTTTACTGCGGGGTCAACGCCTGGGTCAATTTAGGGTCACTAATTCACCTGACCTGCGTGTCTCTGAGCCAGTGTGAACACAGCGAGAACGTGCTAATTCCATGTAGGAGTTCCATGCACACGGAGTCTCAGGTGGCCTTGTGATATGGTCATAAATCGCTGTTTTATATTTAAAATCCCAGAATTAGCTTCTCCCTTATGTTCTCTCACACAGGTTTACGTTCAGCTTTAACCTTGATAAATCTACACTGGATACCGGTATTTGAAAAGTGAGTCCGAACACACTGCTCTATCTCCGAATCAGAATCGGAAAACTTTATTTAACTTTGCTTACATCACGACACCTACAGTACACACCTTCTCATTTTTCGTTTTCTTTATTTTCATGACATTGGTAGATTCTCACTGAAGGCATCAAAACTATGAATGAACACATGTGGAGTTAATGGTCATGACAAGAGCAATGCAGTAGAGAACAGCACTAAAAAATGAAGCTAAATATGAATAATTGTAATAAAAAAGATATATCAGAGATAATAGAGACTTTCTCATTTAATATAATTCCTCTGGTACCTCTAAAATGTTCACGTTTCATCCCACCCCAAGTTGAAGGCAGGGTAAGTTGGAGTGTAGGGTGCTAGTAGCCTAGTGGGTAACACACTCACCTGTGAACCAGAAGACACAGGTTCAAATCCCACTTACTACCATTGTGTCCCTGAGCAAGACACTTAACCCTAAATTGCTCCAGGGGGGGGACTGTCCCTGTAACTACTGACTGTAAGTCGCTCTGGATACAGGCGTCTGGTAAATGCTGTAAATGTAAATGAGTGAATTGTTTCTGCCGCTGGTCCTTCCAGGATCAGGACTTAGAGATACTATACTGATGAAGGAGTAAAGGGTTAGAGGAAATCCATTCTGTGCTGTTGCCAAGAACAGCAGAACAGACTGCCAACTCAGCACACACACACACACACACACTCACTCACACACACACACAAACAGACATATGTCTAATGCAAAAACAATCTGTCGGTGGACTCTCGCTGGCCAAAGATGCTCCGCTTCTCTCTTTAATGATGCAGTCTGTCCCGGCACAGCCTGCTCCCAAACACAATGGAACGGGCACCACCCCCACCGTCCAACACAGGCAGGTGCCCGGCCACTGCCTATCTAGCTCTCTCGGTGTGAGCGTGTGTGAGGGTGATTATGTGCGCAGGACACAAAAGAAGCAGCTGCAGGGGAGGGTTCGACTGTGCCGACGCACAGAAGGATGCGGCTGTTAAATGATTCAGCAGATGGAGACGTCTGCCAGCTGAGAACAGACGGGGTGAAGACCCTCCGAGACCCTTTATTTGTAGTGCCGTGGCCTTCGCTTTTCTTTGTGTGGAGCCAAATCGTGTCAATTAAACTTCTGCGGCATGCCAGAGATTCTCCGCTCTACGTTCGGTGGGGATGCAGCCGAGGTGCTGAAATGGGTCAAGATCAGGTCCATGTCAGGAAATTTAGATCATTTTCACACTCGTCAACGCTTCATCACAGCATTCAGGTGATCACTCACTATCGTTTGGTATTGATCTGCAGTGACCCCCTCCCTCCAAAGGGGACAATGATTTTCTCTGCTTAATTTATTCCGCTTTTAACGGACCAAATGGAAGGCACAGGAAGCGCTTTACTATTTGCACAAATCAACATTGTAAACTAAAACCGGGACAATGAAAGAGGAATAATAATGCTGCTCTGCTCTGATTTAATTCTCTGTATGAATGTTATTGTATATTTGTATTATGAATATTACCTTTCATGTATAGCTGCTAGTTTTTGTATGAACTCTAATCCCGCTGGTTTATTCTTACTTTGAACTCCTTCGTTGAGTTCGGTTGTGCGTGTTTGTGAGAACTACATTTCTTCTCGGTGCGACCCACTTCTGGAAACTGAAGCGCGCTGCATGCTCGTGGTTCGGCAAAATAACCCGAATTCCGACATGTTAGCCTGACGCAGGACAGACACGTGAGAAGCGAGGGAAGAGCAAGAACACAAAACAATTATCACGCTGCTCGCGTCCGAGGAGTGACACGTCTTGCTCTTCTCAGCACGTAGCCTGTGTGACTGCGGTTTACCCTTTAATCTCTTCACACCACACGTGCACACACACACATTCCCTGTGCATTTAATCTGCATTCCTCCTGTCGCATCATCAGTTGAACTCTTGGTGACAGCAGCTCTCATACGACACACATGCCCTCTCAGGCTATGCATTTTAGGATGCTTTTAATACATGAATGCACACATTTCTTTTGTATACATTTTATTCGTAATATGCCTGCCTTTTTTCTTCACACATATGTGTCTTTACATATTTTGCACTGTGCAAATATTTTAGCTGCAAGCAATTTTTGTTAAGGTAGCAAAATCCACTTTGTCAACTATTGATCAAATATTGACTGATCAAATATTGAGTTTCCCACTTAAACAAAAAGAGAAAAAGACAAAGTGTCCTTGCAGCTTCCTGCTGTCCTCTGAGATCTAGTACAATATGGTTCTACATCTACAGACTTAAAGGAGGGTTTTCAGTTTACACTGCAGCACAGCACACGGTTAAATGCACTTAAATGCAGAGGACGCAATGTGTCCTCTGATCTTAACCCACCGCCCTTGGTGGGCAGTGGGCAGCCAGGAAAGGCGCCTGGGAGCAGTGTGTGGGGACGGTACCTTGACACCTTGGTGGTTTTGGATTTGAACCCACAAACTTCTGATTACGAGTCTGCTTGGTTACCCTTATCAACACCCACTTTCAGTTTGGGTTCACAACTGCTTAACTGCTTTTGCACTGTACTGTACATATATTTTTAAGGAAAGTCATAAGCACAATCATTAATTTTATAACACAATATATGTAATAAATACAACATCACCAAACAAAAACATAGAATTGAAGTGACGTGCACTTATCGACTGCACCGTGTTTCAGCCAATCAGGTTTCAGGGTGCAGATTAAGCCCATGCCTGCACTAGAATGCTACTGAATTGAAAGCTTTAACTTAAAACCCCAGTGTGCTAAATATACAAATGCTCTCACCAGTTCAATCTGAGATTATAGGAAGAATGAGTGGCTTCCTGTCATTTTAGCTCAGTTCGGATTTTCGACCGGGGAGTAGCAAGGGCTCCCGGAGGGACGGATGGATGGACCCTTACTAATGGAGGTGTCTCTCGCGCTCTCATTCGGTCAGCGATTTGAGCTAATGACAGTGCCCTGGGGATGTCGGCTTATCATGTCATGAACGTTCTCCTCACGCTTGATCCTCTGCTTAGAGATGCAGTAATCAAACTAGACCGATTTCACTCTCTGGATCAATAATACAGCCCCTGCAGCCAAAAATATCTGAGTGTGTGTGGTACATGGGACCATAAAAGAGCCGCGAGAGATGAACAGACACTTGCCCTGAGTGGTGTTCATGCCGTGATTATGGCACAGCCATTTGCAGCTGGTGTCTGAGGTCATCTGCAGACGTAGTGTCCTGTTACACTTGCTCCATGGAGGGCCTGAGTTCATGTTCCTGGGTTTTTTTTTGTTTTTTTTTTTTCCAGAAGATTTGGAATGTCTGCCCTCAGGTAGGAGGAGCCAAATACAGCCCGTGAGAATGGCTTGGGACATTCCTGGTCCTTGCGTGTCCATGGAGATGGTTAGATCCTGCTACACCGATCAAAGATTGGCAGGAAGTAATTGTGAACAGCGTCAGCATATGCGATGCAGACAACACAACACAGACAAACCAGCCTGTGCTTCTTTCACTAAGACAAAAATTCAGTTTTGTTCAAACGAACATACAAAAAGAAGAACCCAAACCAAAAACAAGCAGCTCAATGCCACAGACCTCGGGAGGTAGCCAGGCACAGGCCATGGCACTAATCCGTGGATAATCGAAAGGAAAATCCCTTCAGTCTCGCCTCATTCCTGAGAGGGTCGGAGCGTTGCCGCTCTTCGGAGGGGCGACATGGCGGTCATGCTCACACGCTTCTGCGGTTCATTTCCCAAAGACCGAATCAATCCCAGCAATCCCGGGGCTGACGACTGCTCGGCTGCCTGTCCGCTCAAGCTAGGGTCTGGCTGGACGTGGGGCGATGAGGGATGCCTTGACTGGGTGGTCATCAACATTCTGAGTTAAATTGCAATCAAATTGTTAACGGTTTCTGACTAATCAGCGACCAGAGGGATCAAACACTAAACAGTCTTTCTGTTTGGTCCATTGGTTTTCCAAAACTACTCTCTATCAAAAAAAAAATCGATGTTCGAACAAAGTGATTCACAATCAGGCTCCTATCAGACATTTTGAACAACAACCTCAAAATCAATCTTACAATCTTGTTAATTAAACTGGCAATGATCTCGATATTTAAGTTTCCATGACTAGGACGCAAAAGTAAAAAAAGCCAAAATGTTCTAAAGGTTCTAAAAGTGAATTAAAACCCTCCTTGGGCACTTTTGCTAAAAGGATCTGAGATTCCTAGCAGGTCCTAGAATTAATAAAGACACAGCTGGACACAAAGCTCTGCAGCTATGGAATAGTCTCAAAAAGAGGCTAAATCCGCCTCGTCTATTTGACAGAAAAAAAAGTGTTCCCACCGAACCCTCTTTCTCATTATTAATATCTTTTTTCTCTTCGTTTTAGACTGTATGCATGTCCCGGTGCTGAAAGCAGTTGCTCTCATTGCCGAACTTTAATTTAATTTCGGATTATTTTTTTTTAATGGAAGGATTTACAAGAACAGGGTATACAATGAACTAGAAACATTAATCCCATGAACTCTATTAACTAGCAAACCCTGACTAAGGCTGCAATAATACAGTGGATCACTTCCCGGATCCTTCTGGAAATCGCCACAGGTCGCTGCTTCTATGCAAGTGCTGTGTAACGCTTCAGAGGTCTGAGGTAGGGAAACGAGAAAAACAAAAAGAACGTACGCCTCCTTTAACTAGCAAAATGCTCGTCTTGCTTTGGTTCAGTTGCGTTCATGATCTGAAGCATGTACTGTGAGGTATGCGCTGAGTGGTCCATCTCTGTGAGATGCTGGAGACAATTAAATTACGGAAAGCTGCAGGATCTAGTAAGCAGCTGCAGGGGCAGAACAGAAGAACCTAACAGAGGGTCTTTTTATGGTCGATATGATCTTGGTTTATTTTACATTGAAGGCAGAAACAAAATGACCCGAGGATGTATGGAATGTTGGTATAGATCGACCCCGATGTGGGGAAATTGGAATTTTCTGGAACAGCAAAACCCCAATCTGCCCATGTGAACTGATTCATTTTCATTACCTAATTCTTGGTAGACTTTAAAACACTTAAAACTGTTTAAATGTGTGCATGCAGTGCAGAAATCTACATCAAATTCCCATGAAACAGCGTGTCTCTCAGTTCCTCAATACAAAAGGGCCAGAGCCGGAAACCGTAAAAGAGAATCAACGGCACATTGAATAGTAGGCAATAGAAATATAAAAAAAAAAAAATGATGAATCGTTTCAGTACTCTGCTACTGCCACTTTTTATCCAGGCAACTTTTTCCATGGAAATGGATCATTCTGATGATGGAACAATTAAGGGTGGAACTGAATTATTAAATATTACATGTTGGGTAGACAGGGGAAGCCTGAACTTCACAAGGAAGACTGATGAGGAGATCCTTCATGTTGTTTCTTGGTTATCAATGGTCCAACCAAACTTGCGATACTGAGCTGAGCTTCCAAACTTCCTCTCAGCAACCATGGAAATGTGCGAAATGCTCTGAGACAAGGCCATTAAAATTCTGTTTAATGCAATATTCTAAAAGTGAAACTTGACTTAAAAATGAAACTTTGTTACTCCAAAGGACGGGAAGTTTCAGTAAACAGTGATACACGGAATGATTAAAAAAAGCGATCCAGCCTCTGAGAAACTACCAAAAAGTGGAAAAAACAAGAGCAGACAGGCCTCCTCTCCATTGCCGTCAGCATGCCACGCCCGGACGCTCACGTTCTCCTGCTCTCTTCCTGCCCTGCACACCAACAATAGCTGTGTGGGGATTCCAGTGAGAACTTCAACAGTGTGCAGATCCAGTTCTACCACTAACAGTAGCCTTTTATCAATAAAATACCAAGAGACAAAGAGAACAAAGATGGGCATTTTTTATAGCAAAGCCCCTTTAAGCATGATAAACATCCTCCCTGGGCCCATTATTTCAAGAGAAGTTGGCCCGTTGTAGAGGTTTGAGACACACTCATACTGCTCTTGATAAGTCACCAGGCAGCCCTAATTTTTGAGTCTTATAACTCATTAATAAACTAAATTAATTATTGACTATTAGTGTAGTGATATGACTGGCAACTGCTTTGCTTTGCTGACAATGGCAGTTACCTACAGCCTCTGAGCCAAGACTTATTCCATCTGCAAATACTCAAAGAGTACAAGACTTGAGCCATGCCAAAATATTTTTTATTAGGGCTGTGAAGATGAATGCATTAATTCCTGTGAATAATTTAAATGAACGCTGTAAAACGCAGTAGTGTTATGCTTCCTGCGTGTCACATGTCCTGCCATGGCCTAACCCGACATGAACCTGACTTATTTGCTGCCAGTTGCACAAGGCAATTTGAAATAATGTGACTTTCTGGCCAAGATGCTCACAAGGAAATTTGCATGAATAAATTTGACCAATTACCGCTGGTTAAATGAATGACAGCCAAAATTTTTAGATATCTTTTATATTTTCCTTCACTGCACCTACTGTCTCATTTTTGTGTGTATGCATTCGGAAATTACAAATAATTAAAAGTAGTGACACGGCTTCCTCTGAGATGTCTCCAGCATGTTGCCTGTCCTGCAAGCAAAACCAGCGCAGCTACGGCTTGTTATGAGCAAGGCCCGAAGGGATTTTGTTTTCTTTCCTTATCGAAATGTCTACATCAATCTGTGCCGTTCCCTTTTTGACAGATTGCCTCAGCACTGCGCCACGCCTAAAGCCTGCCAGAAGACACAACAGCTTTTTAACCACAGGTGAGCTGCTTGTCAAACACGCTTTAGACACAGAGGAATTTGCACTTCAGCAGTTAACAAAAAAACATGGAAACAGGTCGATCTTTAGCCCTCTTTAACTGTCAGGGCCTGGGAAGGAAGGCGCACATTCAGACATTTTAGAGCTTGAGGATTATGTAGGAGGGCTTGGGGTAGCTGAAATGAAAGGAGGCGGGCAGTAGAATGGTCTTTGGCAGGTCAATGGCAGATAATTCTAAAGGCTGGGCTGAATCGTAATCAGGGGACAAGCGAGCGGTTCAACACATCAGGGACAGGACAGGAACCAGACAAGGGCAAATCCTAAGAATGACAAGTAACAGGCAGTTGTCGCGGACCTTTGTCAGTCAGAAGCGGGAGCTGTTTATATAGGACGCAAACACCGGCCACGAAGCGGGAGGACGTGCGCCCCCTGTGGGGCTGGCAGTGAGACGGCAGCCGTGACATTAACATTTAATAGGAACAAAAGTACACCACAGCTCATGAGATTTCGGTTAAGGCAACATTGGCATGTGACTATCATGATTCATTTTAAAAACAAATGTATTTCTTTGCATTCATTGCAATATATTTACCCTACGCATGTTTTCTGCAGAATAAATGTGACAGGCTCTGAGTATTTCATGGTACTTTTAGGGCTCTAAAGTGTGAGACAGTGTGAGAAGCAGGTAAGCACTAAATGTGGACCCTTAAGTTGATGAGTCTACAACATTTATTTCTTATATAGCATCAAAATCACATACAGTGTGCCTCAGCGGGCTTTGACAGGCCCTACAGTTGACACCCCCCACACTTGACCCATCTGCACACAAGGAAAAAATTTGGAGAGAGAAATCTTCTAATATCTTCTCTCACTAATTTGATATTTTATACACACTCTAGACATCTAAACAAGTTTAAGGGACAGCAACAGATTGGTGGTTAGATATGTGAATAGCAGTTTTGGCTGGATTAGTTTCCAGAGAGTGAACAACTTCAACAATTTCAGCCCTGCAATGCAACTGTACAGTGAAAACTGAAAATTAATTAATTGCAAAATCATTTTCAATAATCTGTAATATCCTTCAGAATACTATATCAAATCAAGGATTTATATTTGACTTTCATGAAACAAGTCAATATTATCCAGGAATTTTAACATTAGCTTTGCTCTTCCCACAGGTGTTGCCAGATTGGGTTTTAAATCTTTGGGTATGACAGAAGACCTTTCTTGTTTAAGTAAAATTAATATATACATCGTTTTCTTACTTTTGTGTGTGCTTTGCACACTTTTGGATACGTTTGCACTGAAAAAATCAAATATCTGGCAACTCTGCTTCCACGGCACTTCAGATTCAAGAGCCAAGATTCAAGGTTCAACCCCATCTTAAAGCACACTATAAATGTGGGGTTTATAACACCTACTAAATGCCCCTAAAATCATTGGAAATCAGGGCCCACATTCACTGAAATTACATTTGCAAGAGTCACACAAATGACATATATCTGTATATACACACGCTTATATTATGGTCCATGCATCTCTTGCTTAACTGTGGAAGTCACTGTTACTTAGATGACTGCATAGATTCATCCTCGTCGTACTCGTGCAGGATTTGTTGTTACACCGAGTTGGGAGTTTTTGCCATATTGTTTACACTTGGGGATGTGAAGACTTGTGGAAATTAGATAAACAGACTTGTGTGTTGTGATTCTAAAAATGCATTATGATACACTGCGGAATTGGCAATGCTGCTTTTCTGTTGACCTGGTGCTGCCCCCAGCCTGTGCATTACAAGGCGGGAAAATGTCCAGTTTCTGCTGCGCAATGGACTAATAAAGAAACTTTTAGCCCGGCTGCTGCTCCCAGCACACAAACACAACTCTTCACTTGTTCAGCCAAAACCAACACCGCGGTTACCAATACTGCACTGTCGCCACGACCAAAGATGGGGCTTGGCTAGGTGACCCGAGTCCCAACCTCTTCTCTCCCTTCTCTTTCTAATCCCATCTGGGAAGAAAAAATGTTCATTTATGGCATTGTGGTTTTCCCCCCGGCACTCTGAGCCAGCGCCTGACTCATAAGCAAACAACCCAGGTCGTCCTGGGTCGGGATCCGTCCACCTCTCAAGTTCACGAGCCACCTCGGGGCCTGTCCTGCTAATAGTGGTGTAAGGGCAGAGCAAATAAAGTCTGAACTACAAAAGATCTGAGGGTGGACGGTTGTTGGCGTAGCCTTGCTGGGCTCTCTCCGGTGTAATCTGGCCTGACGGAGATGTGGTGGCTGGCTTCCTTCCGCTCTGAGTAAACAGACGAGGGCCCAGAACCACCGGGCCGAATTAGGACAGGAAACAGGAGTGCAGCAAGGAGAGGACTATGTGGACACACACAGAAATACACACATATGCGTGAAAAAGAAAAACGCCGGGCAGAAACAAAAGAACAGCACTTGCGGGTGTTGATTTAAGTGTAAAAAACTATTTCATACTCGCCATTTGACTCCCGAAAAGTAGTGATCCCACAGACCAATCAGATTGTCCTTTGATGTTTCTGCCTTGACCAAGCAGAACATATAGTGGACATCCACCCCCGTCATGGCACCTCAGGCCAGTCGTTGGCCTTTCGGCACCCCGGTGATACTTCGTATTTATGAGGGGAAGGCTTGGTTATAAATTGGGGATCTTCATTAAAAGCATGGACCTGGATTTTCCCATCTTAAATAAGCATAATCAATATGATTCATAGTATATTATTTGACAAAAATGCTTGTTAGAGTTAAGTCATTCCTACTGATTTGATGACCCTTTGTCATCAATACAGGGGACTGCATTATGGTATCAGTAAATTTTTACTCTCTCGACTGCAGCTGGTCCAAAACGCTTCCACTCATTTTGTTTCTGATACTCAGAAAAAATTCTAAGTTTTATGGTGATACACCACCCTACCTGGTGCTTTTGCAATCTTAGCACCAACATTATAGAATGATTTACCTTCAGATCTAGACTTAAACACATTTCCCCTTACATGTCTGTCTATTTGTATTGCATTTTAATTGTATTTTAATTGTACAGCACACTGGAATGACACTGCGTTGTCTTTAAATTGTGCTCTGTAAATACAATTTTATTTAACTTGATTATTTATGGTTAGGATTGGCCAGTTTAAGGTTCTCATACAGTTTAACTGGTCAGCACATCTAAAAAATACCAAAAAATACCAGCTACCACCATCATGCTAAGCAACAATTTCAGTCTTTGAATCTGAGACAGAACAATTTCTTTTTTTTTTTTACTTAAAGAACATGTATCTCAAATTTCTCATGAAGGTTGTTTCGAGTTTTATGGTTGCAATGCCTTCAGCAAATACATTTAATATGCACCATAAATAGCTTAAGTCATGATTAATGGAAATTCATTTTGATTAATTCATGGCTAAATGAGAGATTAAGTTGTAATGTTTTTTAACTAACATTCTGGAGCATCCATGAATGATGAGAATTTTCCTTTCATGATAAGAAGCAATGTTTTATCAAAATATTCCCAAAAGTACAGACAGGATGCAAATGGGTGTGTAAATGTAGGAGTGGGTGTGTATGTGTGTGTGTGTTTGTGTGTGTGTGTGTAAACCACAGCTTCCTAACAAATCACACAGTCCCAGCCCAGGCCGTACTAATGGGCTTCAGTTCCCATTGACTAATACTCCCTCCAGTCCAGACAGCCCCCTCCACCCACTAAGAAGTCTTTGAAGCATCAAAAACAAGAGCTTGTTATTTCGTTAGTAGCTACTGAGTGTGACAAAACGCTCCAAAAAGCACAGAGCGATAACAACAAAGTAAGCGGATTAGCTACGCATCCAGGATAATTTAATGAGCGTGTTCACACACTGATCAGGCCTGTAAGGTCCAAAACACATGAATCATGTTCATCTTGCCTCGGCGCTGCAGCTGAATTCACCACTAAATCCGGAGGATTTTCTTCCATTCTGTGGTGAAAAAGGGTCTGCAAACGTACCTTTTCACAATTACACATTCTCAAAAAAAAAAATGATATTTATATAACGGTATTTCGCAATAGTGCTTGAGGTTTATAGCAATTTTACAATTAAACAAAGACTGAAGATTAGAATTTGCCAAATTTAGACTGTAGGCGGAAGTCTGAAAATGTTGTTATTGTGGGAGGTAATGGCGCCTGGGATAAATCAGGCCCAAATTACCTTCCTATCTCAGCAAATGGGTTATCTCGGCAGCCATAACTAACCAAACAAAGGCCTGAGGCCGCCTGCTTTTGAAACTGGGCAGAGATTGGGGGTGGAGGCTGCCCTGGGGAAAGCTGGGAAAGCCTGGTGGTGCTAATGAGTGATGTCCCTGGGTGTAAAGAAGCTGAGATGACTCCTGGAACCCCTGGCCCTGTAATTATGGCTGAGCGAGCCACCCGGAACCCTCGCAAGCACCGCGCTCCTATCTGCCCGGAATCCTTCCTTCCCCAGGGAGGAACGAGCTGACCTGATTCTCACAAAGGCTTGGATCTCCGGTTGAAACACTGTAAGCCACAGGCTCAATTTACCACGCTGTTCAGTTTGGGTAAGGAAATAAAATAAAATAATTATTTATTTCCACTTGGTGGAACACAAGAGACATATGCAAATTCCAACAAAACGTAATATTCCAGTAACGGAACGTAAAATTCCACTATTGTTTGGAATACAAGCAGTATTGGATTCAAGTTTTAAGAGGAGCTCAGTGATGGTCGTTCATGATAATAGAAGCTCAGAAAAGAAATCCGATGCAGTTCCTCCCTGACTGCTTCAATGGGAGTACCATGGAGCCATAAGGTCCTTTCCTGCCCCGCATTGTCCTGTTGGCTGTCTGCTTCCTGTTTTTCACAACTCCACCTCATGATACAGCAGCTTTGTCTTTGACTAACAAAACAACACTCATATTACATAAGGCAGTTCGGCCAAAACAGTCACTTACATCACACGTTCCTCGGAACGCTGCAAGAAGATGATCGTACATCATGCCAAAGAATACTAATGCGACAGCCTTCCTATAACGGAGTCTACCGTTTAGTGTGACACCAAGAAGGTCACGGTTAATTGGGACAGTTGTCTGATCATGGATGGAAGGTTGCGAGAGTAATGAGCAGGTGCAACTCACCCGGAGCGCGTGGATCACCAAGTCCTGGGCCTCCAGCTCTCCTTCCAGGATGCTGAGGAGCATCAGCAGCTCCGGTTTACTCAGGCTCTCCACATTCATCCTGCACTCCTGCAAAAACACAGCCATGAAAAAATGCGGCGTTGGCCACAAAACCACCATAAACACAAGGGTCTCGGTCAACCACAAAAACAACCATGTAACCCGCCACATGCGCCCACAACTAACCAGTCACCAGACCACCAACATGCCCACCTGACCGCTATCTGTTACACCCTTCAGCAATAATTATTATTTCCATCATGCAACATTTTCTCTAAAACGATAATGCAGAGAGACAACAATGCAAAAAGGCAAAATAAATAATAAGCCGGTCAAAGTCAGACAGAAATATCATTTTTAATTGCAGTATTCAGTGGAAATGTGTAAGTTTTTAATAAACTATGATAGAAACTATGAATGGAACAGTGTTGGACATATTTAATTGCAAATATTTTCATATCTGCAAAATTTCACATATCAATTAATTACCCAAACCCAGCCTACCACAGTATTCTGAGCTGAGCTGCGGCTTGGCGGTCCTCTCGGGTGGCTCAGGAAGCCATCTGAGCGACCAATCACAGCGGGCCGCGCCGGGAGCCTCAGTTCCGAAGGATGATACTGCAGCATGCTGCGGTTTGGCCCATCTAAAAGCCAAGGCTGACCACTGTGGTCTGGTGTTTTACGACTGCTGTTTACATTTTGCCTGGCCTGTAGCCGCTATCTTGCTGGATCTCATGCGGTTCTCCCTGAGGTCCTGCTGGACTCAGCAGAAGTATGGGCGGAATGTTCTCGAACGCTGCCCTGGAACCCAACAAACACCACTCAGCTGGAAAAGCTGCGCTTGGGCATTAGGACTCCGAGGAGGTTTTTCAGCCGAACTGCAATATGCTGTACGCTTACTGTAAGCTTACTGTACGCCATTAACTTGAGCATCTTAACGCATGCACAAACGGCCTTTTAAGCTCCTTAACAGAGGTTCAGTCATATGCCTGCACCAAGTGGGAGAGTCACAATCACAGCATCTGTCCCTGGTCCCACTGGGGCATCAGAGGAATGCCCAGTCTGAGCAAGTTTGACAGAAATTGAATGTCCACACTCACTGGTTCACGCCGCCTATTCACATCCCAACCCTGCGGCGTCAGAGCAGGGGGGGTCGCAGTGACTCACAGCGCTAACGCTTGTGAACCAATGGTATGGCAACTGCAATGCATTTTGGGTCGGCACCTTTAGTGCTGTTGTGGGATTGTTTTGGTAATTCAAGTATTATTATATAGTATTAACCTTTGATAATCAAGGTGAAGAAAAAATTTATTTATGGTTTGCAATTTAAATCTAACAGCACAACCAATTGTTTGAATGTAGTTTTATTCATTATTGTATAACATAATGCATAGTTCATGCATTACTACAATATATAAAAATAAGATTAGGATTTATACTTGTAACGACCGCCGTCTCACCCTGAGGGGACCTCCACCCGGAAGGAGGCGGGGTCAAGTTCAAGGCCAGTGGCCTGTAGAAAACGCCGGCGGCCATTTTGAACACTGCCCGCTCATCGTTGTTTTTTTCCCGTCGCCGCTGCTAGTTTTCCAAAGAACTCCAAAGAACCACTTTTACCTCGACGCCTCTTTTGGATTGTCCCGGCCTGATCTCTTACCGTGAACGTGGCCGACCGATTACACCGACCCAAACTATTCTACGGCCTCGCCCTCTGACATACTGTGATGCCCAGGTGCACACAGGCACGGCCAAGACACCTGATGATGGAGTCCTGATCAATCCAAGCTGGAACCAATTAGGCTCGATTGATCCGGACTCCATAAGAGCAGTCAGACAGGGCCCAGTAGATGCGGCTGCATTAATGTGGACGTTCTCCCTACCTGCAACAATGTGAATGACACACGTATTACCACGATTGTACCACCTGCCATCTTCATATACGACAATGCACACTTCCCACTCATGGCCCCGCTCTCCCTCAGCTGCTCTCTCTCTCTCTCTCTCTCTCTCTCTCCTGCGATCCGAGCAAAGATGTTCCGCGTCTCCCTGCCCTCCAGCTCTCGTTCCAAATACTGTACTGTGTGCACGTGTTCCCCCAGACCACCACCATGACAATACTCGATGATCACGATATGGTCATTTAACACATTCATGCAGAAGAAGCCCCGACACATTGAGTGTGTTTGATTTCTATATATATAAAAACATACTAGAATGAAGACAAAAATACACACACACACACCTCTCCTTTTATGCTCGACACTCGCAGTGTTTAGTTTAATGGCGGTACTCAGATTTTCCAACACTTCAGGAAAAGTTGCCGGCCTGGCTAGTGGCTACTGTTGTAAACTCCGTGAGAGAGAGATTTTGGTTTTTTTTTTAGACAGATACACCGACACTGAAGCTGTTGCTCCAAGAGCTATTCCAGATTTTATAAGTCTTAATCAAGCATTTATCTGCATTCTGATGAAATGATTGCTAGCGGTAATAATGCAATTTCTAACGTTACTTTTAATGTGGCCTGTTCAACAGTTAATAATAACACAGTTACTGTAGGTAAGCATGTGCGTGTGTCAGTGTCTGAGAATCTGTGACATCACTGGATGAACAACGTACTCATCACACACACACACACACACACACCTTTGAGTGACGAGACGCTTTGATCCCATTCACTGATAACATTCATCTCATGCTGCAGTGACTCATCTGACGCCGAAACTGACTCGTGTATTTTACCGCGGTGTGTATGTAATAAAAAGCAGAACGCCGCAGAGTGTCTGAGCAGAGCTTCTGTAACTCCCATAATGGAAACCAGACCTCTGGAGAATGCTCCCGCTGCCATGGGGATATGTGTACTGAGTTCACCGGGCGTGTTAAGAGTGTGTCTGGGTGACAAAATTGTGATTGGACGCTCTCTGTTAGACCAGACTTTAAAAGGCCCAGAGTCTGAATTCTTATCTTTCACGGCCAAGAGACCCGAACCTACAAAATCTAGCAAAGACACAGACATGTCAGAGAGCCAGATGACTAAAAGCACTTCCTGACCTCGAGCCATTCCACAGAGGGACAGCTCTTCATGTATCTGCCAAAGACAACCAATGGGAGCTCCCCTCGCGGCGGTTCTCCTCACACTGCTCCGTGCGTGGCCTTGACCCGCGGGAACGTGGCAGCGAAACGCTGAAAAGAAAAGAAAAAGGGACCTGTCTACGGCTGCACCCTCAAGACAAACAAATCACTGATCTGGATTCAGGGTTTGGCAGCGACTACGGGCAGACGCAGACCAGGAAACACCCTTTGAGAAAGGCTAATAGAAATGTAGTGAGTGACACAAAAGATTTTTTAATCCACGGACATAACATTATGACCACTCAAAAAAAAAGGTGTGCATTATCCTGCTGAAAGGCATCGGACAATTGCTGTCAAGTGTTGGTCATCTGTGACAACGTCTACGCAGGAGTTCCATCAAAACATCTACATGAATTCGGGACCCAAGGTTTCCCAAATCTTCCCTAAGTGCATCCAGGGAATCGGACCAGGCCACCTTTTTTCCCCACTGTGGGTCGGTAGGGATGTTCATGTGTGCATGGTAGGAGCCTTTGGTGGTGGACACAGGTCAACCTGACTGGTCTTTGACAGCTCTTCCTCAATAAGCTTCCTTCCATGTTCAACCTTTGGTTCTGACCGCTGCAGACCGTGAACATTTCACACAATTCCACACAATTTGGGCCATCACAATTTTGTAAAGTCTCTCAATTCTACACCCTTGCTAATTAAGTCTGCTTCCAATATAGAAAGTGAAGTGATTGTCACACGTGATACACAGCAGCACAGCACACAGGGCACACAGTGAAATTTGTCCTCTGCATTTAACCCATCACCCTGAGTGAGCAGTGGGCAGCCATGACCGGCGCCCGGGGAGCAGTGTGTGGAGACGGTGCTTTGCTCAGTGGCACCTCAGTGGCACCTTGGCAGATCGGGATTCTAACCAGCAACCTTCTGATTACGGGGCCGCTTCCTTAACCACTAGGCCACCACTGCCCCAGGAAACAGAGAAAGTGCACCGCTCCCGGAGGCGCTGCAATACTGGGTCGATGCGTGGAGCAGATGGAGCAAGCTCCTTTGCCGACTCCCTGTTCTAAAAATCCGCTTAATATGTAGTCCCCCGCTGGGGGACGTATCAGATATTAAACTGATAAGAACAGATACTACACTTGATCTTAGCCAAAAGGCCGAGAAGTTGCCATATTGGCAACTTTAAGAACATGCTGCCTGATATGGCCGATTAGTGTATCTGGAGAACACTGGAGAACACCGGTCTGTGTTCAAGTAAAATTAAATAAAGTTAATATATCATCTTACATTATTCAGCTGCATACTGCAGACATCTAGGCATCCCTGTGGAAAGACACTGTTCTTGGCAGCGAGGTGTTTTTTTCCTCCGTCGAACTAGTTAACATCAACGACACCACAGCATCAATAAACCGTTCAGTTGACCGTATCCCAGTGAGCAGGACATGGAGGCCAAGGTCAATTTAGCAGCTAAACTCGGCTGGATGTGGAGTGTTGAATGAATGTTGGCCCTTTCAGGGCCATATCCTTGGGGTGACTAAATCAGGCTCAGATTGGGAGCGCAGAAAGGTGAGCTGTTTCAGGTGCGGGTATGACTTGCACCTGAAAATGAATATATGGTTCAGGGAACACACACACACACACACACACAGTGTTGTAGTGCTGAATATACTGTGCTGTCAGTCTGAGGACAGGAAATACCTCTGGCCTTTTTTTTAGGGGGGGGAGTCATATTGGGTTTCTTTAACTCTGTCTCCTGTCATGAGCCACTGTTATGCCATGTAAAAAAAAAAAAAACATGCATTTTTATTTTTTTCTGATGTTTTACCCAAGGGACTCCAAACTATTCATTTAGTTGAATCTGTTCTGCGTTGGTTACAATTAAATGCATGGAGGGCTTGGTACTGTAAATGGTACTGTAAATTACAGATTGTACCTGTTATAAAACACGCCGGCGGGGAACAATACCAACAAATATCAGCGCAGCAGCTGAAACAACAAGCGTTCGCGGCGCAAATCTGGCTGGAGGCCTGAATGGGAGCAAGTACACTGAGCACAATACCAGCTGAATGGCCACACACACACACACACACACACACTTACATTCACTCAGCACCGTTCGCATTTCCGCAGGGGGTCGGGCCACAATGCCGGGAAAATGAAGAATGCGGGGCCGAAGAGCTTTCAGAATATGACACACAGCACCCATAAGTCACACGGCGAGGGGGTTTTGCACCAGCTAAATAAACCCGGATCCTCCCTACAGCGCCACGTTCTTCTGCAGCACCCCGAAAAAATGTTTCCTCGTCATTCTGACACGGTGTCGGTGGAGTCACGACAGGGCCATGTCACCTCACACATTCAAGCCCGACTGCATTCTTGACCTTCATGCCGGAGCCTTGGGAGAAACCATCTTTAATCACATCACCGCTGGATGCGGCTGCGCGCCCCCGCCGCCCTGCGCGCCCCCGCCGCCCTGCGCGCCCCCGTCGTTCTTTTTTTTTTTTTTTTTTTACCGACACGCACATGAAAGCGTAGCAGAATTATAGCGCATTGTCATCTGCGCGCATTTTAGCGACAAGCTGGCAGCGACGGCGTTACTACGTCGTTACTCATTAGCCCGTGGGAAACGCGAACGTCTCCAAATTACGCGTGGAAATTCGAGTGGACAATTAAAAAAAAAACTTTTAAAGCTTTAAAATTTTGTTTGTTTTTGGAAACGACAATAAGGCAATCACGCGAAATAATGGATAACAGATAACCGTGCAAATAGAATAGAATAGGAACAAGGTTAGAACGAGACGTTCACTTCACCCGCACTGGACTGTGACTGGACTACGCCGGGGTTAGATATTAAATGACCCTCCCGTCCAGGCTCTGCGCCTCACCGGGAAAGGCCGCTCTCATTTCTGTTTCTTTTTTTTTTTTTTGGAATGCGGTAAAGAAACGGAACGTATTTACCTTCATGCGTCCCGCTGTCCCCTCGTACTCAGAAGCTGCATCACACAAAACACGCACGGAGCGACGTCTGCCCCGGGCGCCCGTCAACTGCGCGCTGGCCCAGCGGAAAACACGAGCCGCCGACGGTGACAAGGCGCTCGGCCAATCGCTCGCCGGAACGTCGTTGAGTTGGCCAATAGGAGGACAGCGCCTGAGTGACGGGGGCGGGGCAACGTGGTGCACCGAGAGTTATAGACCCCTTTGTCTTAAATCATCCGCATTTGAAACACTGACATACAAAGCACTATACCGATATTTATACTCTGTCGTAATGAAATCTTCTCATGTTTAAGGCGATTGGTTTTGGTTCATGCCTTTCCTGCAAGTATTTAGACAATCCCTACTCGTCCTATTAGCATTCTAGTACTATTAGCAGTCCTGATGAAAGAACTATGCATAAAAAGCCAAATGCTATTAGTAATTGCTATTTAGGGCTAAATGCAGTTAGTAACGGTCTCCTTTTTAGTATTAGATTTAAAGTCAGTTTGTTTTATTAGACGCGGTGCTGAAGCAAACCACTGCAGGTTGCACGTGTATTTATCCGGTGGATTAAATTGTTGTGTGTGAGCCTCCTCTAGTGGAAGTATGTAGCATTACATCCTCGTGGTAACTTTGTGAACTGCAGCTTTATTGTCATCCATATTCATAGTACACAGTATTGTCCTCCTGCACCATAGTTGCAACTAGTAGAAACCTAGCGGGTAACAGGTTGAGACCCAGGTTCAAATCCCACTTACTACCATTGTACTAAGACACTGAGCAGGACACTTAACCCTAAGTCGTCCCTGTAACTACTGACTGTAAGTAGCTCTGGATAAAGGCGTCTGCTAAATGCTGCAAATGTAAATTTAAAAGAATAGATTATCAATCATACTGTAAGTCTGACAACTTTGCCTTGAGCTGTGGAGCACACAAATCTAAACCATTTTTATAATTACAATCCTATTTTTCAAACACATTTTAAGATCTTGCTGAATAATGACCATTGTTTTATCCTTTGGCCAGACTAAACTTTTATTTTAACACAACTTACTTGACAGACCACATGAAAGCTGGTTTTCAAAGAAGCCAGATGATGCCATAACGTCACAACCCCCGAATTGCTTCAGAGAAACAAAGTATTGATTTCAACAAAGAGACCCATCCACTGCCAAGATCCGTGTTCTTGGCTCAATTTCTCACAGGCACACAGTTTATCCAGCCTGCCTTTGAACCCAGCAAAGGCCACTCCCCGATGGACACATCTCTTCCCATTTATTCCGACATTCAGTGCACACGCATTAAAGCACACAGCCACGTCCGAGTAAAGACAACAGGTGCCGCACCAGAGCTGCCACTTCCACTATCGACTGGTCGAAGACCGCCAGGAATCCCTGATAGATTCCCCCCTGCCGCTCGGCCATTAATCTTCCCAGCTTTGCAGCTCTATCTTTTCAAGGGGAGGAAAAACTGTCCTGAGTGGCACAAGCTTGAATCCATCAGTGGCATCTTCTGTTAAAGATTTTGGTAAGAACACACAAAGACTGGGGTACATATTGAAGGCTTTTGATGAAATTCTGCAATGATGATTTCATAGGGTTGTGATGTCTTACGGTTGAATTTTGGCCTGAGACAAGGAATCCAAAACTTTCAAAGTTATTGATAAAAAATAGCTTAAATTTAAAAACAAATACATAATTAAGAATTACTCCCAATTTCTCTACAAATGCTCTACTAATTTCATAACCAATGTCCAAATACAATATTAATAATAACACAATTAATAATAAGAACAACAAAAAATTATAATAAAGTTACATTATAATGGAATTCAGATATAATATAAAGAAAGCACTTTAAAAAACACAAAAGTAATATAATAAACATCTGAAAAAACAGAATGGAAACCTAATTTAAAATAAAAAATTAAACCTCCACAAACTAAGATTTCTCAGGTAGCTGTTTTAACTAAAATATTATGTCATGACTGTCCAATAAGCAGTAGTGCCCGGGCGGTTAAGGAAGCAGCTCCCTAATCAGAAGGTTGCCGGTTCGAATCCCGATCCACCAAAGGTGCCACTGAGGTGCCACTGATCACTTCACTTTCACTTTCACAAGAATTTAGGTAATGTATTATATTGGATTATATTGGTTAAATTAATCCATCTAATTTAGTAATCCTGTTTTGTGGATGTACCCTAGAATCAAATGTGTCATTTGATCTGAAACAACTATCAACATAATCACTAATCCAGAGCTGGATTAAAAATAAATAAATAAATAAATAAATAAATAAATAAATAAATAAATAAATAAATAAATAAATAAATAAAACGTCCACTCAATAATCCAGTGCAGCGAGTACTGACATTTACAGCGTGACTGAATTTTTGCCCATAATATGGAAGAAACAGAGTAAATATTTCATTTGATTCCAGTACCTCTTTAGTGCTCTGTTTTCGATGCTGGGATTAGTTCAGCACAAACCCTGGTACCTACTGTTGTTCTTCATATTTATTTTTATTTCACTTATTTCTTCCTCCACTTGCTTTCACATTTTCTCTCTTTATCTTCTTTTTCTATTGGCCACACACACGCGCACACACACACACACACACACGCACACACACACTGCAGGATAAGTGCATGTCTCAAGGCCAGATCCAGCATGGTTCAGTGGATACTCTGCTTCATTTGGTGTTAAAGCGTGCAGATACTCTCCCTCGCTGCAGTGGGAAAGACTGTCCGAGTACCAAAAAGCTTCTACTCTGTCAACCAGACCTCTACCAATAAAATATCGGCTAAAGTGAAATATATCTAGAAAAAAAAACAATGTCTCATACATTTTGTCCAACCTGCATTCCAGCTTTGTGAGAGGGCTTTACAGCAACAGCAGGAGCAACCGAGGTGACGACCACAACTCATATGTAGATTTGGAGGAAAAAGACAAAAAAACAAATACATCCTCACACACTCAATTAAGCCAGAGAAGTGTTTAGTTCTCATTGCACCAAACACAAGAAGCACATTAGACCCTTTCCAACTGCTCCTCCCTGTCAATGGCAATTACTTGAAGAAATTGGGTTGTTCTTCGTATGTTTGATTTGTTTTTACCTCACCAAATACTGACTTCAGAGGCGTGTTCTGTCTACCCTTCTGACCCGGATAAGTGTGTGTTAGAAGATGGATGGAAGTAGATTCGGGAACCAACTCATTCATGTCTAGCATGTGGTAACTTTTTGTATCGTTGCCCACAACCTGTGTTGCATTCCTTAGATTCTTTTGTCTCTCCATGTTACCACGCAGTTCTTGAATTGAACGAGGCGTGATGGTCCACGACCAGGACCAGTGATTCAAGTGACAACATCCACCTTCATGACTTTACTTCAGTGGAAGTCACATTTTTCTAGTTCGGCCCTCAGTGGCTCTGAGGTTGGAAAGAAACCATAATCAATAAAACCGAGGGGAATGCATCAAAAATAAAAATGTGTCTAAAAGGAAAGGGGGACAGAGGGCATTGGAACTCTCTTCCTGCAAACTGACCTGATCTCGAGTCACAAAGGACCTTCCCCGAGGAAGGTAACACAGCGACACCTTAGACTCTGGGAAGCGAATCAGTAGAAGACTGACGAAGCATTTTTCATTCATCTGCGTCCTTCTCTGAAGGTCATTTTGCTTCTATGCGGCATAATATGGGGCCTGCATTACCATGCCCCTTCTCTGCAACGCAGCAGCTAGATGAAGGGAAATTGTGGAAAGTCATTTACTTAATATGACAAGTGCCACATAAAAATAGTGAAAGTTAAGTGATTGTGATAGACAGCACAGCACACGCTGACACAATGAAATGTGGTCTCTGCTTTCATCCCATCACCCTTAGTAAGTAGTGGGCGGCCATGACAGGCGCCCGGGGAGCAGTGTGTGGGGACGGTGCTTTGCTCAGGGGCACCTCAGTGGCACCTTGGCGGATCAGGATTCGAACCGGCAACCCTCTGATTTTGGGTGTGCTTCCTTAACCGCTAGGCCACCACTGCCCCACCACATTTACATTTACAGCATTTATCAGACGCCCTTATCCAGAGCGACTTACAATCAGTAGTTACAAGGGACAGTCTTCCCCTGGAGCAACTTAGGGTGAAGTGTCTTGCTCAGGGATTTGAACCTGGGTCTTCTGGTTCACAGGTGAGTGTCTTACCCACTAGGCTACTACCCCCTTATCACACCAAACATTCTTCTTCTATAAGAAACATTCCCACATGCATCATAGCACTGGCCCAACACTTTAATGAATGTGTTCCTCTGGGCTCAGGAACCTCCCGGCCCAAATTGTCTGACTTCCTAAAAGGTTTTGGATTCAGGCAAGCATTGAACTAAATTTGTCTGTGCAGAGTTTATTGATAGGCTTAATTTCAAGCCGTGGAGGGTAGCAAGGCTCTGCAGACGAACATGGGCACCCACCCACACTTTCAACACACATTCAGGGGCCAGGGCCAGGTGAGAACACCTGCAGACGGCGCACCAGACAGGCAAATGACTCACGCGTCGTCTGCGGCGGCCCCTGGGAGGACGGCCAGAGTTAATTGTGTCCTTCTTCCCCAGAATCTCCAGTGGTGGTGGCTGGAGGTGCTTGTGTTGATGAATGTCACCTCTGCGAGGTACACCAGTGTCTCAGTGGAAATGACTCATGCTGTGTGTCACTGTGTGTGTGTGTGTGTGTGTGTGTGTGTGTGTGCGTGCTAGGCTTGACTGCTTGGGCTTCAGTAAATGTCAGACCGGTCAAGTTCACATTTGTACAGAGGAAGGGGAAAAATGACACAAAGCTGGACAACAATTTTTCACTTGAATATAATCATATCCATTGCAATTTTTTATACGTTTTCTTCAATATCTTTCGAATTTGGTTTGCTCATATTAATTTACAGGGTCTTGTGATATATAGCGAAATACCATTTACTTATGTTGCCATATGTTCATACATTATGTGTATGTAAAGTCAGGGTATATGGTACAGGCCAAAGGTTTGGAAAACACCTTCTCATTCAATGTGTTTTCTTTATTTTCGTGACCATTTACGTTGGTAGATTCTCACTGAAGGCATCAAAACTATGAATGAACACAAGTGGAGTTATGTACTTGAAATAACTGAAAACATGTTTTATATTCTAGTTTCTTCAAAAAAGCCGCCCTTTTACTGTTGGCATTCTCGCGATGAGCTTCAAGAGGTCGTCACCTGAAATGGTTCTCCAACAGTCTTGAAGGAGTTCCCAGAGGTGTTTAGCACTTGTTGGCCCCTTTGCCTTCACTCTGCGGTCCAGCTCACCCCAAACCATCTGGATTGGGTTCAGGTCCGGTGACTGTGGAGTACATAACTCCACAGTGTTCTTTCATAGTTTTGATGCCTTCAGTGAGAATCTACCAATGTAAATGTTCACGAAAATAAAGAAAACACATTGAACGAGAAGGTGTGTCCAAACATTTGGCCTGTACTGTACACAGTCCTTAGTCAAGAGCACTGATTCATATATAAATCTTCCATTAATTATGCTCATAAATACAAGTGCACTTTCATACTATGCACATTACATAGAAGTCCAAATTAATAAACATTCCCACTTCATCTGATTTTTTTCATAACCTGTGGACGTTCAGGGCATGAGGTGCAGTTAATGTTACAGTCCAGAAGAGGGCAGCATTGCGCAGCACAGGACATCACACAAAGAGTGAAGGTCAAACAGCCAATGAAAGACCAGTTCATTTAAAATCCAACCTCTTCTTTAATTAGAATTTTTGTATATGTTTACATTCCAAAATTGCTAATTTAGCTTTGAACAATATTACAATAATTGTGATTCCATGCTATTTGGACTTTTTTACTTTTGCTTGATGACCAGAAAGCTCTGTGCATTTGCTTTAAGCAGAAGAAGCAGAAGCACATCTGCAGCTAAAGCAAATCATATAGATCAAATTTTGTCTTCTAAAAAAAGCCCAGAGCTGCGTGTTGGGATGTCACTCGAAACAGGCCAGCCGGGCTCATCCTCTTGCCCATTTGCTGCAAATGTGAAGTCACGCATGTAAATGGCCCGGTACTGGCGTGAGGCAGCCCATATCCGCTATTTCCCTCGAGTTTACGCACATTTCCATCCCCTTTAGGTGGCCTGTCCCACTTATGCGCTGAAGCAAGCACACAACCGCGCTTCAGCATAGCAGCAGGACAGGACAGGACTGGACATATGTTTATGAACATATTTCTTTCAGTAATATATAATTTTTTTTAAAAAAAGGTTGTCAATAGTGACTTTGATTATATATATACCCTATATGATGATGTTCCTCATTTACATCACCATTCAATTTATAATGTTAAATATTTTTTAATAAGCCCTGAGATTTAAAAAAAAAAAAAGTATTAACTTTGGCCACTGATACAAAGTTTGTAAGTTTCACCCTTTTCAGTCCTGAAGGTAAGGGCGCGGTGAGAGCAGACAGATGACAGCTGCTCCAGCTTACACTGCTCCAAGCATCTGAATATGTGTGTGTGTGTGTGTGTGTGTGTGTGCCTGTTGACTTTATGACCATATTTGCTATATTTTCCACCCCAGTATGAATATATGTAGTGATTTATTTTTTTGTAGATGCTGGCATGTCTACCTTTTTTTGTAACCTCAAGTTTGTGTGTGCGTGTGTGTATTTGTCTCCTGTGACCACTGGTGTGTGTGTGTGTGTGCGTGTATGTGTGTGTGTGTGTGTGTGACAGACTCCTACAGCGGGCAGCTTCCTGTAGGGTCTCGGTAGAGAGTAGGCAGTGGTGGTGCAGCATCCTAACACAGCTGTAGATACTTTCCCACTCCTCTGTGTCACCTGGTTCTCTCCAGGGTAGGGGGGGTATAGTCTCCTGCAAGTATTTGTTCTAATCGTCATTCAAAACAGGCAAGTCAGTGGAGGATCACGTTTTACCATATCCATGACTATCCATAGATATCTACCAGGATTGCAGGTGCTGAAGCCCATCAGATCAAACTCAGCACAAGGCGAGGATTCATCCAGGGCAGGTTATCACAGGGCACAAACACACCATTCACACACTAAATCTTAAGTCATAGATTCCCCTAATGTACGTTCCCCTTTGGCAGACAGGAGGAGTCTGAGAACCTGGAGCAAGCCTGCAACTGGGAGAGCATGCACACACAAGACCGGAGCTGGGGTTCGAGCCCACGACCTTGAACAACCTGCTGCAACACTGCGTGGCTTGTATTGTAATTTTGTAATGTGCTTGTGCAGAACAAAGCATTTCAAAATTGTTTCAAATGGATTAGAACACAAATTTTAACTACTTCCCACAGTCATGATTGCTAACTTTACCAGATTCTGTCAGGTTTTGTGAGTGACTTTTTTACACATTTTTCCAGCAGATTCCATCAACAACATCCCAATGTGATGTTGCAACAAATAGCAAAATTATATACAAATCTGTCTTAAATTGTGATATATAGGGATCTTGAATACTTTGTTTTCAGAATAAAAAAAGCCACTTAAGCCACAGCCACTTGACTCTGTTAAAAAATAAAATAAGAATCATGTAATAATAATAATAATAATAATAATAATAAATCCAAGCATATGATCTTTGTTTTCAAATGTTTTCAGCAAACAGGAACCAGCGATTTATCTATATTCCTAGTTGCTGAAATGATCTGGCCCAGGGCGTACCATTCATAAGAGAGAGTAGATGTGCTGGAAAATGGAGGGAGTGTTCCAGCCAATGGGCTACAATAAAGTTGACTTGCGTAACGCTAAAGTAGCACTCAATACATTTTCTATCTTTATTAGCCACCAAGCCACACAATTTATTTTATTTTAATGTATTTTATTTATTCATTTATATTTTTGCACTCAGTATTTTTTCGTCATGAAAACAGTAAGTGGCATCCTCATAGTGATTGTTTTGCATCTCGAAAGTGTTCAATTATTTTGTATTTCAGCGTCAAATAAAATCTTATGCGTGAATAAGGCTAGAAGTTCCACGTGTATGTGTAGTTGCAGAGAAACAGATGAAATACACACAAAGACATGAAATAATCAATAATCGTCCTTTTTGTTCTCACAGTCATTGCGTTGGGTTTAGGATTGACCCTAAGACTTGTCTGGGAAAGGAGCCCTCAGAGGGGATCACTAAGGCTAGATGGGCTTCCATATCACTTTGACCGAGAGCATTTAAGGACACTGAGGATGTTGCATGACAGGACATTTAAAATGGCTGATTGTCATCTTAATAAACAAATCCAGTCTGCTGGCTCAGACCAAAGATTGTAGAGCTTTAAGGGAAATGGGGTTTTGATGAGGATGGTGGTCCAGACCTCCATGTTTTCACTATTTCCACAGGGCAGGTTACTGATGAAAATGAAAGAGCATCCTTTAAGGGCCAGAATCTGAACATGGATGTTCTTCTGGGATTAGCAGCAGCACAGGGATGTCAGATTAACTGTTCCTCTCCCAAATGAAGATGGAGGGCCGAATTTCCTCTTTCAATCAATTGATTGATCGTTCAAAAAAATCCTTGTTTTTTTTTCTCCCAAAGCCTTAATCTTTTTATTAGATGAAGTTCTTTTTTCAATTCTTCCCTGATGGGTCTGAAGATGGCTTTGGATGTGGTCTCTATCAACAGACGCATTAATGGTTTATTTTTTTCATCCGGGACTGTTTGAAAGACTGCAATAGAATGCATTTTTTTCATCTCATTCAACAAAATTTTTACCACATCGAAGTGTTTCATGAGATATAGAAAATATATAGTGATTTAGTGATTTTAGAAAAAAATAGCGCCAGTAATGTACACAAACTGAATCAGTAAAATGATAAAATTCATTCAAAAACGAATTCATTTTGAAAATATATTCAGACCAGAACAGAGAATGTTGTTTTGATCAGAATTTACCAGTGTTAATATAGAGTGTAGAACTGGCGTATAGCAGTCCGGTCACAGTTTGGGGCCACGGTAACGACTGCAGGTGGCATTTTAGTTTAATTAGTTCACAAGTCATTCGGGTCAAGTGACACAGGTCAAGGTAGATGAAGGCGCCGCCCAATCAATCCGATCAATGCTTTTCATTTATCAGGTGGAAGTGTCCCTGGCGGTGCCCTTCGGCAAGTTATCTCCACAACTATCAGGGCGGGATCAATGGGACAGTGACCGATAGAGATGACACTTTTAAATCACTGTTTCATCTGCACCCACCAGGGCCGCTTCGCATGCAAATTTAACTTTTTTGTACGCACATCCATTTATCTCGCTCGCTAGCGGGGTGATTTACATCTACTAATTACAGGCTGTGCCCCTCCAGAGAGTGTTGAGGAGGGGCTGAATTAGTAACGCTAGGTTTACTAGCTGAGGCGGACAACTAACTAGTTTTATTTTTTCACGCACGTTCGAAACATAGTCTTAAGAAATGTTTACCAGCATTATCTCCCTGGTCAAGGAGGCAATGTGTTGCCTGGAAAATTTGGGTCCTGCATTCATGTGGATGTTACTTTGGTAGTGTCTTCAGTTTTGTTCTGTAATTTTCATCATAGGTACTGTACAAACTGTGAGAAAAAAATTCAACAATGTAAAAAAACCCAGGAAGTCACATTGTATGATTTCTGAAGACTTTATGTGTGCATAATGCCGAAAAAAAGTATTTAGCCCCTGCAAACAATCAATAATTCTGGCCCTCACAGACCTGTTACTTCTTCATTAAGATGCTCCTTTATCCTTTACTCGTTACCTGTATTAATGGCGTCTGTTTGAACTGTATGAACTTGAATCTTATCTGTATAAAAGACACTGTCCACACCTTCAAACAGTCAGGCTCCAATCTCCACCATGACCAAGACCAGAGAGCTGTCTAAGGACACCAGGGACAAGACTGTACACCTGCACAAGACTGGGACGAGACAATCTGCAATAGGCAAGCAGCTTGGCGAGAAGAGATCAACTGTATGAGCAATTATTTAAAAATGGAATCACCATCAACCTGGGGTGTCACCATCATCAAGATCTCAACTCATGGGGTACAAATGATCTTACAAATGGTGAGGAAACTGCCCAGAAATACACGGGAGAACTGGTCAATGACCTGAAGAGAGATGGGACCACAGAAACAAAAGTTACTATTGATAACACACTATGTCGACATGTATTATAATCATGCAGTCAGGCCCCTCTGCTTAAGACAGCACTTGCCCAGGCCCATCTTCGCTTTGCCAGAGACCATGATCCAAAGGAGGATTGGGAGAATGTCATGTGGTCAGATGAGAACAGTTTGGAGCAGGAAGGGTGCTGGGTTGCATCTCAAGAACACCACACCCAGGGTAAAGCATGTTTGGGTCTGCTTTTCTGCAAAGGGGACAAGACGACTGATTTGTAGGAAGGGATGAATGGGACCATGTATCGTGGGCAAAAAACTCATTTCAACAGTGAGAGCATTGAAGATGAAGCATGACTGGATCTTCCAGCATGACAATGATTCTAAACACACTGCCTGGGAAACGAAGGAGTGGCTATGCAAAAAGGCTCTGAAGTGGCCTAGCCAGTCTACAGGCATCAATACAGTATAGAATCTGTACACAGCGACAGCCCCAAAACATCACAGCTCTCGAGAAGATCCGCATGGTAGGACGGGCCAAAATACCAGCTCAAACCGGGTGAAGACCTACAGGTCTCATTGCTAACCAAGGTTACATTGCAAGTATTGGGGTGAACTTTTGATGTTGACCAAATCGGGGGCTGCCCCATTGTGTAATGTAAAAAAAGAAAAGCCATAAATGAATTGGTGTGTCCAGACTTTTGACTGGTAGTGTAAATTGTGATACTCCCACAAAGATGACAGTGACATGGAGGGCAGCTCACGGCTATCTCACCATATTGAACACACCCCTTAGGGTGCCTCAAGCTTTTATTGAGGTTTTTGTATTCTTTCTGTAGCAAGCCATTAACATAATTAAATGCTATTTTTCAATGCTAGTGCTAGTGTAATAATTTCCAAAAATTTGGTTCGTAGGACGGGCTGCATCTTAAACCCTGCACACTATTTACTGGTGTTAAGGCAATATCATTTAGAACCTGAATGCACTCCCCATGGCCCCGTGATGGCAGGGAAAGTAAAAGCATTTTGCCGTGGGGGTGTGGAGACGGGGTAATGTATGTTTCAGGAAGGCTCTGCCTGCTGCTTCTGCTGCTGGGACAGATGAATGGTAGCGTTCAAAGGATCTTAGCACAGCACAGGAGTGCATCATTACTCTTTTCCCCTGCAGGACGCTTTCCTGCCTGGGAAAACGTCGAGCCTGCAGCACAGGTCTCCGTCCTAATGTACGCATTTTGACAGGAAGACGGAAGGAAAAGGAGGGAAAAATGGCTTCCCATCAGACTGACCACAGGAGTCGAGTGGAGATCTGCTTTTTTGCTTTGCTTTTCTAATGAGTCCCAGTCTTTGTTGGCTTTTGTGCTTGCGAGATGCTTTTGTGACTCTCGTAGGTGGCCGGCTGTCTAATCTCTTTTAGTAAAAATGATATTTTCCTCTGCTCAGCACACACATGCAGACACAGACTCATCCAAAGCCATTTCTTTGCTCTTGTCCAATCAGGTTTCACCTCCCCAGAGTGAGAATCTGAAAGCCGCCGTGGTTAATTAGAACTTTTCACTTTTGTATTAAGTATGCAGAGTGGTTCTGAGGACTGTGCAGTGTGTTTATGAAGAGAAAAAAAAACTCTCTCTCTTCTTCTCTCTCTCTCTCTCTCTCTCTCTCCCTCTGTTCTCCTTCTCACTCTCTCTCTCTCACGAACCTGGAAAGGTTTCGGGGTGAGACGCTTTTCCGACCAATCTGTCGAGCATCTGTGTTTGGAATATGACTCTTACCTTTCCCCTCGCCCTAATTGGTTTGGACTTGGCGCGTGTCTGTATATTTTTGTGGCATCTGCTGCCTTCTGCCTCGAGTGCTCATGATTTAATATACAGCGATTTCTGGTTCACAGCAGAAGTCAAGGTGCTTTTGGTCCAATACAGCAGGATGGAATGTGTCACTGCGATGCACTCTGGAAATTACTGCTGGTTTCAGAAATATTACATATATAACCCCATGGATTTACAACAGGTTTAATATGCCTAAACTCTGAATGGTAAGCCCTGCGTAAGTTTTATGAGTTAGTTGGGATAAGTTAAGCTAGAAAACTGTAAATAAGGATGTGTTGCATTCGGTCAATCGAGACCTGTGGCCCAATCCAACTTTGAGAAACATCCCTGGACAGTTTTTAATTTTTGACTAGTACAGAGGATTGACAGCCAGTCATCAAAAGTCCAGGATTAAATTATAATAATTCACTTGGTGTTCACAGACCTGAACCCGAACCCTCTTCACACAGGGGTTTAAATTCATCAAACATCACCACAGTTGCATATTGCATTTCACAGCCAACGGTATGTAAATAGCGCCTTGTCCGGGTTTCGGTGGATGTTGAGGGGCTGTTTGTTTGTGTTTACTGTCATTCCCTGGCCATGTACACCGTTGAGCGTTGAGCAATGGTGCAACGGCCAACAGAACGTGAAGTGCAGGAGTAACTTTGTTTGGGCTTTGTTTGCCTCACACCCCGGTCTTTTGAGACAACCTCCAATGCCTAAACTTTTTTAAATTGATTTCTTGTGTATTCCTGCAGAATTTTAATAATGGAGGTTATGTTTATGCAAGATTTTGTCTGTCTGTGTGCATGACTAGGCAAAAACAATCTCCTGATAGCAACAAAACTCGGCAGATGGATGTGTCGTGGGTTATGGAAGAATCTTACAGAATGAATCCATGCCACATAGCACACATTTGGTTTAAAATTCTACTGCACTTGACTGTACAACCCTGTAGATGGCTGTAAAGTTCAAAAGTGACGATGACGAGCAGCTTAAAAAAAACGATCAATTGCTCATTATCATTCATTTCCACGGACGGGATGCAGGCAGGCAGTCTATACACAACATTATACATAAAAAAACTGTTTTAAATTTGATTTTCATATAAATATTGTCCTTGATAGAGGTCTCTACTCTCCTCATGCTCTCCCCTTTTCTACCGTACAAGAAAATTGTGTTCTCTTTATGCTTTATGGCATTGTGTTTTTCTCACTCTGCATTTGTAAGTGTATTTATTCCAGACTGGTGATCACTGACTGCTTGCCCTGAAACCCAAGTCCTTTAGTCTGAACCTGTCATCATTAATTTAAGACAGTCTGGCTGAGCAGTCCGATGCTATATCCTTGCCATGACCTTAATGTTGCCTTGCTGTTTAAACACACTTACACTTTGACAGACTGCTGAAAGGAAGATAGTGCCGATGTAATATAACGTCATATTTCATTACCTCGCAGAGACAGAAGACACTTTAAATTGTACTTTTTGTGTATATAAATAAGTATCTGCTGTAGGCTATTCCTAATTGAATTAACCCTCAAGATGGCTAGATTCTGATACCCTGCAGCAGTGGACACACCACATGTCACTGTTCCTTCAGGTTGCCTCGAGATCTCAGCTCACGCTCAGACGCTCAACTCAGGGCTGAGTTATTCTTCTAAACAGATAGAAAATTTGATCAGAAGGCCACGTGTTCATGGGAAAGGAAATGCAAGGTCCCCATGACAGTGGGCAGCAGAATAGCAGGCCTCCATCAGCTTTCTTTTCCTTCATAAAGCACCTGGATGGAACAAAAGGCCAAAGGATCCACACAGGCTAATGAGCGCTCTATAGCAGACAGGTTTACAGAGCACCTGACAGATGCGCATTTATTTATTCATGGCGGTACCTAAATGTCAGCAAGAACAATAAGAATGACATTCACTGCATATGCTGCATTGCGGGTGTCTAGGTTCGGTGACTTTTTTTATTTCCCCTCTTGCCCCGACTCCTCCCTGTTGTACTGTCACAGCTGAAGGGAAAGCAAGACTCCACCAGCCATACATTTGCCCCCACTTCACCTTTCACATTCTTAAGCTTGTTCCCATCGACCGACTGGCCACCATCGGTCTCCACATATTGTTCACAACGGAGTATGGAAGGACACGTCACATTATTACTCCACCGATGATCCCCACCACTGCCACACACATTTACTATGAGAGCCTGCAACTACCCCGGCTGGCCTGTGATCCTCGTGCCAAGCAATCCCAGTGGAGCCATTTAAAAAAAAAAAAAAAAAAAAATAGGCAACAGTCAAGAGTGACAAGATAATAGCCTAACAAGGCCCGCCATTTGCCACAGTTTTAACTCAGAGTATTTGTGTGTTTTTTACGCCATTCCTAAGAAACAAGTCTTAAGAGCTGCAAGACTATTACTTACCATAGCAGGCAGATTTTTTCCATCTAGCTGATCAATCTAATGGGTCGTTTTTTCTGTGCTAATTGGCATATACTTATGCAGTGGGTAGTCACTGAGCTGAGAAACTCAGCCATGATGGATAATAAATCCAAAGTGCCATTATTCACACCGGAAATGAACATTAGTTATGGGCCTGACCACCGCGGCCATGCTGTAATGAATGGGTTTGATGTAATGTCTTGGAACTAAGTTTCTTGCCAGAGTCACAGTGAGACTGCAGATCATGCAAACAAACTGACAGTCAAGCACTGGCATAGCTTGGCATTGTGCTGACAGCCTCCGCCAGCTAATGGGGCCCAGCAGTATCAGGTTCAATCAAGCTTTCGTCAGGTAGGGCTTTCATGTCAGGGAAAAGGCTTCAGCCTGGCCGGGGTGATTTGTGTCCCTGCATGGTTCTCTCGTACAGTACACGCGGCACCGATGATTAAGTTGGAATCAGACACGGCCCGGTCGCGGACGGCCTCCCCGTCTGTGGCGGCCAGTGCGAGACAGGGCCCAGTGCTGCGGTGGCATGTGCTCCTGTGGGTGTTGACAGACCTGAGGCCGCGGTGAGCCTTATTTTATTCATGTGGGCCCGACACAGTACCAGCTCCTGTCAGGCCCAGCCAGGCTGTGAGACGGCCGGGACTAAATTATTGACTGAGGCAATACAAGACCCAGAGGCCTTCGGGGGGAAAATAAACTGTGACAGTTTTCCACCAGCTGCAGATGCCAGTTTTACATGCCCATGTGAAAAACATAAATAAATATGTCATAGCCCTTATGCCTACAGTCATCATAAGGGCTATGACATTGGTTGTTGTCCTATGGGCATTGTTTTAACATTGTGATCATTAGTTACCTGCATTAAATATTAATGAGAGACATTAAGGGCTCTTAAGGACAATATTGTTTAATGCTTGTCCATCAGGATCACAGCCTGTGTAATCCCTCATGGCAGTGAGTGGCACACACTCAGTGGCACACATTCAGTGACACAGCACACCTTTGTATGACACGCAGGTGGAGGTGCAATACTAAAATGCATAAGACTAAGTCTTATGATCATTATATTCATGGTTCAATGGTATCTTAGCACTTTGGAAGGTAAAATGAAGGTAAAAGGTAGACATACTCTGCGTTCTGGCTTTGGCCATAACCCAGTAGGAAATCATTGATGCTCCCTCTTGATTTCATAGCTTACCTGCTGTAAATGTGCGCAAATTACATTCTGATTAATGAGTCCATTGATAATGGTCCTCGAATGGCGGCTAATCAATTTTCGTTTAATGTAATTTCCTGAACAATCCCCAGTTCTATCCGGCAATAATTCCAGAGGGCACCAAAATGCGCCATAATTTGGAGTGCAATTACCTTCTTTTTACCTTCAAATCATCCAGTGTCACATCCTCTTACAGTTGAGGCCAAAATTATTAGCCTCCCTTTAACATTTTCCCAAACACCTTCCCAATATTTGCCGCAACTTGATATAATCAAACATTCACCAAAGCGATTAGTAGTTTTGGCTACATTTTGTTATATAAAATATATTTTTAGGCTTTTTGTCCATTATAGTAAGAAACAGGGTGGTCACAATTTTTAGCCCCATGTGAATGTTTCCAAAACGGACCTACAGTAATACATGTGCAGTCATTTCCTCCTCTTTTTGTATTCTTCATATGGTATAGCAATGATGCAATTTTGGTTCAATACTTTGATCAAAGGTTCGTAGGTGTACAAAAGAAAGTCCTCCACGATAAGGATGTGAATTTTCTCATCCTTATGCTCCGACCTCATCGGCATCAGGGACATTGTTGACGCTGTGCAACTGCTCAGACTTCACTGGGTTCTTCAGCCAAGCGTGGATTGTGTTCATTACACGTCCAAAGCAGTAATGACATTATACTATTTAAAGCCATCTTCACCAACTTCAATCTGACTTTGGGGCTTGAAAAAATCATCCTGGTGAACCACACAGCAGTTGTGAAGGTTCTTGATCAGCCTGTTGGTCAGCATAGATTTATCCCCTTTGGTAATGTCTTCAAAAGACAAAAGAAATCTGTAGCTGGAGTTCAGAAAAAAAAATCTTAGAAGCTCATGCTAAGGGGGAAGGCTACACTGACATCTCCAAGCGATCCACAGTGTCTAGAACTGCTGTACATTGCATAATTGGCAAGTATAATGAGACAAATTCTGTAAGAAACAAATCTGGCCGTGGCCGTAAGTGCAAGGTTTCGAGAACTCAGGAGAGGAAAATAATCAGGGATGTCACCAAGGAGCCATGGGCATCTGATAAGCTAATTGTTGCTGACCAGGGCTTTTCATCATGGTGGGCTTCAGGGCCATCATCCCAGAAGAGCCCATTTACTCACATCAGAGCTCGACTGAGGTTTGTCTGTAAAGATTTGAAAGGCAAAGATGAGTTTCTGTCAGGGCCAACACACAACCTCCAGCCCACCAGAGGAAGCTAGATCAGCCGGAGAGACAGCTAGCCGGAAGTGGAAGTGCGAGCGGGCAGCGGTGAGTATAAAAGCCAGGTGACCCCTTTTTGTTGAATTTATTTGCCAGAGACGCTAGCCTTCTTTATCTACGCCTGACTGATTGTACCTCATGTTTGAGTTTGCCTGCTGTTGCTAAGGTGAAATTCCATGTTACCAATGTCGTCCCGTCCAGCCCATGCTCCCGAACCGTCCTCAAACCAGCCACCTTCCTGTTCTCCTCTGGCCCGGTCCACCCCAGACTCACCCCCTCGCCTCCTTCCCCGCTGCTCCCCATGGAGCT
Source organism: Denticeps clupeoides (assembly GCF_900700375.1). NCBI lineage: Eukaryota > Metazoa > Chordata > Actinopteri > Clupeiformes > Denticipitidae > Denticeps > Denticeps clupeoides. Next base: position 6,130,334 of record NC_041716.1, on the reverse strand, counting down.
CCACTCCCATTCCCACTCACCTTCTGCCTCCCTCTCACAGACCAAGCGCCTCCAGTCCTCCTCCCCAGCTCGTCCAGCGTCCTCTCCCCGTACTATGACTTGTCCCCCCACTCAAAGCATGTCTGCAAGTGCCTTCCTTGAACTCTCAGGCTGACAGTTTTGGAATTGTGCTTTGATCTGATGAGACAAAACTAAAACTGTTTGCACACATGGATGTTGCTCATGTTTGGGAAAGAAAAAGAGAGGCCTTCAACGATGCCACAGTCAGACATGGTTGTGGGACCATCATGCTGTGGATCCTATTTAGAATCTCTGGCGGAGGCTCAAAGTGAATGTCCGTGCACGGAAACGATGCAATTTGAACCAGCTACAACAATTTGCAAAGGAAGAATGGACCAAAATCTCTTAGGAGACCTGTGCCAATCTACTAAAGAACTACTCTTAGGGTACACTAGTGACAATTAATGGCAAGGGTGGGTTATAATTTTCTTGTTTCTCTTGTTTCTTTTATCAATAAAATATCCTAATTAAACTCAGTGGACATTGTTACTTACAGAGTATTTGGTTCCAAATTAACAGCACTTTGGAAGTTGTTGGTAATGATCATTTTCATGAATGTAGAGAAATCATAATTTTACACTGTGTGTGACTAATTAATATCGTCCCTACGACCTTGATGGAGCTACATCATGTACCTGATGTATTCGGTTCTCTTGTGGAAATAAGCAGTGTTTCATATTTGTTAGGTGCAGGCTCTTTTATTACTGCAGCAATAGCGTTTTAAAGTAGAGTGAAATATTAACAGTCTAGGTATGCCCACCTGCCCATAAATCTGAGCACTTCTACCCCAACTGGTTTTTATTAAAAGTTAGCGAGCCTTTGTCAGTTTGATGGCTTGGGCTGTTACTTCGGCACATTTCACATTAGGCTTATATTAACTGGGAAGCCATTTTTTTTTCTCACCACCGAAGTTCACAGAAGGGCTCATATCTTCTTGTTTTCTTCAGAATGTCAGTGCTCTCATTTCAGTCAGTCTTCCAGCTCTGACAAAAGTTTTAACGGACTAACTTTTTGGTGTGCCAACAGGTGGGATTCTCCGGTGGAAGCTGTGCTCCTTTCAAAGAACACTGAGCTGCGGGATTGCGTCTTGCCCCTCAGAGGAGCTCCGCGTGGATTTGCAGAAATAGACCCTCACTTTGGCCTAGAGCCCCGTCAAGGTGGACATGGTAGATTTATTTTGTATTCCTCCCCACGGTGGTGCAGTCAGCGCCCACACAAGTCCAGAGCTCTCACCCTCGGGAGACTGATCACCGACACACAGTGGGACTGCTGCGTCTGCAGCATACCTTGGACTTCGAAGCCAATTATTTTAGCACAATTTAACAGATGACAGCCTTACTCGAGCTGCAGCTAAATGTACTTACAGCTTAAATCCTTCTTGCCATTTTGAAAGCGCTTGACCTTATATGTGGTAAAAAAAGTCAAGGACATTTGATTGATTAATAACTGCAGTGATTAACACACTTCTGGCAAGAGCTGTCCAATGCATTATGGGATAGTGAAACAAGGACTAAACAACTAGTAAAGCTAGTAAACACAAAGGTTGGACACTGGAGCTATGGAAAAAAGTGACATGGTCTGATAGGTGCATTATGGTGGAGTCCCTTCCCATCCTCAAGCCACACGCCTCTTCAAGGAGTATCTACTGGACTAAAAGCACAGTTTCTCCATTACAAATGGGGAAATTGCCAAGGTGCCACTGAGAAAAGTACCGTCCCCACACACTGCTGCACACGGCACCTTTCATGGCTGCCCACTGCTCACCAAGGGTGACGGTTAAAAGCAGATGACACATTGCTGCAGTCTTTCACAATGACAACCCCTTAATAAACAATAATCCTCTATTGAATCTTGAATCATGCTAAGGGCCTACTGTAGAAGCCAGTGAAGGTCCATCAAAATATTTTTTTATTTTCTAATGGCATATTTCAAGATGAAAGTCTGCTAGAATTTATAAAACTCTAATTGTAAAGGAATGTTTCAAGAAGCATTTTTAACACATATACTGGCTTCTGCATCAATAATAGTGAGCAGTGGGCAGCTATGTGGGACAGAACCTTGCTGAAGGGGACCTCCATGGCATAGGATGGTTGGTGCATTTGAACCTTCCAATCACATGTCTGCCTCCTTAACTGAATGGTCACCACTGTCCTCATGAATAAAATAACTCTGTATGTATTTGCAAGTATACAACTGCAATGCTTAGCTGTAATTTTTTGTTTATTAAGATTAGTATGAACTGTACGAATCCTTGATATGCTGCTCTCATGAGTCTCAAGCAGTAAATGCATGCTGCAGAAGCACAGCCAGCTTGTCTTGATTAAGTTGTATTTGCATGTGTTTCACGCCATAGCTCTGGGTTGCATCATTTTATCTGTCAATGTCGTTAGATTTTTTTATTTATTAAAATTTAACAGGCAAAGTGACAGTGGATTACTTCGTCTGTCTTAATTACTTGGCCTCTTGTCTTCCCACCTCAGGCCATGCACTTCCTATCATGGCCGCTTGTCATAATGAAAGACTTTTTTTTTTCTTTTTTTGGTGTTAATAGAGTGTTTGCATCTTGAGGCTTAATGACTCGCGGAGTGGGTGGTCTTGTGCTAAACAGAAAAGATCAAAGAGCAGCATTTCTTTGCATAACATTTCATTTATCTGAACCCTCAGCACAGCCAGAAGTACACTCTGTCTTACAGACATGCAAATTGTCATGACAGACCACCAAACTGGGGCCTAATTATGATTAGCATGCCATAAGGGCCAAAAACTATGGATACATATCTACATGCATTCATTTGAAGCTTATAATTTGTCATGCATCATCAAGGTTCAATATTTGTTTTATATGCACATGATGGAAGTTTACAGTATCAACAAGAGGGAATATGATTTTTTTTCCCCCATTACATCTGCAGCATCATGTCTTGCACTGGCAGAGTAAATCTCCTGTATTTTGATTCAAAGAACAGAAGCTCCTTCCTTGCAGCTTTTATTAAAAAATAAATATATAAACGCTACTCACCCAACGCCCTCCCTGCTTTCTGTCAGAGTCTGAGGTAAGGAAATAGTTGAGGGCCAAGGGTGATTCAAAGAAAGATAACAGGGAAGAAAAAAAAAAAACCATTAAAGGCAACAAACACAAAATGGAAACAAATTTTTCTCTTTCCAGCACCATGCCTTTTGGGCAAATGGACTACATGGGTGTCTGTGGTGCTAGTAAGTAATTATAATATAAGTTCAAATTTTACATTTTAATCAAAAATTAACCTTGTCAAGCTCCTCAATAATTGTGATACCCAGGGGCCATTGGGGATAACCTGCCCAGGGCACATTGGGCCCCTGCACCTGATAATGGAGTCCATCCCAGCAGAAACCAATTAGGACTCCATAAGAACCATTGACGTGAACCTGTACTTCCCTTTGCAATTGCTTTCAGTTCCCATCCTTACGACACATGCATCCGGGTTGATGTAAGTTCTTTCTGTTTCTTTTTGGCCCTCGTGCTGTTTTGTTTGTGTTTATTAAAAATCTCTCTTCTTCCACAATGTTCTGTGCCCCCTCCGACACTCAGACGTGACACTAATAATGAAATTACATGTTCGTTCTGCATGTTAATTTTGGCCATCACCAAAAAACTGATAAACTCAACAATACACTTCCAGCCATTTGCATATATATTTTATGATTGCACTATGGGGGGAACCTTATTTCAATACACTGTATACTGTGTGTACTGTTGTACTGACAATAATCCAATCTTGAATTTGCTCTTTTGTGTGTGTACGTGTGTGTGCGTGTGTGTACGTGTTTCAGTTCAGGTTTAATAAAACATGAAGAAGAGGCCGTGTTCATTTTTGCTTGTTTGATCCCGCAATTATTTGTGGAACTTTGGGGGGACAAAAAAGATGGAGGGCTTCGCCCAAGTCATTTACATAATCACTCTCAGCCAAAACAGCTCAGCCGCGTTTGCCAGGCAAGGACGCACATCACGCACCCCGCCCTGCTCCCTCTGCCCGGGATAGAAGGAAGGGTTTGGAGCGGTGGAGGCAGATGTGAGTGGAGTTGCTCCTGGCTTGGTTTGCAGGGGGAGAGGGAGAGAAGGAAAAAAAAGGAAGGGGAGAAGAGGTGAAGGAGCAATGGATGCGTCCCCCAGGGACAATTCCTGACTTGATGTGCGACACGGCGTGGGGGCATGAGAGGAGGACCGAGGGTTGTCCAACGTATGTGGCTCTATACGCCTGGCACTCCTTGACTCAGTATGTGGGTGGGAGTCCTACTGTACTTTTCTGTGCAGGACAGGGATAAAAAGCATCCCTTTTTGTGCAGAATAATTCGTCCTGGCTGCGTAGGAAGTTGGCATTTCCAGTTGCTCTACTTTTCATGAAAAGATCTCTGTGTCTGAGTGAAATTCTCTCTGTCAGTATGGGCGAGAGTGGAAAGTGAGCTTTTTTGTATTCTGTGGAAAAAGTGCGGGTGGTTCAGCTGTTTACAGAAAACGTACAGCCGCATTCTGCATTTTCAGATTTAATTCCATACCGACAGACATGTCACGAAAGGAACACCCATACTCAGTTGCCTACATACTCCTCAAATTTTTATCCGGCATAGTTATATTTTTTCCCTTTCAGTTGTGTGCAGCAGCGTAAAGGGAAGTGACTGACTTCTACATGATGTATGTGCTATTGGGGGCCACGTGGTGGCATGCCAGTTCGCAATGTGCCACCACACCTCCAGGGGGTTGAGTTTGAGGCTTCGTTCCAGAGGCATGTAAGGGTAACTGGCAACTTTGAATTAACCGTAGGTGCAAGTGAATGGTGTGTGTGTGTGTGTGTGCCCTGTGGTGTGCTGGGTTCCACAAGCCTTGACCATCAGTAACAAGACTTATGGAAAGTGAATGAGAGGGGGGCAGTGGTGGCCTTGCGGGTAAGGAAGAGGACCCGTAAACGGGAGGTTGTCGGTTCGAATCCCCAAACCGCCAAGGTGCCACTGAGCAAAGCACTGTCCCCACACACTGCTCTCCGGGCGCCTGTCATGGCTGCCCACTGCTCACCAAGGGTGATGGTTAAATGCAGAGGACACATTTCGTTGTGTCACTGTGTGCTGTGCTGCAGTGTATCACAATGACAATCACTTAACTTTTACTTTTTTAAAGTACAGTATATGCTGCTGCTTGGGAGCTGTCTGTGGTGCTGAATTCTGAAATTTCTTTAGTGTTGCAGTACTGAGACCACACTTGTACTTTCTAGTAACAAAAGCATTCCTTTATGATCTTGACTTACTGTCGTGGTGTACATTCAGCAACACGTTGATACACCTACTGTGTATCAGAAGACCCGGGTTCGAATCCCATTTACTACCATTGTGTCCCTGAGCAAGACACTTAACCCTAAGTTGCTCCAGGGGGACTGTCCCTGTAACTACTGATTGCAAGTCGCTCTGGATAAGGGCGTCTGATAAATGCTGTAAATGTAAATGTATTGTGTTCAAGGGACTGCAGCCACAGGTTCTTCTTTCCATCTGACATAAAAACATAAACTTACACTGCATAGGTGCAATAACATTTCTGTATGCTGTTTCTGCCTCTTTGCATATACAGTTTGCATGTTTTTTGACCTTTTTTTACACAAGTATTAAATTAGAGCATGTTGAAAATTTAACCTGGACAAAACGTGAATGCTACCCTTCTGATTGGCTAAAAATATTTGCTGAAACATCTGCTTACTACAACCAAAAGGTACTGTTAAGTCCCCCAGGTTTCAGCTGTGAAATCACCTGCCCACCACGGCACAGACACTTTCAGCTTGGGTGTCCTGTCTTCACACCTTCCCAAAAGCCGTACCAAAAAAAATGGAACTGCTGCTGACAACTAAGCACCGATCATAAATCTTGCACTGTAAATACAGCGTGATGTATTGTCTTCGGAGAGGGCCATATGTCACCAGTGATGAAATATCGGCCCTGCTTCTTCAACGCTCTGAGACACACGGCCGCGGTGACGTTGTGCTGTGGATGGCGTGGCTGTGCGAGGGGCATGAAGTGAGATCAAGTGGCGGTAACAGCGTTCTCTTCGAAAATCTGCGGAAACAAAGACTTATGTCCTGTAGGCTACAGACAATATTTATTAAATATAACTCAACTCTATGGTGAAATACTGATGTGTTCGCAGCTCCCTGACATATGCAATGACAGAATATACTTCATTTCTGATAATAATTGTAATACCCCATGTTGAACATACATAATTAGCATGCAGGCTGAATAAAAAAATCAAATCAAATGAAACACGCTCTGCCCTTTTCCTGTGGGCGCAGCCATTAATTAGTGAAATGCGTGAACCTCTGCTGTCTTTGTTTTTTTTTGCAAGGGTGACAAGTCTGCCATTCAGCGTCACATGTGCCGCTGCAGCTGATGGGACCTGGTGGCTGTGTGAGCTTATCACCGGTGTTACTGTCCGCGCCCGCCCAGGAACAGGGCTGACAAGCGCAGGTGTGGGCAGCGTGGGTTGATAAGCAGTCTCCATGGGAAAGCCACGGTCCCTACAACTGGAACTGTTGTAGGTCCCTACAACTGTAACTGCAGTTGAGGGGCAATGCGTGACTGAATACAATCTTGTGATAACCAAAACACGAAAAAATGAATAATTGAAATAACTGATTGGCCTTTAATTGACTGACTATGTGGGCCTCTTTGCCGGGTCCCTGACACTTTTTCGAGCTGTAATAAGCCTCCATTCGACGACTGAAAACACGTCCAGTCTCACCAGGGGCGGAACTGTCACCCTGCAGGAGAACATGTCCAAACTTTTACACTTTCAGCTGACAGGGGCCATTTGCATAGAGAGGGCAATCCTGGGGAGACACACAAATGGACAACATACACTAATGATAAGCACTGAATTAGCAATTCAATCATTAATAATTAGCATTTTTTTTTTTTTGCCTAACCAAAAAAAAAGAAGGTACAAGGTACGTCTTGAAAATGTACTATAGGAAGTAGCATGTAGCTATTGGGACTATTTAATTTATTGGCCGATATTAGCCTTGGCAGCTTGTTCTCAGTGGTGATATGATGAAGGGAGATGGACTTGTGTGCAGGTGGAGCCTTGTTTACGGGGCGAGGACATGAAAATGACTCGGTGGTGCTCAGTTGCTAATCGCGTCCGGAGGTCTGCACAAAACACCGCCTCTGGTTCCGATGTCACGCTCAATCAGAGGGAAGTGGGGATGCTCAGGTGGTCCGCCGAGCGCCGAGTGACATTTGACAATAATAGTGTGCGCTCACGGCCTCACCAAATGCGGTCCGCCGCAATCTGCATATTCTCTGTGCTTTCCCCGAGGAGCTGCATGAGGGCTTTATTTAAAAAAAAAAAACATGCAATGCGTGTAGATTGCAAAAATTGTATCACTTAAGCTTCACACATGAAGGTGTTGGTCCCTGCCTCAGGACATATTTTTAAGTCTTGCTTCATGTAGAATAGAACACAGACACAGTGAATTGTTTTCCTTTGGAAACTTTCAGTTTCTTGACCTATTAAAACCCTGGTTTGACAGAACATCGAATAAAAAAAAAAGGCCCATGACAAGACTAGACACATTAACATAGATCTTCTATACTCTTTTCATAAAAAAGAAATACAAAGTTATAAAGTAAAAATAAAGAAAGACCCTAACGGGATTTTATTGTGCCCAAGCGTTCATGAAATACGTGCGAGGCTCCTGCAATTTCTCGAAATCCTGTTAGTTATTAATACCCCGCATACAATAGCTCAGCAAGTCGTAATTACTTTGACAGGTTCTGCATTTAAATATTCAGATGGCTTCTTGCCTGCATTCATTGTTCCTGACATCGCCTGCGTGTGCTGCCCAGCCCTGAGTGGGCATATTATGCCGGCAGTGCATCAAACATGCGTGAAAGCTGTGAAAACAGATGCACGGCATGGGAGAACAGCCTGTTCTTTTAGTGTCTGCTAAAACACTCGTTCATTAGTTGTTTTTTATTATTAAATCAAATAAAATCAAATAAATGTCTGTGTTTATGTGTGATGGATGGAAGCTCTTCTTAATTGGTTTAGCATTAGTAGCATTCACAATTCATCCAAATGATCTGTTAAAATGAGCAACATTTCTTTCAGCACGAACATTGGTGATTTGTTGCACTTCCTCAACATCATCCAACATCCTGGTAAAAAGGGTTGGAGGCTTTTGCCATCCGTGTCTAATTAGATAAGGCTCAAATATTACAAATATGTATTGTGCTTTGGCCAATGCTGTGGCGACCTGACGTAAGGTGGGGTTTATAAAGACAGGGTTTGGTAAAAAAAAGAATTTGTAAACACAGTATGTGTTGAATATTGCTTCTGTAATCTGCTGTGCTGTACATTAAAAAAACAATATGTTCATGCTTTAAATCATTTAGGGTATTTTTATTCATTGAGGGTAGTGTTTTGACATAGTTAATAAGAACACTGTTTTTTTTTTAAGATTTATTCTAAAAAATTTTAAGGTACCACACCTTTTGTTTTATTTCCCAATATTCTTTTCATCTGTCTTCATAGTGACATAAAACACTTTTAAAGTGAATCCTGTGAATTTTAATGAAACAGTTTAATGAGACCGTAGAAAAGGATGACAATGGAAATGATGCAGAAAAAAATGCACAAGTGACCTGTTGTGCATACTTTTATTTAAACTTCTATCTCTGGAATCAAAAGCTATACTGAAACTATACAGAGACTGTAAGTGACGTATAGAACTAAATAGTTACCCGTTGATATAACAAATCAAATTCAATCAAACTTCTTCTCCACACTAACAGGGGGGAACATAAATCATTTTCGACATAAAGTGAATTGTAAATACAACTAGCTTTAGTTGTATTTGTGCTTTCAAAAACAAGCATTGTCTGCATGCATGCATCCCCACATTTTCCAGGAATCGGCCCCTGTGATGGGTATGGATGTTTGCATTCGCTCCCATATGATCAGAATGTCCATCTAATCGAATCATCTGAAGAGGATCCCGGAATACGATGATTTATCCTGTAATGGACGAGGCCAGAGCAGAGACGTCAGGGGTGCTGTGTCTTAATAAGGCCGCGGCGGGCGTGAGATATTGCCCAGGTGTTGTGAGTTTTTCCCCTGGAGCCTAACAGCATTTCATCAGGAGCTGGATGGACAGCATCCAAAACTCTCGCTGGTAAAGCCATGTTTGAGCATTTTTCAGGCTTTCAGGAGCTTTATTCTGAGGGGTATGCATGTGCTCCATGAGCACTGATTAGATGTATTTTCTATTCAGGGGTAAACAGCAAGTTTGGAAAAGGCTGTAATAATAGGACAACACCTTTTTGTCTGTCGAACACAGTGTTTTATTTATTTTCCTTTCAACTTTTTTAAAATGAGGTGAAACTGAAACAGTATCTCTAATAAATTACAGTAGCCTTCACAGAACAGAATGTGGAATTTCAAGTACTTGAATATAAATTTTATGCATGTAACAAACCAGCACCAAAACTTACCCCAGTAAGTACACTACAGTGTAGAGAGACAAAAAAATACAACAAATGGGGTAAAAATTAGGTTATAACTGAAAGTCCAAGAGCCAGGGTTATTCTGCTTACAGATCCCATTACTTTTGTCTTAAAAAAAACACCTGGATCCACCTGTCACTCACTGACAGCTGTCACTTACTTGCATACATGCATGAAACTACTAGAGTAGTCAACTCTTCACTGCTAGACCATTGATCCCGCCCTGTCATGCTGGTTGAAAATACACCTGTTGAATTGGATTTTATGAGTTGGCCTTAATTTCCATTGCTGTGTTGTTACCTTATTTGTAGCCTCATTTGTCCCGTTGGCGCCAACATGCTGTGTGTTGACCTTATACTGCTTCCTGGGATTTGTTCTGATCGTGTTTTCCAATAAATCATTCTTGCAGTTCTACATCTTAAACCACCTCTCTTTCAAAATTAACCTCCACTGAATCTTCTTACATTTTAGGAATCAGTATCACCGTATTCCACATTCTCACAAGGGACAAAACAGGTTATTCTTAACTTTCCCAGTCCGCTGCATATCATATGAGGTACACTTGAAGGACACATACAGACATTAGAGAAAATAAATCCATAATTCACTCCCCTTTCCCATCGCAACAACCCTTTTTTTAAAGCACTCATGTTGCCTATTAACTTCTACAGAGATGGCGGTCAAGTACAGCACCTCTTTTATTGCTCCGAATTTGTTGGCTGCACGTCCTTTATTCTTGTGGCTGAAGGAGAACCCTTGGGGGCCAAATTTCTATCATGCTGGTGCATAGAAGTGCAGTTCAATCACAGGCCAGTAGCCAAACGGGGCAGTGTTGGCCTTGCGGTTAAGGAAGCGCCCCCGTAATCAGAAGGTTGCCGGTTCAAATCCCAATCTGCCAAGGTACCACTGAGGTGCAACTGAGCAAAGCACTGTCCCCACACACTGCTCACTCAGGGTGATGGGTTAAATGCAGAGGACAAATTTCACTGTGTGCACCGTGTGCTGTGCTGCTGTGTATCACATGTGACAATCACTTCACTTTCTTTCAAACAGGAGAAATCATACCAACCGAGCACATTTGCATCATTTAAATCCTCACCCCTGTCATATTTCAAGATCTGACGACAGATTTCTTTATATCTCCGCCCATTAAAGCATTCTGCCCTGATGTTCCCACCAGGTCAGCCTGTTATTCGCTGAGACTTGATGCATCACATTTAATGGCCTTCCGCCTGTCCTTGCTAATTGTGATGTGTAATTATTGCGCTTTTAGGTGCAATGCCTGGTGAAAATTGTCAAGTTAAGACTTTCAGTGTAGAGTGGTGCATGTGACAATGAACATGAACTCGTGTCATCAGCTCTGCGATGGTTTACCTGGCCATTGACAGATATTCCAGACTAGCTCATTAGCGAAATTATGTTGGAACCCAGTAGTTAAATAAATGCAGACAATGTAAAAGTTTTTTTTAGTGTGTGATGCCATTAATAAGAAGTCATGAAACATATACAGTACAGGCCAAATTTTCATGATCATTTACATTGGTAGAGTCTCACTGAAGGCATCAAAACTATGAATGAACCCATGTGGAGTTATGTACTTAACAAAAAAAGGTGAAATAACTGAAAACATGTTTTATATTCTAGTTTCTTTGCTCTGATTACTGCTTTGCACACTCTTGGTATTCTGTCGATGAACTTCAAGAGGTCGTCACCTGAAATGGTTCTCCAACAGTCTTGAAGGAGTTCCCAGAGGTGTTTAGCACTTGTTGGCCCCTTTGCCTTCACTCTGCAGTCCAGCTCACCCCAAACCATCTCGATTGGATTCAGGTCTGGTGACTGTGGAGGCCAGGTCTCCACTTTTTGTTAGGTACATAACACCACATGTGTTCATTCATAGTTCTGATGCCTTCAGTGAGAATCTACCAACGTAAATGGTCATGAAAATAAAGAAAACACATTGAATGAGATGGTGTGTACAAACTTTTGGACTGTACTGTATATATGCATGTTGTGCATAGTTCATATTTTTACATTAATGTATGACAGGACATTTGACCACTTTAACTTAGTCCTGGTGTGTATGTTAAAGATATCATCAACTTGGCTTGGCTTGTACCTTTCACCTCATTTAAAGGTAATTACGATTATTTTCAGGAGAACTAACTTGATACTGAGCAGGCTAACTGTCAGTGAATGACATAGCCTTCCCAGTATCCACCGCAGCACAGGAACAGATGAGGAGAATTAAGGTAAAACATAAACTCATATAAAATTCAGTGTAAGTCTATTGCAATGTGTAATGGGTGTTTATCAAATTCAGTATTTATTAGTATTCAGTATGGGTTTTAGTGCAAGTTAGCGCCACCTAGATGGAGTCATACTGTGACTGTATACGTGAGGTTTGTCCCCTTCTGGTCTCCAAAGGTTGCCATTACAGATACAGATTGGAAAGCCAACTGAATACGATTGTCAATATATTTAAAAATTTTAAAACCCCAACCAAGAAGTTCGGAAAAATGAATGCATGGACATCTGAAGTTGGACTGACTAGGTTGTAAATACTGCAGCCCAGAGTAAAGTTGAGGAGTCAGCACAGGTTTCGTGTAAACCGTGTGTTAACTGATACAGATGGTGAGCTGAGACAGTTTTTCTCTCCAGGAATGGTGTTCAGCCTCCAGAGGCTGTGTCCCTTCAGAGGTGTGATTTTTAAGAGCAGAAAATAATCTTCCTCTCCCTTCTCTCCAGTCGCTTCATCCCTCTGCTCTCTGCTCCTTTTCTCTCTCCCGCTCCCTTTTCTTTCTTTATTTCTTTCAGGCGGCGTTCAGAGTCCTGTGGGGTGGCTGCAATGAGAAGTTAAATCAGTCCTCCGTGCCGCTGCTGTGTACAGAGTGCCAGAGTATTGTCAAGTATTGACTTGTAATTTGGACCAAGTGGGAAGGACCTTTTATAGCAACCAGATATATCTGTCACTAGTCCCTTCCAATAGACACCAGATATATCTGTCACCAGTCCCTTCCAATAGACACACAAATGTCGACAAAATTTAAATGCACACATTCTTCAACACAATTAATTGAACCACGTCTTAAGTAGACAATTAAGACAATTAAAATCTTAATTGATTGACTTTTCCTCTTCTCTTTAACGTCTGCAGTCTGCATCAATACTGGGAATGACTCCCGTTGTCGCAAATCCCATTCATGCCAGAGGCCCTCCCAGGATGATTTTGTGTTTTCAAAGGGTCAAAGGGGTCAGTGTCAATTGGAGTACAGAAAGAACTTAATCTAGAAATCAATTTTGATGGAAGTTTAGAGTTTACATTAACCAGTTTTAACTAATGGGCTACTGTTTTATAGATAACCAAGCAAATCACTGGCATATTGCTATAACATACCAATCAGCCATGGGTAGCCAGCAGTTAAAGAGCAAGAAAACATTTGTGCTGTCTCTTATGGGATGTTCCCAGTCTAAAAGGTCATTACCTACCCAAGCAGTACAAAAAAAAAAGTAAACCAGGCAGGTTGGATCCTTTTGTCTGGACCACTTTCACATGTCCATTGTCAAAGGGCACATTAGCGTCAGAACTGGAACACTGTGACAGTCCATGATGGATGGCATGTCTGTGTCTGCCTCTCTCTGTGTCTGTTCCATGCCAGTTTGCAGCTAATTAGCCGAAAATTGATTGAACTCCGCCAACTCCTGGCTGTGTTGGTAGCGTTGTTTGGGACAGGACCTTGAGAGGTGTGAGGCAGAGGTGAAGGCGAACAAAGAACTGAACTACAAATCAACCAATCTACCAAAAAAAACAGCAAAAGAGGAGAAGAAGGAAGGAGCAAGGGGACTGTGTGGTGGCCTGCGAGGTGGCCGTTTGACCCTTACTAACAGCAAAGTGACCGTTTGGCTTTGGGGTTTTAACCATGTGCATTTCTTTCTGTCCATTTGTTGTATTTTTGCAAGTATACAATTGAAACTTACAAGGCCCTAGTCTTGGGCTATAACACCACAGAGCAATGGAAGAAGGTAGCCTGGTATAATTAATCACATTTTCTTTTATGTCATGGGCACAGTCGTAGGACATCACAGCACTTACCTAATTATGGCTGGTGACCAAGTACACCCCTTCATGAAAATGCTATTCCCTGATGTCACATATTATATTAATGTTTAGTCACTATAGCACATTGCCATGGGTGTGGCAAACCACCACAAAATTGCCAATTGTCATTAACATCTAATGAATATCTGCACGATCAATGATGTCTGTGATTGTTTTTGTTCTTGAACATTCACCAAATGACTTTAAATCTTATTCCTCCCTCTTGGGTGGTGACCCTGGGCCTAGACGAATTGCTGTTACTGGGAACTGGGCTGTTATTTGTCACCTGGCCAGAATACATGGCAGTAAACATAATTACACACATAATTATTAACTCAACATAAATTGAAGCCTTTCATAAATAGAGTTGTCTACGCAACAACAATTACACATTTGCATTTTATGCAATTCAAAATATATTCAGCACAATGTATGTTATTGTGAAAAGCCTAATATTTGGGTCACATTCATGTTTATTTCTAATATTAGCGCAGAAAGGAGAATTGGCTCGAGCTTCTCCTGTCAGATCTGTCTATGAATAAATCAAACCTACTTCTATATTTAGACCTGACATAACATTAGTATGGGTGTCTGTAGTAGAACACGGGGGTTGAGCCGTAACTTAGCAACTGGTGCTAGGCAACCTTGTTGGTAAGCATCGATTTGGTAGTCTTGAGAATGTGGGAACCGTTCCCAAGTCAAAAAAAATTGGATTCTATTCTGAACCGTTTTAATATGCAGGGGAGGCATTCGTGTGATGAGGACGCAGTGTGTGAATGAAATGTGCCTTTGCTACGTGATAGAATCAACTGAAGGCTCGTGCACAGAAATGTCACAGTTTAAAGCTAACCTGTGCTCAGCTGATACTGAGAATGCTGTTCTTCACCAAATTGCACCATCCAATGAGACAGAAAAGCTGACAAGATTTGAAGTCTTATTTTTATTCTTTATTATTATTTTTTTTTCTCTTTGTTTTCTCTGGTGCAGTTCTGAAAGTCACAGCTCCCACTTTGTCACGGTGATGTTGGTGACAGCGGTAGGCGTCCTTGTCACACATTACCGGCCAAGGGAACACTTGCGGGGTAGGGCAGACAGCAGACGGACAGGCGCAAACGTCTGGTCGTGCCATCTCTAAACACAGACATGGGGACAAGGTGAGACGGGGTCCATTATTAGCCTGGCTCTGAAAATAAATGGGTGAAGCTTGGTGCAGATTTAAGGTCTGAAATTTGCCTCAAGGATGGACATTGAGAGAAATGATATAAACTTGGTACCACCTCGCTTGGGCATAATAATACAAAAATGTTGCATTTACCACAGTGATAAAAATGCAGTCACCAAATAAAAAGAGGAGCAGTCTGGGGTGCAAGATATTGAGGCTTCAACAGGTCAAGTGTTCTTTTGAAAGTAACTTTTATTTAGAATTTAATGGATTTTAACACTTCTTACCTCTGAATCATGACCGCTTCCCATTTATGCAAAGAAAGGGGTCAAAAGTCTCATTTGGAGGAACTTCAGACTCAAACCTCTGCATGGCTTTTGAACATCTGATAAATGCTGATTAAATAAAAAAAAAAAGTAGAATACATGGAGAAGAAGAATGTGGAGCTCCTCTCTAATCCAGAATTCTGAATGCATGCTGATTCCCAGAAGCACGGGTGCTTTTATATTTAAGAACCCAATTCAGCGAACCATTGATGAATGAATAAAGCAGTGATGGGAACGAGTCGCCCTACACAAAGGCTTAATTCAAAAACAAGTGAAGGACAACCTTTAATAAGCAGCGCCTTGGCTAATGGTACTTCAAGTCAAAAGAACAATGCTGCAAAGTATCTGGGTTGTGTCAAATGTTAGAATTTCACACTTTCCACACAGGGTTCTAGCCATTTCTATAAAAAAACAAGCCTCTTAACGCTATGTTACTGTGATTGCTGTGTTCTAACGATGTTGAGTTCTGAATACAATAATGTGCTAACATTAATTACACTGTACTTAATGGCACAGTAACGACTGATGTGCAATGTAAATTGTTACTGGTTTTTCAAACACTGTTAATTACATTGGATTTTGACCATAACCAGTAACAAATCCAACTTCCCAAATTAACTTCATATGTGAAAAGTAGTGCAAGTTTGCACACGTTTGCTCACGCCATGTCAGTGTCACCCACGTCCAAAGTCCTGTCACTGGCCACCAAATCAATAGACTCACATCACCAATCTTTCCAGCTCATGTAAATTCCCCTTCTACAGTATCAGACAGATCTGGCCTTGTCTTAATGCCCCCCCCCACAGGCACTCTTCACCCTCCTACCATCCGGCAAAGCATTCGGTCACTACCATCAGACACCTGAACACTCGGGGACTCACCCCTCTGGACTGACACTCTCACACACACACACCTCTGTCATATTGTTTTACTATCTATCTGTAATATAATCTATTCATGCATGGTTCCTTTTAGATTATCTATCTGTAATATCATCATGAACCATTTTCCATTTTGCACAGCAATATTTGCACTATTTTACTTTTACATTTATTTATTATTCATTTGACCTGTTTAGAGCTGTCTGTCTTATTGTTAAATGTTATTTTTGCGCTGCCTGTGTCCCGTTTGCACTTTTTTTAGCCCAATTTGTCTGTGTCGCACACGCACACTTTATGTAAGTATTTAACATGTAGCTCCACGTTATGGAGAAACGTTATTTCTTTTCAATATGTACTGTCAGTATGTACATGTATGTAGCTGAAATGAAAATAAATCTCAACTTCAATCGTTCAACACAGCCCACCCAGATACTTCAGTCCCTAGTAATCTCACAACTGGATTACTGTAACTCTTTTCTAGAAGGTCTACCTCTGAATACCATCCGGCCTCTACAACTAATACAGAATACAGCAGCTCGACTGGTTTTCATCCTTCCCAAATACTCCCACATCACCCTACTGCTACACTCCCTCCACTGGCTCCCAGTAGATCCCCCCCTGCTTCAGATTGAAAGCCAAACATACATTGCACTGCACCTCACATTGTCTGATCCTCCACTACTGCTCGCCTGGTCTCTCCACCACTGAAGGTACAAGGAAGACACTCATCTAGACTCTTCTCTGTCTTGGCCCCGAGGTGGTGATATAAACTTCCCCTTAAGGTCAGAACCGCACAGTTGCTGAGTATTTTCAAATGGCAGCTAAAGACCTTCTTCTTTAACAATACGTAGACTAACTTCTTATAGTCTGACAGGCCAAAAGTCTGGACACACCTTCTCATTCAATGTTTTCTTTATTTTCATGACCATTTACATTGGTAGATTCTCACTGAAGGCATCAAAACTATGAATTAACACAGTGATGGTGTCACGACTACGGGCTTACGGGGGAAGGAAGCGCAGAGGTCTGACATGTTGGGAATGGGATTTTATTAATAAATATTAAACAATAAACACAAATAAAGACTGGCGCGGTGGCCGAAAACGATTTAACTTAATGAAGAACGTAAACAAGCCCGTAGGCATGTGGTGATTGCCAGAACTCAAATTACAAACATGCACACTGTTGCCAACTGAAGTTCACGAAAATGCCGGAGACCTGGAAGGGGCGGAAACATCCAGCATTTAAGCGCTGTCAGGATTGGCCACCGGTGTTGAGCACAGCTGCAGTCAATCCTGACAGATGGAGTGCTGCGGCAGATGACCTGGCCTCCACATTCACCGGACCTGAACCCAATCGAGATGGTTTGGGGTGAGCTGGACTGCAGAGTGAAGGCAAAGGGGCCAACAAGTACTAAACAACTCTGGGAACTCCTTCAAGACTGTTGGAAAACCATTTCAGGTGACGACCTCTTGAAGCTCATCGAGAGAATGCCAAGAGTGTACAAAGCAGTAATCAGAGCAAAGAAACTAGAATATAAAACATGTTTTCAGTTATTTCACCTTTTTTTGTTAAGTACATAACTCCACATGGGTTCATTCATAGTTTTGATGCCTTCAGTGAGAATCTACCAATGTAAATGGTCATGAATGTAAAGAAAACACATTGAATTAGAAGATGTGTCCAAACGTTTGGCCTGTACTCTATGTAAGAAAAACCCTAAACAAGTGAGTAAATAAATAAAATGATTTTTATTCATAGTTGTGGTCCTAGTGAACCAAAACAGATTACTTCATTGATGGTAACATATATGTACATTCTAAGTCGCTCTGGATAAGGGCGCCATAAATGTAAATGCATAAAACCACAACCAGTAAAGAAACTGAACAATAGTCAGAGCAGCAAAGTATGTCTAAGTTACCAAGAAAAGCAAAGTCTGACCTTCTGTGTCCCCAAGATCAGTCTGACTTTCTGGAAAAATTGTGAATGCCAGTCTTGATTTAAATCCTTTATCATTTATTACACTCAAAGCAGCCCCAAAGCTGGTTGTGAAGACAGCACAGTGCAGCTTTCTTTCATTTATCCCCCACCCCTGCACCTTATCTGCCTGGTAATGGCCTATTTTCTTTGGGAAATAACCTAAAGAAATGAACATAACTCGAGTGTCAGCATAGCAGAATGGACAGGGGTGATTTATCAATCTCAGGCCCCGTGTTCGGCCCTCCAGGGCCGCGTCTGAGATGTGAGGGCCGTGGCTGAAGTCGGGGAAGGAGAAATAGGTGTCGTTCTCAGCCCATGGACAGCCATTACTTTGAAATTAGCTGCTGTGCTCTGGCACAGAAATAGGCTATTTCAGACGTGTCGGAAAGAGACACAAACAGAAATGATTGAAGAAGAGTGTGTGTGCCGTCTGCACGCTAGAAAGAAATGGGTCAGAAGCCAATTTTACAGTGATACAACTGGGTGTCGGATGAGACGGAAGAGGTATTTGCTCTGTGTCTGCAGTCTGGATTGTCACCCTAACATGAAAGTCCATGCCATAGATTAAAGCTGTATTTCAGACTTAATTCTATAATTAAAGGGTCTTCATAGCATATGCAAATGAGAAATGTGTGGATTTAAAGAAATTTGTCCAAAATGGGAGTTAATGTGGCATAGTGCCTTTCTGCTTAAAAATCATTACAGAGAAAAGACATTGACCACAGGCCATGGTCCTCCTCAAGGGTGTCCAGCCATGGCCACCGTGGGATCTTATTCACGCCTGGAAAAGGGGATGTGAGGAATTCAAAGTGCCGCCTCCTTGCTAGCAGTTACATACAGGTCAAAATAACAAAAAACCTAAATGTGATAAACACCAGAAACCACAACTTCGGCAGGACGAGAAAGAAATTGGCAGATTCTATCAAATTATCACACCAAACCCCCTGGTAGAGAGGTTTTAGGAGTCTTACTTAGCAGGGTATGAACCTCCCACTTATTTTTTTAAGCGTGGAGAAGCCTGGGCAGCAGCTTTCTTTTCTTCTGGGAATTGGGTTGGAGAAATTCCAAGCCTAGAAGCAATTTAATGATTCATGATGAAAGTCTGTATACTCCTTTAAAAAAAATGTCCTGCATTGCATTGCACTAGCCTCTGGTCTTTTCAGCAACAAAAAACCCTGATAAATAAATAAAAATCACTGTCTCGATTTGAATTGTTAACAGAAAAAAATATATAATAAGATAAATTATCAAGAGGTGTTTTTTCGGCATATTGATTTTACCCATTAATGTCCATTTAATTTTTTTTCAGAACTATATAATGCCTTGTTGGGAAAAGAAATGGCTTCACTGTTCCACTAGTAGGCTGCCTACAGTTTTTTGTGGTATGTTTCACCTACATCCAAGGCCCTCGTTTCAATCATTCTGCTCTGCTGTTATGCACATAGCCGTTACTCAAGTATTTTTTCATAAAATACATAAAATGAGAAGGTTGATCTCATTTGATATCACACAGACAATGGTTCACAGACAACGGAGCCCTAATAGTTTTTTTGAGTCCGTCTAACACACAGCTGCTCAAAAGAATTATATTTTCCACACAATTGAAGAAAAAACAAAGATAATCAGTAGAGAAAGATTAATCCTGACAGCGGCAGGCAACCTTCCATATTGTCTGCAAATCTGTTGACAAATGAGCGTATTGGCAATACATGAACGGAACAGGAACTGGGGGGCTGCCCTTGCACACCGTTCTGATGAATACCAAATGGAGAAGGAGCAGAAGGATGGGGAACGAGAGAGGAGAGGAAGCGGGATGGTGCACTGAAGATGGTGCACTGACATAAATCATATCAGACATATAGAAACCCTTTATATACCCTATATAACCGGTGCGGCTCCGCTTCTCACCCTTTTCAATTTTACTCATACGTCAGTCATGCACAAATAATAATTCTGGTTTGCTTTAAGGTACGTTGTTTTTTATTTTTCATGCACTGTGTAGCAATAATAGTTTACTGATAAATTAAATGAAGTTTTTTGTTTTCTTATGCTCATGTAAAAGATGCAAATTGAAAGTTATTTCTTTTTAAAATTCTCAAATGTAATTTTATATACAGTAATATATATATATATGCTGTATATTTTATATATACTGTATATATACTGTATATTTTATATACAGTAATATATATATATATATATATATATTACTGTGGCAAAAAAAAGCAATTCATGGCAAAAAAAAAAGTTCATTAGGAAGGAAGCTTTATATAAATGCTGCAATTAAAATTCAGTATTGGAGATGAAAAGAGAGACACTCCTTTTTTACGGATGATTACAAATGGGAGGACATTCAGCAGATGCTCGCTTTCAATTAAAAACTGCTTAAAGGCAGACAAATGAGCACTGAGGAGCAGATATCAAACAATCTGTCATTTTCGCACTGTGTGTGTGGACATGTGTAGACCTCTGCGGGGTTTCAAATGCAGAATAGTTATTGCAATACAAATCTTCTCCTCATTCCTCTGAGAAATTCCAGAAATTCCTTGGTTTCTGCAGAGAAAACATAACCAAAGGGCCAAAACAAGCACAAATGTTCTCTCCTCTAATAAGTCTGACTCTCCCATTTTGGGAACTGTGTGGTTCTAGGTGAAGGACTCAGGAGGTCTAACAAACTAAATCCTCAGGTGTCCCCCACTGCATGCTCTAGGTTATGACAACTACAAGGCTGTGCCTGGTGTTCCAATAGCTGAATGACACTGGTGGGCTTTGCCCATAATGTCTTCAAACAGCTGTGACAAGCATGTTTACATGTGTTTGTTTTGTATTATTTGTTCTTAGAGATTTCCTCTGGATACTATTAAACCAATATAAAATGTGTTTCTTGACATGAAATGATACCTATCACAGAATGTTATGAAAAAACTGTAATATTGTAATACTGTAATATATCTGCTGCGTGATCTGTTGCTGTAAATTGCAAATTTTCTTCCCACCCCTGACACCAGGCATGCGAGGGTCTCAGCATGAATATCTCACAGTAGTGAATGGTGTGTTGAGGGCACGCCCAATGAGCACTCATCACCCGCAGTTTTTTTCATGTGTTTTTTCCCTCTGTTTGAGGTTTTGGACTGGATGGAAGTGAACACAGGCGATGATGCAATGGGCTGAAATAACATGGCCAAAGCGCACATGGGTTTAGATGCAGAACTTAAAATGATTGCCTTTCACTGAATGGTTTGCAAAAGCATCATGGCTGAATGTGTGCTTGGGTTCCCATATCATCCCATTTACAATGTCTACTGACAGTGCCATGAACAAAGGGTGTGATGAACAAAAGGGGAATGGAGGAGGAAAGAAGGAGACAGAATCTTCTGCTCTGTGTTGCCAGATAGGGCAATTTTGGAAAGAAATACATATTAATAATATCAACCCATTTCTGATTTAAATAAATTCACACAAACAAAACAGTGATTCAATGGTAGTTATTTCTGCATATTTTCTGCACAATCCCCATGCGCTGAACCCATTGCATTTCTTTGAAAATTGTGCCCTAATTGTTCTGCAAAGGTTTTCATGCTTTATATTCTAAACTGTTACTCATTAAGTCAATACATGACTTATACTAAACTTTCTGTGTAGTCATCTGACAACATGTGAATTGGCTTTCCAATGACATCATTTTGAAAATTTCCTTTTGCCTGCATGGCACATGGGAGAGAGCAAACAAATGCTTAAAACCCATGTTTATTATTACCACACATTTAACAATTACAATGTCTTAAAAACATCTCAAAATGTCCACCAAAATTATGTTAAGTACAGTAAATTGATAAGTAACACATTTTTAGTTAAAGCTTTATAAAGAAATGTCCTTACAAAATGTGGTCCCTGAGCTAGACCTCACTGTCAGAAATGGTGCCCTGCATCACGTGAGTCTGTGTCACATATACCGTATACTGTGACTTACTGTTACTCAATGCAAACTCATCACTTTTTAATTGTGTTTACTGTATCAAAAGTGAAATACTATATGTGGCAATGCCCACTGGGCATTTGACGTTAAATCAGTCAAAGAAAAACTGTTCATTTACATTGTTTCCAGGTTCTTATGGGTTATCACACATTTTGCCAGTCTGATATCAGAAAACTGAACTTGTTGGAGCAACAACTTCTGGATAGAGGGCCTGTCCATCATTGGGAATAAATCAAAAGGTCGCCATGACAAAACCCCTCAGCCACTGTGCCAGCAAAATCTTAAAATCTTCAGCAGCTCTGTCCCAAACTTGTGCAACCCATTGAGCATCATAAAACCATCAAAATCTGGTAGCTTTATTATGAAACCACAGTTATGCCATCTGTCGCAGCTGACAAAGTGTGTGTTACAGTCAGATCGTAAGACTTTTGTGCAGATGCAGCCCAGTCTTTTCTGCTATCTGGTCAATAGTAAACAGTGGGTGTGTGTTGCCAGAAGTTTTGTTCAGGCTTTCCTGGTTTTGCTTGTACTGTCCTGGATCAATTGTTTCATTTGGAACAGTTGAGGAGTGCCTCCAAAAGCCAGTCCTGCCTCGTCACACAGAGATTAATTTAAGATTTATGGAAATGCTCTGTCGGATCATCGATTGACTGGACCACACGCTGAAAGAGAAATAAAGTCATTATTACTGTGTCTGATGCCTTAGCCCTTGATTGATGTTTCCATTCAGAAGAAAAGGGATAGAAATATAGGACATTATCCAAAGGTCAAGTTCATTTGGTTGGCTTTAAATGTATATATGTCCCACAATTTTTCTTAGCTTGAATTACATATTGCTATTTTGGAGTAAGCGTGTTAATGTTATTCCGACCTCAAAGAAAATCATTTGTGAAAAACAACAATGAAATAAATATATAAGATTTCACCAAAAAATTACAAAGCGCTCTCAGCTCTGCACAGACATACATTTTATTAAAGCATCTTAATATTGAGGCAGATTTGTCATTTTGGGTATTGGATGCTTAAGCTTGATTTTCAGGAAACTGACCACATAATGTGATTTTTGAGGAGGTCCAAATCCCAGCATGGCTACTGGACGACAAACTGCATTAAAAAACCCAAACAAATAAAAAAACAAGATTTAGCCCTGAACCCTCCATCTGTGAAATATATATGAATCATGCTAATGTATTAGTACTGACATTTGACATTAGTGTGGAGTGGATCTTTCTATGTACGGAAATCTTTGTGTTTGAGGTTAGGGGAGAAAAAGGTCAGACTAATTTACTGGCTGAGATTGACGTGAATGCCAAAGTACACATACATGCCTTCAGCACCATGGATCCCATTGATTGGTTGCTGATTGATCATAAGCACAATGTGTTCAATCTACAGATGACTAGAATGGAGTCAAAAAGTCAGGAATTGATCTTGCGATGCTTTTGCTGACCTCATTAGCCCATCTATTAATATTCACTTTGTAACATATGTGTATGTCGAAGCCCTTCACGCAACCAGGGGTCTTCATGATCACTCTGCTTTCCACTGATTTCGAACAAAATGCCTGTAGGGCCACCGGACTGGCACCAGTTTAATCATGTAAAACTCTTGAGGTTAATGAAAATTCTCCCATTGGAAGAAGCTTATTGGAAGGAAGGGATCTGCAAAGCTGTTTTTTGCTGATAATACCACCAAGCAAACACACCCTGTTTGATAAAGATGGGGAAAGAAAGAAGATGAAGAAGATGGAGAAAGAAAGAATTTCACTGAGCAATGTATGTGAGACTGCAATGAAATAAACCTGCCGAGGTGGGAGTCTGTGTAGTCCCCTTAGCTTCTCTGTTCCATCCTCTTCCATATCTCTCAAAGCCACTTTATTGTGTTTTCCTCCTGAAAAGTCTCCCTTAACCATCTGGCACCCTGACTTTTATTGCATTGCGGACTTCCTGCTTCACAAGTGCGTGAGTAAACGTGGTTTCATTGCACTTTTTACGATTTGTTAAAAGATCTCATATCCTTCTCAGAGCAATAAGCTACAGAGAGCAAAGTTCTGAAAATTGATTGTCCAAATTGTGGGGTAATGCCTTAATAAACATTAACCCTCACTTTTTTTATGGAAAAATAACCGCTTAACCACTAATATGTTTTATATATTTTAATGAATACATAAATAATATTTATTAAATTAATATTCTTTTGACCTATCCTACTTTGTTCTGGAATACACAGCAAACATACCAGTGTTAAATTAACACTGGCCATCATTTTATAATGCAAATACTAATCAGTTCTACATTTAACCAGTGTGTCAGTTCAGTAGGTACAACAGTTACTAGCTACACAGCACTAAACAAACATATACTTTTATGTATTAAGCTAATAATGCCAGTCTCATTATTTAAAGACGTCTGATAAATGTATACCATAAATGGGATCTGTATGATCGTAGTATACAGTTTTGATGATGTCATTAAGTTGTCATTAATGGCCAAAAGGCAGGAACATTGTGTGATGAATGTGGTCCTGGCAAAGGCCCCGATCCCCTGCTGCTGGTGGTCACAACTCTAGATTGGATTGTGGACTGGCCTTCAATTCTGGTAATTAAAACCCTTTTTTGGGTTATTTGTTTCAGTTTTTGTTTGCCTGTTTTGTGCTTGAAGGGTTCTATTTGCTGGGCGTTGTCCTTAGGTTATGTGTGCTAATAACCTACATCAGCAATAATAATAATAACGATTGATTTTTTTGATTGAATGTTTCTTGAATTCCCTGTGGTTGCTTCCATCTTTCATTAGGTGAATCCGACTTATGAAGCAAGGCACAGGCAGATGTAGTTGTAGTATCTTAGTAAAGCCTTATCAGGGGTATCACAGATTAACTTAGGGAATTTGAAACAAATGAATGCTGAACCATTTAATTTAAGTGAAATGGACATTTCGTTAAAATAGGTTGCAAAGGCCTAAATGTCTGTTTGTCCTTCGCACTTCTGTCATTTTTAATTGCATTTAAAACACTCCTTTGAATTGACATTTCCAGACATAAGCAATAATGATCAGTACATGTTTATGACTGTAATTATGTGTAAGTGCTCAATGAAATTTGTGTCTGTGGTCATTGTTTCCAACTGGACTTGTTATTGATTCGTTTGTTCTGTGTCGCTGCGTTGTAAAGTAATGAGGCACGCTTGGCCGCGATACCAGATTCCATGTAATTAAACTTGTTCTGTTAATAATTAATCATCATTACCGCCGTTTTCCACTGAAAACAGACAACCTGACAGAGAATGTCAGGTTAAAGTGGCGGCCTGAGAAATGTCAAACAGATAAACCAATTAACTTTGAGCTGTCTGGAGACCGGAGAACTGGAGACCGGAAGGGAGGGGGGCTGGAGGCGGGGAGTTGAAATCCCTCTTAAATTGAAAACTATCTTAATTATTTATAGCAATCAAATGGAGAAAGTTTCATGAAAGGTATTCTCATCAGAGGGACTTGCAAAGCAGCCTTGGCCGCTTGTAATACAGGAGGCCATCAATTGGCTGCCCAGAGCAGCAAATTAAAAAGCTGTAACGCCGGTTGGGCTTAGAGCGGAAAAGCGTGAAGCGATCTTCTGCCTTGACACGGGTACGGGGTGTCTGATCTCTCGCCTCATCTTAATGTAGCTGCCAGCTCATTCTTTCCAAAGGAAATGTCCTTCTAAATGACGGTGGAAATTTGGAAGGACGTTGTAAAGTACCGCAATTATTGCACAAATGTTTTTATGTGACTGCAGTACAACTTGGTGATGGACAAGCCATTTTTGCACACATAACTATTTCACTAAAGCACTAATCTTTATTTATAGGAGAGTCTATTAAACAGCAATGATATAACAACAATTCATATTTAAAGGATTCCTTCCAATTCCAAAATAAACGTTCTATTTTTGGATCATAAAATAAATCTAGATAAACTGAAGATCTATGGAAGGATAAACTGACCGCCTCTGCCCCACTCTGTTTTTTGTCCACTGCTCATCTTCCAGCTCTATACATAGATATTGTTCTGAGCCAAATCTTTCCACTTTCTTTTGGTCCTGGTCCTGGCGTGTATTCTGCTTGGCTTTTGTCATATTTATACAAAGGACAGAAAAGCCATACAATTCAGAGCAAAACACTGACCATGTGTGGGTTCAACCAGAACAGCTTTCCATCCAGGAGTTTTGTATGTAGAATGCCACAACTCTGATAATCTTATATAAGATGTTAGACATAAAAACAATATGAACAATCCTTACAAATATCTAGCATACAACAATATAATAAAAAGTGTGAAGTTTTGGGGTTTACTCAACAGTAGAATGCTGAAGTTCAGTTGACTCATCTGCTTATTTTTACTGTGTGACACTGGCCCGTCATGCTGGTTCTAGATCTCTAGAGAGACAAAGTGGCTGTCACAGAGATCAAACAGAATCCAGATGTGTCTTAACACTCACGGTCATGCTTCTGAGGACATGCAAACCTCGTAATCTTCCAAACAACAAGCTGACGGCATTCACAGAACCTCACATTCCAAAAAAAACACATTATTCCTCATTTAAGGATCAGAACATGACCAATCTCTTGCTAGATTGTGGCAGGTCTATGTAGATGCAAAACAAGAAGGTAAAAAAATAATTTAAAAAGAAATTGGTAGTCAAGAAAAGCAGCACATACAGAAAATAGTATATTAGATTCCTGCTGATTAATTAGTAATTAATAGCACAACATTTTCTCTAGGGCAATAAATGCATCAGTGAAGACATGGAAAGAGGATAGAAAACAATCTAGCATATATTTTTTTTACTAGTTTCTACTAGTTTTACTAGTTTTTACTTTATTTCAATTAATTTCCATCTATAGAGTGCATTTTTCATATAGCATTAGATCAGTGCTCAAGGCCCCTAGTGAGGTTAGCACTGGACTTCAATGTGATTCATCCAGGAAATGACTGCATATGAGGTTATTGCAGTCCAGGTATGTATTATGATATAATATTGAGGTAATATATTAGAGTTCCAACATACATGTCTATCATGTAAAATAAGCAGATGGCTTGTAAGTGCCAGGCAGTAGAAACCCATGGATGTCAGCAATGCATCACTCTTCACCAGGATGCTCTCCAGGAGAGATTTGCCAACCACATTGGCAATTTGGCAACCACATATATATGTGGCTATTCACTCCGGTTTATGGCTAGTGATGAATATTTATAGCCAGGTAAAATTCCTCTGCTGATGACTTACTAATTAATCTAAATTAATTAATAAGTAACCAAAATCTTCAATGAGGAAAAAAAAAGCATGCGAAAACATAAAAAGGGGGATTGCGTTGAAGTACTAACATATTGAGCTGAGGTACTGGAGGCACCACAGTCACGCTAAATGGATGGTGTGGACTTAATGGATTGTCTCTCCATTGTCATACTGCGGCTACGGCACAGATGTCTGCCCTTTCCAGAGTAAACAAATAGTAAATTGCGTGGGGCCATGTGCTGAGGGAGAGATCTTAATTTGCAGTGTTCTGTGGGCATCATGAGATGATGAGGCTTAAAAAGGGACGAAGGGGGGGAGGGCAGATCAACAAAAGGAAAAAAGTGCGTGAGAGAGAGACAACGGAAAGCTAGGAAAGAGGATAAAACACATGCTTTTTCGCAAAGTCTTGGCTTTTTATTGGAATGAAACCCACCCAAATCCCAAACATTAGGGAGTGCAATGCTGTGTTTCTGTGTGTGTGTGTGTGTGTGTGTGTGTGTGTGTGTGTGTGTGTGTGTGTGTGCGTGTATAGGGTTGTGTGAATTTCTCTGTCTGAAATCCGTTTCCGTGTTTTGGCCACCACCTCCTCCGCACGCTCTGAAGCACCTTTACTTCCCCCCCTACCAGTCGAGACAAAAACCAGTCGGGCCAACTGTCAGTTTTCTGGCTGCGACCTACTTCCATGTGGTAATCTTTGCACCAGACCTACTTTTTTTAACGGTGCGCATCATTATCCAGCCCTCAGTCTTCTGAGTGTCGAGCAGACATCAAAGTGGTGGAGGACCGGGCCAGCGCCAGCTCCGGAGAGACGCCTGGGCACAGCAACAGGAGGGAGAGTGGGAATAAAACATTTAGAAATCTGGGTTAGTGGCTGGCATTTTATTACTGATGCCAATCAGCCACAGCATTAAAACCAAAAAAGCAGCTATGCATTTTACCTCCTAAGGGCCAATGCACCTAAACAGTATTCTTTCCCAACAAACCTCAAAATTTGGAGTCTTTTGTACAAACACATAATGATAATGACAGCCACATAAATGACACATGTAAAAAGAACAGTTGTATTCAGAAAGATTTTTTTTTTGTGCAGTTTTTAAAAATCAGTGTCTGTGTGTGTGTGTATATATATACATATACATATGTATGTGTGTGTGTGTGTGTGTGTGTGTGTGTGTGTGTGTGTGTGTGTGTGTGTATATATATATATATATATATATATATATATAATTTGAATGCTGGTTTTTAAAAATTGTTCGTGATTCTATCTGACTGTTTACTTGCTGCCAGATATGCCGCAAACCTTGACAGGAACCTTGACATGTTGTTTCGGATTTTGTTTTCGGCCTTCCTCCTTTGGGTATCAACACCCCATTATGGAAAAGCACATCTGTGGTGCAGTCACGTCTTGCCGTTCAATGCACACAGATAGATTTTATAGATTTTGGACCTGAGAGCAAGTGACCAAGTATAGAGCGGACAGACATAAACAGAAGAAACACTCACGGTAAAAATGGGGATTTAAATACAGAGTTAATTGATGCTGAATATGTAATTCAGCCCACTATCATAAGACGTCTGAAAACAGGTTCAGACATGTTGAGGTGTCTGACCTAAGAAGCCAATCGTGAAAGAAAACCACCCCTACTACATCATGTTGTGATGTTCACTGTAGATGATTAATGTTGCATGCTGGGAATTTTGTGCATTTCAGTTGCTTTGTTTTGCAGCAATAAATCCCCTAAGGCCCTACTTGTGACAAATAATCTGATTCCACCAGCCTGTGTGAAATAAAATGAGAACTTAACAGTAGACACTTTCAGGCATAGCGCTGTCATCCATTATGATGTAGAATCGATGTGTAATTTGAAATGTGTTCAAAGCTCCACAGCATTTTGCAGATACCTGAAATAATATGAGACGCATATGTGCTATTTGTATTCCTTTCATATATTTGCAAAATGAATTTTCAGTTCCAAATCCTTTAAATCTGTCTTTGATAGATCAAAGACATTGTTGTTATCTCCTTGAACTTCGTTGTGTAAAGGGTCTACAATCTACAAAACCCCGCACTGACACCACCTGCAGGCTCACTCTACCCTGGAAGGGGTTCCCTCTCTGTGTTACACCTTCCCAACGTTTCTTCCTTTCTTTTTTTACTCTCTCCTGGAGTTTTTTTTTTGTGTGGAGTTTTTCAACTGTAGTGGCGGGTGTCAACTGTAGGGCCTGTCAAAGCCCATTGAGACATACTGTATGTGATTTTGGGCTATATAAGAAATAAAAGTTGTTGTTGTTGTTGTCTACCTCCACCTGTTTACAAGAAAAGTGACAGTTTCTTTTCATCTTTTTTTTTTTTTTTTTTAGCCAGATCCTGTTTATACTGCACTTACAGTGCATGCGGAAAGTATTTACAGTGAATCCTTTTTTCCACATTTTCTTATGTAACCACTATCACATCCTTATTCCAAAATAGATTTTTTTCCTCAGAATTCTACACACAAAACATGATAATTACAATGTACATGAGGTTCTGGCACATTTATAAAAAAAAAAAAAAATCTGAGAATGCACATGTACATAAGCATTCACAGCCTTGCCATGAAGGTAAAAATTGAGCTCGGGTGCCTCCTGCTTCCCCTGATCACCCTCGAGATGTTTCTGCAGCTCAATTGGAGTCCACCTGCAGAAAAAACTGTTTGCTGCTGCCCTCAGCTTTGCACTTTCCCTTGCCATGCATGCAACCATGTGCTGTTTACAGTCCATCATCTCAGCAAGAAAAGGAGGTAATGAGTCTTCACCAAAAACATTTGTTTTGATTTTTTTCATTATATTTATTTCTGAGGGGAATATTCCCACACGTGTGAAATGGAAAGTGCTTTCCGTGACTGTGGACAGATTTGTGTGTAGGGGGCCACTGAAGTGTGAAATGATGCCACGGGAGTCTCCACTTTTCCCGACCTTCTGTGTGGCGGATAAAAGCAGACAGGCCTTTTCACACTATTTTTTTTTTTCACAAGAGGGAGGGGGCCGGACGGAGGACGTAGGTTTGAGGGGCTTGATGGAGCTAAGCAGGCCATGTCGGACCACTGAGGCTTGAAATGCTGCTCTCCAAAGCACTTGGAACATAGCAGAGTTGAGAAAATTTGCATGCGGTCAACAGGGAGAGCCTCATTCGGCTCGCACTCGTCACCCGCCGCCATCGCGGCCGCCTCACAAAAACACTCATCCCAGTGATGTATGCGGATTTTATGGGCTAACCTTTCCATAAAGGTCCAGAATATCGGGGTGGCCTTTTGAGTTAATTTGGTCTATCGCTCCTATAATCTGTGTAGAAAGACGAGGGGATGGGTGATGAGGTGGCAAAGGAACAGGCTCCGAGATTACGCGGGCAAATTGCCACCCTGTGACTTTCATGCGCCTCTGTCCCTTGTTATAAACAAACACTCGCTTTATGAGTTAATCCGCAGGCTTCATGAGAAATGACTCTGGCTTTCGGAGCCATTATTCAGAGTCTTACCTGTCTCTATCACGCTGACCTTTATGCCTTTGCTCTCATACATCATGTAAGGTCCCTGCCTGCAGCTCTCTGCAGTGAGGAGACAGTTCAGTCATGTGTGGAACCTGCAAAAATGCATTACATCAAAGTTTATATTTATACACTCCGTATATACCATTTAATGCCAACTCACTATGTTGTTTGTACTCGTTGCCCTAAATTTTGTGTAATTAGGAACCATATTTAAGTTGTGCTGTCCTGGTCATTCATTACCTTGTTTAACCCAATGTACACCATGAGTTCCAGTGTTATTTTGTTCTGTGTGTCTTTAATTCAGTAAAACTCACCTATTTTACCATGTTATGCACCTGTGCCTCCTCTTTCACTCGTGACATTACACAATCAGTATTTACCACCAGTGACAGGGGACTCAGCTGACAGAGATGTGTCATAAAAAACATGTCACTCTATTTAAATTCAATTTAAACTCCTTTCGCCTAAAATACAATATTTGACGACCACCGCTGTGTCCTTATTGATGACCTTTGACATATGTACATCAATAAAGACGTGGCTTAACAACTATTAAAATAAGTTAATTTAATAACTGGTGTAAGTATTCTTTTATCCAAATGTATTCTAAAAGTTAACCCTAGTAGCAAATATATGGGTTACTTATAAAAGGCACCCAGAGGGGATAAGAGTTAAAGTGATAAGTAAATATCAGTTTAACTCTTATCCCCTTTGGGTGCCTTTTATAAGTAACCCATTAAGGCTGACATTCCTAATAAATACATTTACAGTTACAGCATTTATCAGGCGAGTAACTTACAATCAGTAGTTACAGGGACAGCAATTTAGGGTTAAGTGTCTTGTTCAGGGACACAATGGTAGTAAGTGGTAAGTTGAATTTGGATCTTCTGGTTCACAGGCGAGTGTGTTATCCTCTAGGCTACTACCACCCACCCACTACCACTCAGCTGAAGTGTAGCAGACTTTTCAGAGACATGCAGTTTCAGTAAAAGTAGTTCAATAAAAGTATAAAATCTATTTAGACAATAACTTTGACAGCATCAATTGAGTATTGTTTTTTTGTATTGATGAATTTTATTCTTATGATTGTGTTATTCAATATAACTTAAGCCTCACCTCCTGCCTGTTGTATGGATCGTAATAATTTAATGAACTGTGTTTAACACTCGTAAAAATCAACCAATGTGCTTCTCACCACAGCTTCTGGTTTTATGCACGCACAGGTGAGGCTGCACCTTCATGAAATACAACCTCCTCCTGCCCTGGTGTTCTGGGAGGAGGTGGCATGAGACCAAGTCACATGATCTGTGTTTAAACTTAGCGTGAAGGAACTTTCGAGGCTTGGTGAGTGTTAATGAACATCAAGTGCACTACTGTCTGAAAGGGTCATTTTGAAATCACCTTGCTTTCCACAGGGGAATTTGGACAGTTTTATTGGACAGTTTTATCTTTAATCTGTACATCAGTTTTTCAGATGTACTAAATAATTTATTTTAACGTTTTTTATCTTAAAGTGACAAACATTCCATTGCAATTTAAGATTAATTATTGCTTTTACCTCTCCACATTTGTGTGTTTCCCATTCATTACAGACATTTCCAATTTCGTAAAAATACAGATAGACTGTCAGCACATTAATTCATGCATTCTGAATGGCCACTCTTCACAAAGCACTTCTAAAAATGAATGTTTTTTTGGCTTTCTTATGATCCTTTTCATTTTTGGATTTTTATTTTTTGCTCACCTGTGATTTCTAAACATGTGGCAGCACCGATACTCGGGCTTGAAGGATTTTGCCTGCTCCCTGGCTGCCTCAGTCAGAGAAACAATACAACTTAAAGCCAGAGATTTATCCTCAGTAACTAGCTTTAATGTTGTTTGTGGGACGCTGCGATAAACCATTGCACACCTTGTACACACCATAAAATATTCAAGTCACCAATATATCACATTGCAGAAGGGGGGAATAGCAGCACATAAAAAATACTCTTTCATGTCTCAGTTGGTTTGACGTTAAGTACGTTAATTGCGGATAGGATTTAATGATAAACGGTTAATCACAGTCCCATGGACTGGGTGTGTTTAAAGTAGAGCCAGATCATGGGTTCAGAGGTCAGGTTTGTAAAGCGATCACCAGCTCTGAAAAAAAAAAGAGTGACATCCTATGCCAAAATATCCAGGAAGTAATGTAATGATCTGACTTTAACCCGGTCTGCTCTGATTTATCTCAGCGGGGAGGGGGTCATTTCTTTTTCATGCACCCCTGCATCTCTGAGGTGTCTTAAAGGCGCCGGGCTGAGCCTGAAGCCAATGGAGAGCCACTGCTGCCAGTTTCCATCTGGTCCTGTGAAATATTTAAGAGCAACACAAGCCTCGTGCCCATAAGAGAGACAGAATGATGATGTCACTTTGAGAGCCAACGTCAGTAGTTAATCTCTGCAGACCTCCCACGCCGATATCGTCTTTACCCGCCACTGATTTACACCGCTCAAGTTTCCCATTCGCCTCTCAGATCCGTGACAGATTAATGAAAGATAAATGTGCATGGACGGGAGGGGGTTGGAAAGGTGAATGAATGATTGGCCTAATGAAGGTACTGCCATCCATCTGACTTGAATGACTGAGGTACTAGATTTTGGAGTGTGACAAAAGCAGGGCAAGTCACCTGTCAAGACTCAGTACTAAACTGGAACCATGAATAAGACTCTCCCACTTTAGCGTGCTTGGTGGCCATGCTCATCCCACTCAAAGGCCCTGGTTATGTTGCTGTAACAGGAGCCTGGATGCCACCTCTGAGTGGCGTTAAGTGGTTTAGAATGGCAAGCTTTAAGGCATTATGTATGAAGACAGACGGACAGCAGCCTTGATTACCCCATGTGGGATGAGCACTAAATGTGCCAGTGACTGCACGGTCCAGAATAAACGTCCGGTTTTAGAACTGCTTTGACGTCAGCGTGGTGCAAA
The DNA here is from genome assembly GCF_900700375.1 of Denticeps clupeoides. Lineage (NCBI taxonomy): Eukaryota > Metazoa > Chordata > Actinopteri > Clupeiformes > Denticipitidae > Denticeps > Denticeps clupeoides. The sequence goes on along the minus strand of NC_041716.1, from coordinate 6,096,576 downwards.
GTCAAGTCAGACTTTTGAAAAAAGTGTGAAAATTTACGAGCAGGGGAAATGAATCATGTCCTCAGGAGAGGGATAAAAAAGAAAAGGGGAGTAATCCAGGAGAATTAAGATACTGATACTACATTGAATATCCAGGTCAGGGTTGGGAGGAAGCTAGAGTTTATCCTTGTGGTCTTCAGGGGCTAGCAGTGAGAAGACAATCCAGAACTCTGTAACCTTTACATTAGAAAAAGTTGATCAAACATAGTAATAGATTAATAAAATTGATCTTACAAATGTTCAAATGATGCATTCAAATGATTTTATGATCTTTTAGATGATTTTTTTTATTTTACATCATGTACTTTTTCAAATAAATGTTTTACTAGTGTTAAAATAACTTAGATTAGTACGAGGCAATGGTATTTATACATATACATATTCCACAGGTCAGAGGTCTGGGGCTACACATACGTTCCCATAATTTATTTATTTTAATTTAATTATTATCATTTTTGTTATCTGAAGGTAGGTCCAAATTTATGGACTTCTGTATGAGTATGCTTATTCAATGTTAAAAATCTAATTCTCATTGTCATTTGAACTCACATTGAATTGTTTGAAATCAAACAAAATCCCATACAAATTTAACCTTTGCCTTGATGTGAATAAATGGGAGTGTGAAATAAAGATTTTTTTCTGTAATGTTGTTTTTTTCATGCAAACATTTTGGACTTTAATGTCATTTGTGACACTATGTCAGAGGGGCATGTCATTGAGGACTTTTCTGTTTTGTTGACTGCTCTTAACCAAGTTCTGTTCAGTTTTATTACAAACCAATCACCCTGGAACAAGACATGCACATTTACAGTGGAAGATTGCAGCAAAGTCAAAAACTATTGGCTCTTCTCCTCCATGCAAACGGCTGTAGCACTGCCATCAAGAAAGGCAAAAGCCGTCACAGGTAATCACCCGAATGTAAATGTGCAGTATTGTCCTTGTTGTGTTCCGTGACTTATGTCCCCAGTCACCAGCTGGCCAGAGGTTCAACATAAGGTCAACAAATTGCCTGGGTTGAGAGGGCAGGGTCATGTCTGGGGTGGACGATCACCCTCAAAAGTGCATTCCTGCATCGGGAGCACAAACAGCAAAGGACATGCTGATTGGTCTGTAGCAAAGCTGTTGCAATGCTTAATTTCCCCTTTTTTTCTCCCTCTCAATCTTCATCTTTCTCATTCTGGTCTCAACATCGATTTCAGGAACACAAACACATTCAGAAAGCCCTACCAGGCCTTTGAAGCTTCATTTTTTCCCCGCTTTCCTCTCATATGTTCACCCTCACGTGATCCAAACATTATGCAAAAGATTCTCTACCATAATGTAACTATCACAGCCCTCCGTTAGTATTTTGCTTCCCTTGTATTCCCATCATGGTTTGTTGTGATGGAGCAAAGGTAGACATGAGTTGTTCTGGAACTACATTACACAACAATAATTCTACTGAGATTTAAACATAAAAATCTAAGATTTAAAAAACCCACATTCTTACATTTACATTTACATTTATGGCATTTGCTAGACGCCCAGAGCGACTTACAACATTCTTACTGTGGTTACATAAATTGCTTAGAATAGAATACACTTTTAATTTAAATGTTTCATTGAGACATCACATTCAATTGTGTTTTATATGATGACTTTCATATGATGACTTTTCATAGCTTCATTTATCAAACTAAAGGGGTTTTAAAGTGCCATGGAAAAAGGAGCGTGAAAAGAAATGAGTGATTCCTGGTCAGCAGGGAATGCGGGCTAAGGGGTAGCTGAAGCCACTGGCATATGAACCCATCACCCACCTTTATCCATGTGCATCACCAGGACGATGTAAAGGTCTTTCTCTCCCGGCCCCCTGCCAGGACAGCGCATGGATCTGAATTTCTTAGGTTTTCTGTGCATTCCCATCCGCAACCTCTGCAGAGTACCTGCAGGGTTGAAATAAAAACTCAGACTGTGAGATATTTTAATTGCAAATGGTTTGGCCCCTCAACTTCTCAGTTTCTTGAAAAAGGGGTGCGAATACGACTCGCCGACAGCGGTGTTTGCGGAGTTTGACTGTGCCTAGAGAGCACATAACCTCATTTGTGCCGAAACTTTAACTCGGGCCCAACAAATCATGGGAGCAGCGGCGAAAGTACGCTAACAGTAAATGGCAGTTTTTTTTATTTTTTATTTTGCTTTCTGAGCCAAAGTGCACAGTAAGCGCAATGTTGGAATGATGAAAAAGACACAAGAATAAATAAATGTGACTCGTATCGTTTAGACGACAGACAATTATACGTGCTCAAGTTTCTCCAAACTCCGCTAGTGCCTCGGGTCCCTTGTAGCCGCCTCCGGCTCCCTGTGCATGATGGGTAGGCGTGGGTGTAAGACGCACAGGTCTAATAAGAGATGCTGCATTAGGTGAGGAGAACAGAGGGGGTTTCCACCGCAACTCCTCGTGTTTGGACAGCTGATGTTAACAACTCAGATGAGATGCTGAAAGCTGGAAGCTGAAAGCGCAATCCACTCCCTCCTCACCCAGTCTGGGGGCAGGAGTTGACGTCTTGCTGTGGCTACACTTTATCTTTGTTTGCATCTATATACGTGGTAGTACATTATTATTTTTTAGGAAGGTACTGTAAGGAATAAGTCACTATATTATTTAAGATCCAGGAAAAATGGGATTATCAGAAATGCAGAAATTATTCATTTCAATCTGTAATGCCACGCGGGTGAAGATGGGATGAGGTGCAAATGCTCAATATTTTGAAAATCCTTTATGTTTTACACAATCCTTGATGTTTTTACAACAGAAAAGAAATGCCGTGATGTCCAAAGCACAGATTACAAATTCAAACATCTAACACATACCGTAAAATGGTTCTAATGAACTCATTCGAACCCATGTACAATGGTGATTCAGTGCCAGGGGCACTTAGGCGTCACACAAACTAGTAATCGTTGGTACTCCTCCTATAAGACTATTTCTCAGTAACAGAGGCTCCTTGGTGTAATATTAGAAAACACCCACTCGGGATTCTGGGAAACGTTGACTTTATTTGACTGTCCTCCATTAATTCTTAACAATTTAATTAAGACTTTTTTTTTTCTGATTAATTAGCTGTTTAATGGGATATTCTGATCTTAGAATATTAATTGGATACTGGCAACAGAACCAAAATAACCGAAGTGAAGGAGAGGGATGGGTTAGAAGAGCTTGGGGAGAACCAATGATGAAGTGCAGGAATAAAATGGAAAAATAGACATGTGTCCTCCACCATGTTCTGTCACAGATCATGGATTTGAGGAACATACTGGCGAAATAACAAAAGGGCTCTGAACATGGCCATAAATCTTTTCTGTGCTGTAGGATTTATTTGATGCATCAAAATAGGGCCCTGTTTGGTATTCATTTTGTTACAATTACTGATTGTTCCCTAATGGTGTTTCTAAACCTCATGTATCAAGAAAGGTGCCGGAATTCTAATAAATGAAATATTTAAAGTAACAAAAATATAAATGCAGTGTCTTCAACAAAGAAGATTAGACTCGTGATAAATGAGAATTCTTGTTAGAAATGATATTTGCCTTCATGATAAGAAAACGAGCTTAATGAAGGGGCACTGTAATTAAATGAAATATTTTTGGTGGAAAAAAAACGTACTGGGTAAGCAGCGACAGGCTCCCTTTTTTCATGAAGACACTGCAATTAAACCAAAGTAATTATTAGCTTAATTAAAATTCCTTCAAGCAAGACTGAACATGTGCCAAAAGCTGTAAAGTTAAGCAACTGATTTCATCACTGATGGACCAGCAAAAGCAAATGTCTTTGCCAGGCAGGATACCGGAAAAATGTCATTGCAGTTGGACACAGAAAAAAACAAATCTAATTTAATCCTGATGGTCCACCGCACTTTAATTTAATCCACAGTTTATGTGTCATTTGCTATCAAAGGATTTCTTCATTTTTGGTTACAACAACAAAAGAACTTGCCAGTACAGAAACACTTTACATCAAATTACATCAAACATTTAACTTTTTTTTAAAGATAAAAAAAAAAAAAATTAATTAAGAGTATCCTGCCCCAAGCAGCCATTTGATAATGTTTTTTGAGTGATGTTGCACAAGCATGTAAAAAATATAACAAAAACTGGAGGCAGGAAGAGGGAATACTCACCATCTGGCCTGTAGAAATCACAAGTGCATAATATTGTGTTTGCCTCTGCAAACCAGCTGTTTCCTGCAGTCCTCTCTCTGCTGCTTTGGTGACTGAAATTGGAGTCTATTGTATTTGTTAATCTGACTGGATCTGAAATTGAAGTGGAGCAATAAAAAGGGCCCCTTGTAAAAAAAACTGAATGAAAAGTAATACGAGTCACAGAAATGTGACAAATGGAAAAAAAAAAAAAAAAACATGTTCAATCAATGTCACAGCGATGCACAAGCAGCCGCAGCAAATATCACAAAGGGCTGCCAGAATCAATAATGAGCCCTAGATGATGGCTCTCTCAGCTGTGCCTCATTTGGGGGAAAAGATGAAAAGAGACAGTCGGTTAGATTGGAGGGGAATTATGGCTGAAAACACAATCCATTCCATTGCGATGGGTATGATACTGTCTCAACAGACAAAATTCCCAATGCAAAATTAATTTTGTGGCACAAAATATTGGACTGTCTACGATAATAGTTTTTGTTTTGGGTTTTTCTGGGCTCTGCTACTCAAAGGCATGCGCATTAGTTGGATTGTTGGGTCTAGGTAAATTGGCCTAGACTGTGTGAGTGTATGGTGTCTGAACGGTCAGCCTATGTTCTGGGCCCTGTAAGCTGCGTCCTGAGGTAAAGAAGCCTGCTTTGATCTGAAGGGATCAGTACTACAGACAACAACTCCAGTGATTGCATGGATGTAAAGCAGGAACCGATGCACATGGAGAAGCACTATGGGAAGGTCTCTGGGTGGTCTCAAATTGCAAGTCGCTCTGGATAAGGGCATCTGCCAAATGCCACAAATGTAAATGTAAAATGTAAAGAAAGTTTGACAGGGGAGGCAATGTGGTTCTCTTCTAGCAATGAAACTGCTGAAGAATGAATTGAGGAACCTGGCCAGTTGAAGGTCTTCAAATTTTACAGATCTCAGTATGATCTTTGGGAAAATCATGGATCTCTTGCCTTCCAACTTAAAGAATCTGTTGCTATTTTGTTTTTTCACCTTCGGAGGTCTTGTGGAGTCGTGCCTAATGAAGCATTGTGCTAAATGCAGCGTGTTGTAAACATGACATGCAGCCAGTCAGTAATGAGAATCTCGCCAGCTCAATAAACTCACAGCCCACAGTCTTTGTTTACATTGAACAGTTTGTCTGCACCCCTCTGCTTTTTTTAAAGCTCTTTTCCAGGCAGCTCTTAGCTCCACAGAGCACCAGAGATGTTGTGTTTCAGCGGGGCCAGGTCTAGCATGATGATGATCTGTGTTTTGCCCCTTCTTCAGCAATTAGTCTGCTCCGTTGAGTGCAAAGTCACCCTCATCGAGCCGTGAAGCCGGCGCCGATCTGCCACTGTAAGGAACCTAAACGCTGTGCTCCTTAACTACGTAGGCAGGACAAAAAAAAATTGTTCTGTTTCTTTTGAGGTTTCAAGCAAGGATATTGCACTTAATAGGCACAAATGAGCACATTTAAATTCCGACAGAGGACTACTTGATTCATATCGCCCTGCCATTACTAAACCAATATACAAAGAAACAAAAACAAAGACACAATGCTGTTCCAGATTAGGAATGAGGAGGATGTTTAGGTTCAAGCACAGCCGCTGACGGGTCTCTAATTGAGACCAGAAAAGGGGCCCATCGCTGCTTTTGATTGATTGGTTTGCGCTCTTCGTTTGCTTTACACGCCCTCCCCCAACACATCATTAAAAAGCCAATTTGTTGTGCAGATTTTAGCCGGCATGTACAGTAGCCCAGGTGCAACTAAGGGCACGGCACAGTGTGGCACTTCAGTAATCTGGAATATTGGCTTCTGTGTTATTGCCAGCATGAATGCTAAATGTGCTTTTAATGTTGGTAAGATATTCTGTATGGCCAGAGAAGAAGAGTGGGAATTACAGAGACCGATGGCCGCCTGATTGTACTGGCTGATGGGACCTGGCCTAAGTAGATGTTAATTAAATATGAATAATTTAGCTGTATCTAATAACATATTTTCCTTTCTTATTATGATACCTTTTTAATAACAATAGAACATAACTATATATCAAAATCATATACCAGGATGTTTAAATTAAATACTGTGAAATTGAATAGAATCTCAGAAACCTAATAATACGTTAAGGTATCATAAAGTCCCAGAGAAAGAATGTAGTTCAGTACAGAATGTCTATACATAGTTTTTTTTTTCAAAATGTGCTGATTCTTGTAACCTAGTTGCTCCAGGAGTTTGTCCCTGTAATTAGCCTGTGTATGTCATGCTGAAAAAGGAATGTGAGTGTACAATCCAAGTTTGGGACAGAGTCCTAGGATGATAAAAGTTTGAGACTTGCAATATACGCAGCTATTGAAAAAAAATATGCCCTCTCTGCTTTTGTTCCTTTGTTGGAAATTACGGCTGACACCATTAATATTTAACTATGGCAGTAAAGTCTGGTTGATTTCAAGAAACCATCTGGCTTCCAGAAAGAAAATAAAAGAACTGCAACACTGAATTGTGGCTTTCCAGCCTCCAACCATTTATGTTGCTGTTGTCAACCTTCATCATTGATATAGGCACTGTAAGATGGCTTCATTAATTTTAAATTATATTACGTTCACTTGTAACTTTTAGAAATATGTTTTATGATGTTTACACACCCTCGGGTCCACATGCATGGGGCCCTGCGCTTCCATTCATCATTGTAATGCCCCATGCGTGGCACACATATTTTCTCCACTACTTACAAAATGACCTCTCAATAAAACAGGGGCTAAATAAAACATGCCACAGCTCTTCCTGCCATTGGAGGAACAGTGGTCACAAATACTTTTACAAGGGCAAGTGATCAATACTGTTTACCGGTACAAGTTGGCTGGCTGATAAATGACCCCTGGCACATCAGCAGTGGTAAAACTACTTGGCCGGCAGCTTTCCTGCCAGCGATACAAACTGAACTCAGCTTTTCTTATGTGTTTCATAAGTTGAACCAGCATGTTTTTTTTTTTTTTTTACTCAAAGCTCATTTAGCTCTAGATACATAAGATAAGTGCTTGGGAGTGATGACCATCAGACTGATGAATAGTGCATGTCATGCTTCGGGGTCTATATGAAGTGCAAGTGCGCCTGATCTTAATAATCTCCCCAACCTGAGGCTCCTTCAGTGTGGGTGACTGGAGCCCTTTATGTGTTCAGTTTTCTCCCTCACCCCCTTGTCCTGCATTGCTGTACAGTCATGGCCAAAAGTTTTGAGAATTACACAAATACCGGCTTTCACAAAATTTGCTGCTTTCATTTTTATTATGTCAATTTGCATATACTCCAGAATGTTATGGACAGTGATCAGATGAATTGCAAAGTCCCCTTTTGCCATGAAAATGAGCACAGGTAAGTAAAAAGGCTTTAGATCATTCTGACTGAGTTAGAATAGCAGACTGGGTGCTTAAAAAGGAGGGTGATGGTTGTCTGTTAACCATGGTTTTCGGCAAGGAAACACATGCATAGCTCAGGAATGGCAGCAGGCAGGTGTGAGTGCATCTGCACACACAGTGAGGTGAAGAGTTTTGGAGGATGGCCTGGTGTCAAGAAAGGTAGCAAAGAAGCCATTTCTGTCCAAGAAAAACATGAAGGACAGACTGATACTCTGCAGAGAGTACAGGGATTGGACTGCTGAGGACTGGGGTAAAATGATTCCGAAGAAGAAAAGGTGAGCGCCACCATCAGTCCTGTCTCGTGCCCACAGTAAAGCACCCTGTGACCATTCATATGTGGGGCTGCTTCTCGTACAAGGGAGTGGAGTCACTCACAATTATGCCTACAGGACACAGCCAGGAATCAAGAATGGTACCAAAACATCCTCCGTTAGCAACTTCTCCCAACCGTCCAAGAACATTTTGGTAAAGAACAATGCCTTTTCCAGCCTGATGGAGCACCGTGAGGCCAAAGTGAGAACTCAGGGAGCAAAACATTGAAATTTTGGGTCCATGGCCAGGACACTCCCTGGACCTCAATCTAATTGAGAACTTGTGGTCAAACCGGCGGGTGGACAAACAAACCCCACAAATTCAGACAAACTCCAAGCACTGATTATCAGTCAGAATTTGGCTCAGAAGTGGACTGACAGCATGCCAGGACGAATTGCAGAGGTCTTTGTTTATATTTTAAACTGAAAAATGTGCCAACACTCCAAAGATTGACTCTTTGCATTAACTTGATGTAATGGTCAATAAAGCCTTTGAAACTTGCACTTTAATTTGTAATTGTAATTGTTGATTTTTATAACTTTTTTTGCCCACTAACAAAAAAATGTTCAGCATATAAGTTCAAACGCAGATTTATTTGAACAGTGAGCAATAGCAAATAAATCCAGAAAGTCACACATTTCTTGTAGATGTAGAAAAGGTTTGCACGTATCTCAGGGGGAATTTTGCAGATCCTTACCAAGCCATTTTCAGTGCCCAGAGATTTCACAGTACATGGCCATTGATGTGGTGCAGTTGCCCTGTCCCCTTTACAGAAAAACACCCCCAAAGCATAATGTCTCCACCTCCATGTGTGAGACAGTGTTCTTGGAGTCATAGGCAGCATTGCTCCTCCTCCAAACACTGAGAGTAGAGTTGATGCCCAAGAGCTCGATTTTGGTCTGACCACAACACTTCCACCCAGTCCTCCAATGAATCATTTAGAGGTTCAGTGGTTAAACATGTGCTTTTTTCAGCAAAGGTAGCTTCTGGGCTGCAGGATTTTAGTAATACATGATGTAGTGTGTTACCAACCGTTTTCTGGTGACTGTGGTCCCAACTGCCTTGAGATCACTGACAAGTTCCTCCCGATTAGTTCTCAGCTGGTTCCACACTGTTCTCATTATCACTGAAGTAATTGGCAGTAATTTTATGGTTCTTCCATTAGAACTTCTTCTATGGTTCTTCTGACTGTTGTCACCTTCTTGCCCAGCTGCTTGCCATTGGTCTTGTAGCCCATTATAGGTTTTGTGTAGGTACACAATCTTGTCCCTGACATCTTTGGAAACTGAACAAGTCAGGCAACATGTAAATAAAATGTAGAAAATGCAAGAGAAGAGAAGATCTTGCACTCAGTGTTGACAGATTGAGTGATTTTTGAATTTGAGCATGCAGTGAAAGGAGGTCCACCAGGAAGAATCTCATGCCACTGCTGGGGTTTCCAATATGCTCTCTATTTATTATGCTTACAGCACCACAGTTCGACCACGCCCGGGCAAATGCCTGTAACTGCTCGTACATAAACGGGGGCAATATACAAACATAACATTACTGCTTTTATGTAATAAAAAATGATATAATAAAGGGACCACAGGAGCTTGGACCAGTCTGCTTGGTTCCTCTGCTTGGTGGACAGTATGGGAAGCATCGTGACGCATCAATATTGAGGCCTTGGTAATTGTAATCAAATTGAATTGTGAAATCAGTGAAGTTTCACACCTCTAATGTATGCACAATTGTGGGAATAAACAACACACATCTGGCAACAGATCTTCATCTGCCTTCTGCATACAATGCATTCACAGGAACTAGTTTAAATTGTCCAAAGGTAGGGAGCGTGACAACTGTCAATCATAACTATGGTCTCCTCCTATTTTGAACTATAACAACTATAATTCCAGTTATGGCTTGATCATTACCAGTACAACTAGTGTGGTTATAGAGCAATATATAGAGCACTTAAAATTGTGCATTTAAATTCAACAGCACATTTGAATACAGCAGCATCATTAAATTGGAACAACTGCTGTGAAGTTAATTCATTATGACCCATGTCACCCTGTGACAGCAGATTACATGTGTCGCTTGAATGGGGTTTTGGTGTTAAGAGCCATGTGTTTAGATGCAGTGAGCCGAGTCAAGGGGGGTGTTTATTTCTGTATCCGTTACTCCGTGGAGTAGAACCTTTACCTTTTGCTGATTACTTAGATTCTTTTTCTCCCAGGACATGGCAGTGTGAATGATGGGCTCTTTAGTTAACTCTTACCTGAGGGTGTGACTACCCTTCTAGTGGGGATGATGAAGTAGGGTTACACATAGACTCAAGGCCTATCCAGACAAAATGGCTCAAGGTGAGAGCAACCTTTGAACACATTACCCTTAGAAGACCAGTTAATCTATCCCAAATATGTTTGTATTATGGGAGGGAACTATTAGGAGAACCTTGGTCAGGAGGTAAACTCACGTCTGCATATTGAAAAAAAAAAAGCATTGAAAAACGCTGGCCAAAAACGTTACTACTTTGTTTAGAAATATGTATCCATAACTTTATTCAAGAACTGAATATTTCACATGCTTGATCTTCATACACCATTCCATGTGCAGGCTATAGCTGATATTTATTGTTAAATGAGATGCATTGAATCTTGGGATGTATTATTCTGAAAATAAATGTCTGGTTTTGAAGGTGCCTCCGAATTTTCCCCCTTTGACTCGAATGGTCTTCAAATGCACCTTTACAATTGAGACAATTGAGTTGGTTGATCTAATTTAGTATGAGGCAGGTACCATCCTAATCTACAAAAGTCCTTCATGTCACTTTAATTTTCAAGGCAAGGACATTGCATGCTCACAAGTGACATGGTGCCACAGAGGTTTGTGCTACAGAATTCCATTAAGCAGATTTTTTTATTTTTTTATATTGTTTTTTTCTACATGGAGAATACATAGTCCCCTCTCCAATCCATCATTTTATAAAGCCCCATTCAATAATATGTCATATACATAGTCATACAATCAGATCCATAAATATTGGGACATTGACACAATTCTAATCATATTACTTTATACACCACTGCATGATGTGCTTTAACTACAGACTTTCAACTTTAAATAAATCAGGTGAACGCTGCAGAAATTATAATAGTTTGTTATACAGTATGTGCCTCACACTTTTTAAGGGACCACAATAAGATGCAACCCTGATGACTCAAAGGAAAATAATAATAACAATAAACAATACTAAATAATACTAAATACTAATACTAATAACAATAATTCATTGGTAAAGTTGTATTAAGAACTATTACTAAAATAACATGCAGCAATGATGCAACATACCAATGCAAATAGGAATATTATGACACATAATGACATGGTCACATGCAAGGTGTGCTTAGACAGTATTAAAACAGGTTGTTGTGAAAGGTTTAATCAATATAAATCTAAATCAGACTACAGAAAGTCCCTGCATGTTTACATAGCAGCACAGAACGAATCGGTTAAAATCCATTAAAAATGAATTCAAAGTTCAGCATTGTAATTGTGCAATGATGTACCAGTCAGTAGAGCACTACAGGAAGAGAGGCATGTCCTGATTGCCTCAGCCATTATCTGCTATCCCACCTCAACAAACTGCCAGCCGTTAACACTGCACACTACTGCGCCATGTTTTCCATTATTAAGAATCTGAATGAATGCTGACAACCTCCAGCCTTCCATTACCACGAGCTCATGTATACACATTTCTCATGCCTGACTCTGCCTTCTTAATTTGTCCTGTGGAAAATCTTGCAATATGAGCACATTATTAAATCTCAATCATATTTCTAAATTCCCACATGCTCCTAGTGAGGCCTTTGGACTAATATTTCTCCCAGCTTCTGTAATTCTCCTTTTGATTAATTATTTAAAGTGATCAAATTAGAATGTATCAAAGTTGAATTAAACATGAGCTGTAATTTAGAAAGGAAATGGAACCTGATTTCTAAAGGTATGTTTTGACATAAAATATATGACATAGTAAATGACTCAGCAAAGCAGTCATGAGAAATGTCTGGGGAAAAAAATGGAAAATATACATAAAATATGAATGTCAGAGTGAATATTATTAGATCAAAGGTAAGGTTCAGTAAGTAACCACAATCTAAGATTCTTCTGGGGATGTATGGGATTAGGATAGGGTTGGTGGACACATGCAAAAAAAATAAAACAAAGACATTTAATCGTAATTACCATTAGCTTACCATTACATTTCAGTGTACAATGGAAAATTTTAGGTGCAATTTTCTAGTGAAGTACAAAATTTGTCCATGTTTTTCACATCATATTGCAACTCAGCCACTGGGATACGCATGTGATGGTGCCAGTGCCAAACCCGGCTGAACGGGGACAGTTGCGTCAGGAAGGGCATCCGGCATAAAAACTTTTGCCAAATCATGCCGACAACCAGACCTGTGACTTTCTGTTTGAGGTGTAATTTCCATTCCGTTTCCATTTTTCATTTGTTTTCTGTCCCTGTTAAGGTAAAACACGTAACGACGCCCACTCAACCAATCAACATACCACCTCTTCTGGTAACATTAACTGTACAATAAACTAAATATCTGTGTTATTTAAATAATGTGTTAATGTTAATGTGTTAACTTGCTTGGCACCAAAATAGCGCTAAAAAAAAAAAAATAATAATAGTTAAATAATTGAAAGTCAATAAAGGTACATTTTGGTTGACCAGTAGGTGGGAACACAAAAATTCAAACTGGTGCTAGTTTATAGTCACTGGTAGACAGTGGAATGTCTAAGGCAACCAGCGCTCTCAAACCCAGTCGTCTGTCATGTTTAGCTGTGTTAGTTTGCATACAAGCAGTAGATAGATAATAAACACCCATCTGCTGTTGTGTCCTAAATATCAAAAATATGGCACTCTGCACTTTATTATACACAGTAATAATAGCAGATGGCACATGTATGAAATTCTGATTTACCTCTTACCTTCATTTCTTTAATTTATTTGAATTATTCTTTTTGTGATTTGAGAGATGATTGGGGTATATTACACTGCACAATGTACATGAATAATAATGTTTGTGACAAATAAATAATTTTGAATCTTGAATGTTTTCATCTAATGCATGATGAAAGAAAACAGAGTTGCGCCGATGTTCCTCCTCTCTTCTCTCTATTTGTGAAAGCCTGCGTTCTGCATCACATCCACTGGCTATGGACAAATGAACACAATTAAATATCAAAGGACCGTGCACAAAATCACCACAGATGAGCACTGAGGATGATGGGAAGGTGAGTTTTTGTTCTCCGCCATCTGACAGCGTTGTTGTGCAGCCGGGTGTGATTGAGATCATTCATCTCTCTTAAGGCCACTGTGTAATGACCATCTGTGGACCAGAGCAGCCCAGGTTGAGCATCTGAAGCAGTTAGACTGTGCGCTCATCTCCGGCCTCCCATGAGACAACAGTGGGGAGGGCAGATAAATCAGCGGCTCCTGTTTAATCCATACAAGGTATTGGGATGGACTGCAAGGCCCCTAGACCACATGTGAGCTCATGTTTCTGTTTTGTCTTACATCATGGAGGAGCAGCTAAATACAATAAATTTGGGAGAGATTGAGGATTTACACTGTTAACACCTTGATATGAAACAATATTTGTGTCCCAGAGACCATGATTTTGATTGTGTTCCTACCTCGCAATACATATTTTTTTAATGTTGTATTTCCCCAAGTCAGGAACTTGCTGTATGCTACTTGATGTTCACCTATTACATTTTTATGCACTCAAATGACATGTTTAGCATAAAGTAGTGGAGTAAAACGTAAGATATTTGACTTTGAAATGTACTAGAGTGAAGTTAATGTTCTTCTCAAATGGAAATGCTTTTTTTAAAGTAGAGGTACGTGAAAAAAGCTACTTAAGAATGACTTCTGTTCTGTCCACCCCTGACCCAGTGCACCCAACATCTTCTCGTTTGGGTGCTTTTTCTGTTATCCTTCAGTCTTTAATGGCAATGGAATTGCAAAATTTCGTATACCCTGTATAAACACACATGTGAGCCATGATCCTAAGTTCATCTTCCTATATGTGTGTGAAATGTGCATCGTTGGCAATGGCACTGGAATTCTTATAAGATTATTTTAAAAATTGATTAAAAGGAGGAGTTTTTTTGTGGCCTGAATGAGCACTGCAGCGAGGAACAATAGTCCAGAGATGACGGCGAGATATTGAAAACACCAGCTTCTCCCGGCCCTGACTGCTCAGCGATCAGGCCGTTCTGCGGCACTGATCCATCATCATGGCTGGCACGCGCCGCTGCCCGCTCTGCAAACTGAAAACAATGTAGGAGCAGAGAAGCTGCCGGTCTGCCTCTGATTTCCACCCTGACCACCGCGCCCAGGGCTGTATCTATTAACTCCGTCTCCATCCAGAGCATCTGTTTACTCCCTGTCACGGAGGCGGAGCACATGTCTTTGTCTTACGGAAATCACAGTCTTATGGAAATAAGGGAGCTAAATGACGCCGGCAGACAACTTCCTCTCCACGGAGCCATTTGGTGTGCGGAGAAAATCAGTGGACATTTTTTGTAAAAAAAATAGGGGTGAGTCCCCTCGTCTCCGTCTATCAAGAAACAGCAACAAAAAAATGTTCCACACTGGCACATAGCAGATCTGTGAGGGATTGTTTCAAATCTACAAGGATAAGAACTGCAGCACCGGAGCTGCAGCACCGGAGAGCTTCAAACTTTACATCCCAGAGGAAACGGCCCTCTAGGGCTCCTGGACCAAAATGAGCGCACCCAAGCTAGCATATCAACATTAGAACATTATTGACTTCAGTAAGGACCCTTGCAGTTATCATCATTAGCTCCCTGGAGCTTTCTGAAAGTCTCCTGTGTTGAGGAAAGTATTCAACACCGACTCAACTTCTTCCAAAATTGCAATCTTGAAATTTAATAACAGAAATTCTCATAGCTCTTTCGCCTAGGATGTTTCAGACGCTCAACTGAATGGCGTTAGAGACCATAAAGTGAACATACAGTATATGACATTCTAAACTTTGAAAATCATATTAATGTCAGCGTTATTGGCCCGGCATATAAGTGGTTATTGTCACCAGGCAATTTTAGCCTTTTAATGAACTCAAGTTTAAAATAGAATATGCATTATTATTATTATTTACTTGTGTATTTATTTATTTAGACAAGCAATGATCCGTTCAAGGCCTTATGCCTTAAAACCCCACACTTTTTTAGTGATATAAATCAATGTATTTTGCTACCTCTAATGAATCCATGCATCCATCCATACCGTCCCCACACACTGCTCCCTGGGCGCCTGTCATGGCTGCCAACTGCTCACCAAGGGTGATGGTTAAATGCAGAGGGCACATTTCATTGTGTCACCGTGTGCTGAGCTGCAGTGTTTCACAATGACAATCACTTCACTTTCACTTATAGAATTTAACACAATTGGCTTCTCTAACAACTTAAGTTGGATGATGGGGATGGTGTTACAACAGCCCTAAGAGTGTTCCTGTCTTGAGAACTCTTCATATTTCCACCCTCTTAACAGAACAGAAAAAACTTTAAATTTTCTTTTGTGATAAACCAAAGTTTGTTATACTTTTTCTTGAAATCAAACAGTAATAGAAGAGTGACACAAGCACTAGTACCAATATCTCACTGCTTGGCACTACTTTGTACTTATTATTGTGATTGATACCACAGCCTAATTTCAGGATTTACTTTTATTGTGACCAATAAAAAGTTGTACAAACATTATGGAGACACTTTAGAGAACAGCACTCATGATTAAATTGTTCAATCCATGCACAGGCTGTTCCTTAGCAAAACCATAAAGGCAACAATGTTAATAATGTAATAAAGCATTCAAAGAGATGTGTGATATTATTGTGAGAATCCTGAATGATAAAAAGCACTGAGCAGACGTTTGGGCAGTTTTCAGGCTTTTACCCTGCCTTTACACTTTGGTCTCCTGACCTGGTCACGTGTCTGCTGAGAGTTTAATTAGTAGAGGTGTGTGGCTTTATTCGGCACACACTGGCACCTTGCACCCAGTGTGAACTTGTGCAATACGTCTCTGATCTGGGAAGGCAATGAATCATTTTACGCGAATAGTTTTTATAAATCCCCCTGTCACGCTAACGTCAAAGGAATTAAAGTGGCCCTTGCTCAGCCCCACCGTTATTCTGCGGTCATTACCACCAAACGGAGCCGGTGCCCACTGTGGCATCGGCCGCTGACAAAACCTAATCCTCCTTTTTTTTCCTGCCAGTTGGACATGACTATGCTCTTGGTGGCCTAAAAATAGTTTCCTCTTGCTGTGACAGTGGCCATAAATGACGGATTGATGGACAGCCAGAGTCCGGTGCCATAGGGTCCTCCAGTCAATTACTGTCCCGATACACGCCGCTGCACAGCTAAATGATGTTCTGGCCTATTTTTGGGAGGTGGGAGGGGGGGCAAGCACTCCTGAGCGGCTATCGACGAGCTGCTTTACCTCAGAGGACAAACTTTCCTGCTAGTGATGTCCAAACATTAACCTTTCTCCGGTTTCCGCAACCTTACGAGCCTTCAGTCTGTCCCACTCCGTTATTTTTTTCCTTTGGTATATAAAGGTCACACATAAAGGTTTTATCTGCAAACAAGATTATATTTCTGTGTCAAAGCATTGTAAGCATTATACTGTAAGTCACAAGAAAACTGTTGTTTTTTTCAACCAGGATGTCATTCAAGCAGCCCGATCTCCATTGTTTTAACCAAACACCTATTCCCAAATATTAGAAACTACCAAGATCAGTGTGAAATCACTGAAGTTTCTGTTTGAAACTATTTAAATCAGCAAAATGTCTTTACATCTGTAAAAGGTGCCACCCCTATGTTGGATCAAACAGGTCTAGGGCAGAAGTGCTACTGTTTAGGCCTGTGAGCTTGCGTTGATTGTAGCATCTTCTTTGACGTGTGTTCATATTTATCTCTTTTTCTTTTTTGGCCGCTACCAAAGCTGCGACACCTGCCTGATCCAGCGTGGTAGTAGCCCTGTTGGTGGCCTGCTCACCTATAAGCAGGCACTTCACCCTGAGTGTCTCCAGGGGGACTGTCTCTGTAAATTGTTCTGTTATTCTGGATAAGGGAGTCCGATGGGAGCAATACATTTAAGTGTTAAACTGTTAACGTGTTTTCATACACAAATTGTGCTGCTCACCTAATGGAACTGAGTGAGTTGCTTTTTTTTCTTAAGATGACAAGACATAGAAGTATATGTACAAAATAATATAGTAGATAAAGAATTGACTAAACACATAGATTAGAGTTTTATTTTAATAAATAACACTAAGCAAGATGCCAAATGGAATGATATATGTAATGAAAAAGATGAAAAGTTGAAAATGTATAATTTAATTAGTCTCAAACAAATTGATTTTTATAGTTTTTGTAAAAGGTAATGTGTCAGAATTTGCTAAATACATAATTGTTACCGTATGAACTGTTTACACAGTACACTGCACTCAGTTAATTTATTTAAATAAAGTGGCAAAAAAGAACATTTTATTTGAATTGAAAATGAATATAATGAATATTTTGCACACATACTGTCATCATCCATGTTTACACTCATATATTGTACACACACACACACACACACACACACACACTTCACACTCCACGACTGTGCAAACATCTCTGTTGTGCTTCTTTTTGCTTCTTCACATTGAGCGCAAACATCTTCAGGCTGTTGCAGGAGCAGTGCAGCGGGTGTGCTGCTGAGAATAAATCTTAATGTCTCGGCTGTACAGAAGGTTCAAAGATCCTCTGCCAATAAAGAATATCCCTTGGATTCAGCATGCATGGAGCATAAGATAATTTTTTACGAAGGAAAGAAACATGAAGTGAATGTATTGGAGGCCCATTGTACGTTCTGGAATGGGTCATTTAATTACTGCACCTATTTCAGACAGAAATTCGGACTCCAAAACAGAAGCTGATGATCCATGTTCACCCAGCATGGAGTAAAAATTCTGACAATGATATTAGAAACTTTGCATTGTCAGTGTCATAAATTTACATAAATATGATTAATGGCCTAGAAGCTGTGCACATTCTTAAACTGCCATATTAACTGTCATGCACATCCACATTGGAGTGCACAAATCACGTCATTATTTTTATTTTAAAGTATTCTATTTCTTTAAAAAATGAACTGTATAATGAATTCTGTCTTGTACAATATAACATGCACAGAACACTTTATGACATGTTCATTGTTAAATCCCAACCCTGGCTACTGATATGCTGCTCTTCACGCCTACAGCAATGTATGTCAACTCATTTAAGTACTTCATATGGATAAAACGTGTTATGAAAAGTTAAAATTGGTCTTATACTCTTTTCTCTTTATTGAATTAAACCACATTGGATGACATGTTGCTCTTAAAGACCAGGGGGGTAAACAGTCTTGTTGACAATTTTCCTCCTTGGTCATAGTCTGGCTCATTAATTCCTTTCGAAGCTTCCATTTATTTTCACCCACGGAACTGAAGTCAAACCATGGATGAGCAAAAAAATGAAATGCATTTAGCTTGAACATGGTCATGGCTCCTTGTCCCAGAGTACAAGCTTTGGATTTACTGACTGATGTACTGTACGTACCGATCCGCTATGACAGGTGCCTACATTCCCCCTTTAAGCTTGTAGTAATTTCTCCGATTACATCGCATATGTACATCACAAAACAATAGACATATTTAGCTGGTTACAAAATGGTACCACATCAAGCAGTAAATTGGACAGCTTTACATGTAAGAACATTTCATATGTGCTGTGTGCTTTACTTATTTTACAAATGAGATGTATTTTATCATCGTCATATGGTCGTGAAGTTGCTTCAGGAGAACATCTGTCAATAGTACAATTTCAGTCAGATTGACACATTTGCACACAGTTCGGTAAGTCAATAAGTTTTTTTTTCATATATCATCACATAAATCTTCTTGTTGTCATTTAAAAAAATTGTTCAATTTTTTTTTTCAGTCCTAATTAGTTATAATGATGCACTGCGCATTTGCATTCATTTGTTATGACCCTTCCCATCTAAGGGCATTCTGGCAGCAAAATGCTCCAGAAATCTTTTTTCTTCTGCCATTCAACTGTATATCTGTATGAAAGGTGGCTGTAACAACTGCTTACAGGTAACTGTCTGTTGTAGAGTGATGAACAGCAGGAAAAAAGCACATCTTTCCCACATGTCAATCAAGACATACGTCTGGAATTGTCTAGCACAGCCTCAAATCGTTTGTTTACCATTGCTAAATACCACAGTGGCATATTTTTATGAGCAATGCATTTTATCTGCACAACATATATATGTATTAAAACACAAATCCATAGTCCCTGAAACACTCTCTCTTGTTTCTTCTTACGGAATCAGGAAGTCGTGGGTCTGTCAATCACGGGCGTTGAATAAAGAGGCTGATGAGAGTTAGGGAGGTGGGCGGTGACACGGCATAGCCAGTCAAATTTGTGGAGCTTAAAATAGGACCGTGATTAGGCCGCAGGGATTGCAGCCATGCTCATGAATGCTAATCAGTCGTCGAGCACGTTCCACGATTCCCAGCTGAGCTCGGTGGCACGCTGACAAACCAAGCTTCAGAGAGTGACTGACAGCCCTGCTACTACCCACCAATCCATCAGCCTCGCCGGGTGCCAACCAACCACATCAGATTTTCACTGCTGTCAGACGAAAAACGGTCCCACACTAATGATCTTAAATTATTCTGCACCCCAAAAAATGCAGGCATGTTCGGGTGCTAATGGAGGGTCATAGAATTAGGTGATTCGTGCAGCAGAAAATATTCAGGGATTTAGATCATATGTCTTTTTTTGTTTCTCTCCACTTAAGCAGAAGCATTTTGGACACCCCTGGATGGCTGTTGCATCTTCTGTTTTGAGTTGTAATGATAATCATCATCATAAATTCCGTGAGCGCTGCATTATATCCCAGATATTTTTGAGTGCTGCTTGAACAGGATTCTAAACCAGTGACCACACTCACACACACATATGAAAAACAGATCTAATTTAGCACAGTGAGTGCAAAACGTACTGCAGTCTTGCAGCAAAAAGGCCCAATCATTAAGGCCATAAACCAAAAACAAAATCATGACAGAATCGTGACACAGACCAGCCCAACCCACTGCTAGTACTTGACTCTCAGGTTACCAGTGTACACACTGCAACATGTGTTCATTTGGTGCAGTGGTGGCCTAGTGGTTACGGAAGCGGTCCCGTAATCAGAAGGTTGCTGGTTCGAATCCCGATCCACCAAGGTGCCTCTGAGGTGCCACTGAGCAAAGCACCGTCCCCACACACTGCTCCCCGGGCGCCTGTCATGGCTGCCCACTGCTCACTCAGGGTGATGGGTTAAATGCAGAGGACAAATTTCATCCACTACATTTCGTTGCCCTGTACTTGTACATGTTTTGACAATAAAGTTGAATCTAATCTAATCTAAAAAAAATTTCACTGTGCTGCTGTGTATCACATGTGACAATCACTTCACTTTACACTTAATCACACAATCATTATTTAGATTTGTATTTTAATGCAAATCATCATCAGCCTCCAATGGGTCCTAGGGCCCGAATATTGGCTTTGGATAGTGAGTGGATGAATGGGTTTTATTAGGGGATCTGTCGATGTAGCATGGGGGAGTGTTCCCGGTCATCACATTCAGTGGTTTTCTGCGTCTTACTGAAGAAAATTGCTTTGCAGTAAATCACTGACTTTACATGCTCACGTCATGTTGGTGCACGTTTCCACCTGGTTCTCCAGTTTCTTCCCTCCGTCCTAGGGCATGTATACTAGCTGGACTTATCGTTCAGATTAACTCTGAATGATAAGTAGGCATTAGAATAAATGGTTTGTGTGCGTATATGAATGTGTGCCCTGCGGTGGCTTTGCCATCCTTCTCCTTGTGAAAACCCAGTGCCCCGTGTCCCGGGATGGGCTCCGACCCTGAGCAGACCATAATGTGACCAAGCAGTCATTGAAGGTGAGCGAGAGTGAGTGAGTGTTTTACAAAACAGAAAAAATGGGAGCCGAACTGTGTCTCTGGAGAATGAAAATAGTATTTTTTTTTTAAATGCCACCCACAGTGTCGAAATGCTGATGGCAGGTGTAATCCTTTATGGGGACATATGTTACAGAAAGTTTGCAATAATTAGCATGAATGGCATCTTCAGACTTTAGACACAGCCCCTGTCGAGAATCAGAGTAGGAGAAATAACACTGGAACACGCCACCCATCAATTAGGCTGGGAGCAAATTGCAGTGATGTGAATCTTCCAGGCGTGGGACTGACTCGCTCGGCGGCCCCTGGCGGTTCGGCGGGGATTGAATGAGCCTCGGGTAATTAAAGCAGATGCAGAGCAGGCCACTCTATCGGCGCTGGACGCCAAGGCACAATGGGGGCTCATTGTCTCCGCTTCATAATGTCACAGGCTCCCGGGCGCCGCGCCAGGCCCCGCGCCACAGAAGGATTTCATTCATTTGTACGCGCGCAGTGACAGCAACAGTTGGGAGCCTTATCGCCGTGCGAGTGCACTGATACTGACAGGAGTGTCTGGCATATGCGGGGGGGAAAGATGGTAGGTCCGCCTGGGTGAATTATTAATGGGAATCTTTCGCGTTGCGAAGAGAGGAATTGTAAAGAATTCATGGGCAAAATAAAAAACTGAGATTTGAGCTGTAATATTAATGAGAAGACAGACTAGCAGACATTTATTTCTTTGGAAAATCAGCACATACAAAATGATGACAAAATGATGTCAGACTTCATTTGATCAGCTCTGCTGACGTTGAATTACAGATGATACAAAAACACCCACAAGCTTGTGTGCCATACTTCCCTGCACGCGAGTTTTTACATGCTCCCGCTCTTGCATTAAATCATATGACGCGAGACTTGGGGAGCCCCCACCCATCAGCCCGCGGCCTGCAGGACAGAGACCTTCCAGCTAATGATGCGGCTGTGTGCTCGCTCACAACGCCAACGGGCCGAGGACAGAGGGGCCGTGGTGGGTCCCGGCGCTGTAGAGCCTGTAAACAAGGTGTGAGCCAGATCTCCACCCGGGTCCTCATGCATGTTTGATGGGTTTGTTTTTGCTCCCTTCAGACAGCAGCTCAGAAGCTCTCTTAGACAGTACTGGCACCATGCATTGCAACATTTCATAACAGCCTCAGATAATACCAGGCCTTTAATGTATTTCGTTTTTGTAGTATTTCAATATGAATTTGATATACAGCAGATGACCAATGACCAATGTTAATTCATTTCGACCCCTAGAACATCAGCAAATGTCAGCATCTGAAACAATTACAACCTTATTAGGCACTTAGACTATAACCACTCACCTGCAGTTACTCATCCACCTTCACTGACACAAATGTATAACAGACTTGTAAAATCTTCATGAGGCAGTCTATTATATAAATTAACGGCATCAAACAGAGACATGGAAACACATTGATCTGCTGATATTTTGTAGATTTTAACGTAATTATTCCCCAAAATTTTACATTTACAGCATTTTTCAGATGCCCATATGCAAATGCCTTAGAATCAGTAGTTACAAGGACAATGTAGTGAAACTCACGGTTAAATGCCTTGCTCAGAGGCAGAATGGTAGGAAGTGAGGTTTGAACCTGGGTCTTCGGGTTCATAGGCGGGTGTTTTACCCACTAGGCTACTACCACACTAAATCTCTCTCTCTAATGTAGAAGAACGCAACACAAAAATTAATACAACTCTGAACTGAATTAAATAAGTTTTTGTCAGTTTAATAAGAAATGTAACTGTGAATTGCAAGTTGTAATAAAAACTAAAGGTGCTTTTGTCACGTCTGTGCTGACTCCGCCCACCACAGCTCCCTCTTCCCTGAGTGTTAGGGTCTTTGTTTGTGTCTGTTTCTCTGTCCCCATAGTGTGCACTTGCTGTTACCTTTTGGCTTGTGGGGTCCTTTTCACGTTCCCTTTCCTAGATCTCTTCGGCATGGATAGGGATCCTGCACTGATGTAACAAGTGTCAGGTGCCACTTGCTGTATCTTATCCGTTCCCCTACAGAAGCCCTGCGTGATGTAAAGTCCATGGAGCTGCTCTCCAACATGAACCTCGAAGTTTACCCATGTCCAGTGTGTCTTCCCCCCAAGACTGTTTTGAGCTGTGTGATTCCGTGCTTGTATTGTAAATAAATTTAGTTCATTTTTCCTTTACCATCAGCATCCATCATTCCTGTAAACGCTCCCCACAACCTTGGGTGCAACAGATTCAACCAAATGTATTTTTGTGGTGTATAAACTGTGTAATGTGTTAACGTGGTCTACATGCAACCAGCAGAGCACACATGAAGCATTATCTAACACCACAAATTGTTATACTGCCTGTCCTGAACAGGAAGAAATGCAGAGAGGTCTTTACCCAGACTAAACAGCACTCAGAACAAAACATAGGGTAAATCTACAGAAGCAGATGGTGACAGAAGGAAAACCAAGCTGGAAAGGGTCTCACATGACGTTAGTGTGAGAGGTGTGAACATCTATACGTAACCTAATATGGGAAAATGTTTAAAGCTTCCCTGTACATTGAATGCTGAATGTTACATTTGACCAAAAGTATAGATGTGTTAACATGATGGAGCTTGTCAATATATTGGAAATCAAATCCCCAGATGCTTTTTTTTCTTTTTTCCTGTTGTTCATATTCAGCACACAGGCTGAATATGAACAAATGGACTCTTGGCTCACGTGCAGATAAAAACAGAGAAGTTTGTAGCCTTTTTGTGAGCGGAAAACAGACAGATGCCCGAACCTCGCAGTTTGTACGGCACAGAGGAAAGCGAAGAGCCGCGGGGCCGACTGCTCACCAAGCAATGTTTAATTAATTACGCTGAGTAATTAAAGACCAGCATATGGTGTGACATGATTGTTTAGGAACGCACTGACGAGTTTTCGGGAGCAGTTAACCTGCCTCACTTAAAGACAGCAGCCAAAGAGGAGGAGTGAGTGATGGGCTAATTGGCTATTATGCCTATTAATAATCCCATTTGTCCAACAGGAGTCTGTCTCAGCATCTCGTTTAAATGCGTGGGCTTCTGTTGCATGCTGGGAGAATTAGAACCATATGCGTCGTTGAGGTTACCCAGGCTACCATAAAAGTGCCTCTGACAGTGGAGAAGGTGGATGAGAACGGAATTCAGACGATTCATCATTTTGGCTGTCCGCTTGTCAATGCACGCCATGTCCACCTCATCATGGGACAGCTGTGCATGATGGATCCCGCATGTCAGATGCTGTGCCTCCTCACCTCTGGCAGGTGGAACATATGGCGGGTATCGTTTCTGGAGACAAACAGGTGGAGGAGGTCATTGTGTCAATGAGGGAGTTGAAGTGAAGGACAACTTGCAAACCAGATTATTGTGAAGACACATTGCAGTCTATTGAGAGACGCTGAACCCTATAAATGATTCTGAGAGGGGGAACTCATTCAATGTGTTTTCTTTATTTTCATGACCATTTACGTTGGTAGATTCTCACTGAAGTCAACAAAACTATGAATGAACACGTGTGGAGTTACGTACTTAACAAAAATAGGTGAAATAACTGAAAACATGTTTTTTATTCTAGTTTCTTCAAAATAGCCACCCTTTACTCTGATTACTGCTTTGCACACTCTTGGTATTCTCTCGATGAGCTTCAAGATGTCGTCACCTGAAATGGTTTTCCAACAGTCTTGAAGGAGTTCCCAGAGGTGTTTAGCACTTGTTGGCCCCTTTGCCTTCACTCTGCGGTCCAGCTCACCCCAAACCATCTCGATTGGGTTCAGGTCCGGTGACTGTGGAGGCCAGGTCCCCACTTTTTGTTAAGTACATAACTCCACATGACGTAAATGGTCATGAAAATAAAGAAAACACATTGAATGAGAAGGTGTGTCCAAACTTTTGGTCTGTACTTTATATATACATGATACATATATACTAATGATCACAGATGGACACAATCAGCTAATCAAGGAGCGCAGACAGAGAACACAAAACTCTGGTCTGAGAAACAGAGAACAGGAGAACCTGGAAAATGGCAGGACTGTGACAAAACACCCTCTCCAAGGCACGACACCGGCAAACCACAAGAACATTGAGAGGGAGCAAAACAGGTGGGCCACGACAGGCATCAAATGTTCACAAGGTCCCAGTCCAGAACCAGCAGAACAATGTCCATCAGGCCTGAGTCCACAGCCTCGTTCTGTGCCTGGCCTCTCACTCCAGTCATCGCTGATCAGACCACGTCTCCATTGCTTCAGGCAGAACCAGGGACAGATGTAGCCTAAAGTAGCTGGAATTAAAAAATAAAAAATAAACATTTAGCAGTCAGTGGTTTATAGAGAACAGAAAAAGTTCTCTGAAATAACAGAAACAGTCAGTAAAAGTAAGGAATGTGTAGTGCAAACTGTGAATACATCTCTTGCCATGAAGAGTAATCCTTTGTTTAAGCCATTGTTTGGGATATGTGCTCTAGATTTGTACATTGGCAGTTTGCAGTGATGGTCCAGGGGATATTACCAGTATACACTCAACCGGGAGACTTGAGACAAGAGATGACCTTGTTTCACTGACTCCATTAAATGTTAACGATGTCATTTAGTAATTCTGATCTTAACTAGACATACAGAAGCATGGTGCAATAGGTTTTACATTAATAATGAGTAGGGTAATTCACTGACATGAATGGGTAAGTATTATAGTTACATGCGATCAATGCCAGTGAATAATGGACAGAGATAATGAGAGGGAGAACAGAAAGAAGATACAGGATGCTCACAACCTCACAACAATACTCATTCTTTCCTAAAATTCCATCAGTAAATCACATTTGGTCTCTGTTCTTTTGGATTCATTCTCAATACACACTTCCAAAACTTCTTGTTAGCAGGACTCAAGTCGGATTTGGGAAGGGGAGGCTTGTTATTGGGGATCTGACATATCATCATATGAGGGTCTTTCTTTTTAGGTGCAGGATGACCTGGGTGTAGCACTCTACCTTTTGTTTATCTAGGCATGAAAACTCTCAGGAAAATCAACATTGAGACAGACTAGAAGATCTTCTCAGGAACAGCAGGATATTTCTTTGTGCAATGTGCTTTGTTTTTTTTTTTTGATAGTAATATTTTTAACTGTTATTAGTCATAACAATTTACTTTTTAAAAGTGAAAACATTTCAAATGTACTACATACCAATGTTGCATGACATGTATGCCTAATTTTGCTTATGCTTTTTAAGTAATATTTTGCTGAGATATTAATGCTTTACAACAATAAATAGCGTACAAATTTCTTCCTTTGTCTTTAGATATTTGTGGGTCTATCACCGAGTTTTAAGTTGTTGCCAGTGCACAAATGAGCCAGAAGTTCCTTGCATGAAAATAATGTAATAGTTTTTTTTTAATATACACACCCTATTTGGATGTGAACATGACAACAGCTCATTTAATTACGGAACTCATTGGCTGGAGTGTCCACACGTTGTCCCAGGAGGATTATAGTCTTTGGAAAACAGGGGCTAGGAAGATAATGGAAGTAAAAGAGGTGACACTATCTGATCTTGGGGGATTTTAGGTCCACATGACTTTTGCTGTATTTTTAACACAGCGGCAATTAAAGAGCCTAGAAAATTTGTTTCACGTTGTGAAATTTGTAAAAATATATGTGATTGGACTAAGTACAGAGATTTCTTGTGCTTTGGTGCCATACATCCTCATGATTTTGACCTGGCTGCAGTCTATCTCACTCTGTAATGGATGCATTCTGCTCTCAAAGATGTGCAGCTGGAGGCTCATTCAGAGCAGGGCCATATATGTTTCTTCTGGGGTGTATTTTACATGAAAGCTTACTCTGTGGGTGAGAGAGGGCAGGAAGCCAGAATTAAAAAAAAAAAATGAATACCCAATCAGGCGCTGTTAGATAGCAGCACGGCACACATGCTCCTCCAAACTCCCCCGGTATGACTTTCAAAACCTCACCTGATGCTCTTCATTATGGCAATCACGCTCACAAAGGCATTCGTGTCATGGTGCCGCCGTCTTAACCACGCTCGCTGATAACCCCCTTAGCAGCTTTGCAGAAATGGTGCAACCATCAAGCCGCTGGTATCGTAATTTGGGCTATGATGAAGAGCTGAGTGCCTATGAGATCGAGAGAGAGAAGAAAGACTAGGCAAATGGCATGGTTTCGGCTTTGACCCCCCAAATTCCCCTTGCTCTGTTCAGCAGAGATCAGGTCGTGCTCGAAGTCAATGATTTTTGTCAATCTGCAACATTTTCCTCCTGCATCCAGGAAGGGGGTATGCTGAGCTCTGAAATGACTTGCCTAGACACTTTGTTTGAGTTTATTACAGTATACGGCGGTGCTTTGGTTTTTGAACAGAGCCGTGCTGAAATATATTAGCTTGGATTCGTTAACACAAGCTGTCGACAAAGCTGTTCTGACAGTGTTTGTAAATCATAAAAAAAAAACATAAGATCATAAAATGAATATTAAGAATGTCATGTTTTGGTTACGAGGACTCAGTTACGAGTTTGATGAGCAAGGAATATATTCAGGAATTAGTCAAAACTGCCATGGCTGGCCTAATGGACGCCATGTTTGGAAGTAAGTAGAGAGATAGATCTGTTCATCAGAATCAGTTTTATTGGCTTGATGGCTGCAATGGGAGGCAGGACGTTGACATTAAATGGCTGACTTGACTAAAGCGATGAAATGTGAGCAATAATTAATAAGTCATGGAACAAAGTCCATTGAACAGTGTGTGATGTGCAGCACGTCAAGTTTATCGTGCTGCACATAGCTTCAACAAACATGTAATAACAACTGTAGCCTTTTGGAAAATGTTGCATATTAAACAATTTCACTGATCCAAGGAACATTGCAACGTCAGTCTTACTTGAAAAAGAGCACCATTAGTTAAAAGCCATTGGAAACTAAAGCAATCCCCCCCCTGCAGCATTGGTTAATTTTTCTAATTTTCTGCATTCTTGGTTCCTCATTAAAAAAACACACAAAGCATTAGTGTAATAAACAACTGTCATTCTACTGCTGGTGTTGCAAAAGTCAACATGATTTACTGCAGTATCCTCAGAGCAGAAATGCTCACGTTTGAATGAACGTGTTCTAGAATGCCTGGTAAAGGATAACCGATGCTCCTTTAAACACATTAACCAATGTCTGCACAATGCCATATACAACTCACTAATTGGAAAAATGTCAAAACACGTCCATTTTGAAGTCGATGTACCACTGACATCTTCCCAATTAAAGCTGTGTAGCAAGTTGCCACACGTACAAGACATATGCATGTTATCAGTTTGTTTACTGTGTGGCGTTAGAGTCCACTCAATTATTACAATGCATTAGAATTAAAACAGGAGAAATGTATTGCAGTGTCATTGCCAGCCACCTCGACATATATTCCAATTTTGCGGTACAGTGAATAGGTGTAGACATCAAAATACCATGTCAGCAGGGGATGGCAACAGCATAGTCCTCGACTATGAAGCCTGTGGTGGCCTAGCGGTTAAGGTGGCAGTGGTGGCCTAGCAGTTAAGGAAGCGGCCCCATAATCAGAAGATTGTTGGTTCGAGTCCCGAGCCGCCAAGGTGCCACTGAGGTGTCACTGAGCAAAGCACCGTCCCCACACACTGCTCCCCGGGCGCTTGTCATGGCTGCCCACTGCTCACTCAGGGTGATGGGTTAAATGCAGAGGACAAATTTCACTGTGTGCACCGTGTGCTGTGCTGCTGTGTATCGCATGTGACAATCACTTCACTTACACATGGACCACATTGACACAACATCTCCTGATTTGAGTCAGTGTTGTTTTGAACCATGTTGTCTATGAGCTGTCCAGAGCTGTTTTACAGTAACTCTTGGTTCAGAATTTCAAATTCTGTATATTTCACTTTTATCATTCCTTGGCCATTCATTTGCATTATTTTTTTCCATGTGACAAAATGAATAATCCACCTAAGCCTGTTATTAGCATATCTCCTTACAATATTAACAACTGCTTTTAAAAAAGAAGCTAATGTAAAAGTGTTTTTATGATATTTTATTTAAAAATATAAGATGTAAATAACAAAATAGCAAAACAAGTTCTTTCCTTGGGGAAAGAAAGGAACAGTAAGTCTAACATAACATGATGAATAGGTCACAGAGGGAGCGAACTCCACACAAAAATCACCGCTTCCTTTATCTGAAGATGACCTCTGTGACATTTTCATGTGGTAAAGTGCTTTGAGCCTGCCTGGTTAGGACAGGTGTAGAGTCATATCTCTCCGGACGTTGGTGCAAATGGAAAAACGGTGTACCCGTCCCTGTGTGCTTCTCAGCTCACCCCACCAATCCTCACTGTGCTGCTCCTCAATGTGCTGGAGGAGACAAATAAATAAGTCATAAATCAGTTTACGAATGTTACCTCGAGGTAATTGCATTTAAACGGCACAGTCCGGCCTGCCTCGTTTGTGGACTTATGGTAATGAGAAAATAACCTTAGTGCCTCAAGACAAATGAATCTTTGATGATGTTTATTTTTAAATGAGAGATTAGCAGTTTTCTGGTATCTTCTGTGTGGCACGGCACCAGCACAAGAACCCTTTGGGGACTCTGCATAGTGGGCTGACCCAGGGCATAACCCAGGATATATATATAAATAACACACTGCAATAAAATTACACGCACACAGGCATTTGCAGTTAATAACAGTGGTAATCAGAAATGGCATCATGGGTAATTTATTGAAAACAACTTGCATGCAGTTCACCATAGGTGAGTACTGTGGTAAATATACTACTTTAATTGTCCTTTTAAAGTGTATTATAATCATTTTAAGTCAAAGACTGCCCAGTCAGAACAATACATTGGTCTATATGGATTAAAACTACACAGTACATACAGACTAAGTCTTGCTGTAATTTTTTTTATTATTATTTAAATCAGTATGAGTTGGGATTAACATCAAAGGACTCATTGAACGGCTGGTTATTCTTTCAGAATTCAAAACCCTGGATTTTCTTTGAATGTTTACAGAATTGCAATTTATTGAAAAGGGAATCTGTGCTTGAAAGCCGACTAAATGTTTAGCATCCAGCTGCTGTGAAAGTGCAAAATAAATGCAGAAAAAAAGACAATCTATTCTTATCCAACCGCTCCTCTGTCAGCAGTTGTTTAATGAGCGCCTACTTGTACAAAAGCAATTATTTATCCCTTTAAAATCAGCCATCCTTTTGAGAATAAAAAAGTGCAATTTTAGAAAACAAATCACACATGCCCAGACAGAACTGACGTTCATTTAATTTAATATCTGTCTGGTTTCCAGTTGTACAACAGATGCCATTTAGGTCCCTTTCTAGAAAACAGCTCTGGTACACGATAATTTGATGATAAGAAGGTGAAGGTTTGGGTCACAGTGCAGAGTGGCTTTCATAAATCACGGCAGGCCAGCGTTGGACAGCTGAGTGTCACCTGGTCAGTCCTACGTTGTTCTGTAATAAAATTGCTGCCCTCTCATGATATACAGGGTCTCCATTATGCTCCAAATTTCCATTTCCACACCAGAAATAACTTGTCTTACAGTTTAAGGATTTGGGTATTAAGTTTAATCCTCTGAAAGAATAAGAACATATTTTAAAAATTGAGTTCTTGGGTCAGAATCCCTTAAAGATCCCAAAGGAAAAAACTTGATATGAAACAAGATATAAAACATTGATAAAGCTATTACATTCAACATGTATAAGACATAAAACAGAAGTGGCCTCAGAGGTTTGGGAGGTTTTGCAGACAGGATTTTGCACTGAAGCTTGTGCGCCAGGAATTCTCTTTTTAACTGTTCCACAAAAGAGGGACTAAAGAGCAATATAAATAAAATCCAAAAAACACATTAAACATTTAAAAGATAATGGAAGAAGTATAGTGAAGGCTTTTCTGCAGGTCAGGCTTTAATAAAGTAAAAAAGAGCAAATAATAAAACAAAATTAATCACCCAAGAGAGATCAGTTTCTTGATCCACATGCGTTTATATGAAGAAGACCCTGTAGATAAATTAAATGTTATTCATCAAAATAGAACTGCTTCATTCACTCCAGATCATTAGACACCACTTTACTTTACACTTTTGACAGGTTTCTGTATATGCCTTTTATTTTATATGTGACTTATAACTCTTAACTTTTACATAATGTTCAATACTGCTTAAGTCATTACTACATACTTATTTTTTGTGCTTATTTTTATTTATACTAAATGTATGTCTGTCCCTCGGTCTCTCTGAGCACTTGAGGTAACGTGACTTCTTTAAATTGGCAAGATGGCCACTGCCAGCCGTCATTGATTGGCATTCATCCACTCAACTGGGCTCACTCAACATCCAATCGCACCGGTGTTTCTCGTTTCGTCCCACACGCACTCACATTCTGGTCCTGCACTGGTACCGTGACACATTGTATGTACAGTATATGTCTTTCCCTCTGTGCAGTTGTAGCATGAGCAATTTCCTTTGGGATTAATAAAGTGTTCTGATTCTGATTCTGCACATTATTTCCTTCACCTTTAAAATGTGTGAGTGAGCCTTAGATTGAGGAAAATAATTTCCTCCAACAGCAAATCACCGTGCCCTTCACTCACACAAACTGTACTGTTTTCATTCAACTAATCTCCTGGTCAATGTCAGCTCTCTGAGGGAAACATGACAGCCGTAATCACAGGTATTCGCTGCTGCATCAAAAGAGACACAGGAGTGGCACTTGAAACGCTGCTCTTAAGATTACAAGAAAGGCTTCATGTCACTAAGTTGTCCTGCAAGGGGAAAGACATGGTCCTTTTCTCAGCCTAAACACAGACTGGCGGGAGACATATGAAGCTCTGGTGTTCAAGGATAATTACTTAAAAGTCAAAGTCCTTATCTACTAAGACCTTATTGTGCAAACAATTTACACAGATTTCTAAGTGTCCTGATTGTGTTGAATCTACTCCATGTGTATCTCTGCCTCCGTGTAGCATCTACACCAGGTTCACTGATCTTTTGCCCAACAGGGTCAGTGGCGCAATGGATAAAGCGTCTGACCACGGATCAGAAGATTCTAGGTTCGACTCCTTTAGCGGGGCAGTGGTGGCCTAGCGGTTAAGAAAGCGGCCCCGTAATCAGAAGGTTGCCGGTTCGAATCCCGATCCGCCAAGGTGCCACTGAGGTGCCACTGAGCAAAGCACCGTCCCCACACACTGCTCCCCGGGCGCCTGTCATGGCTGCCCACTGCTCACTCAGGGTGATGGGTTAAATGCAGAGGACAAATTTCACTGTGTGCATTGTGTGCTGTGCTGCTGTGTATCAAATGTGACAATCACTTCACTTACACAGCTTTGATTCAGTCTTGACTCATCCATACCGTTCTTCGCATTAGTCTATCACAGACGAAGCACAGTGGAGAAGTTTTATTTATCATCAGGACATAAGTCTTCTCAAGCAGGACATTCCACCACAAGTCACATCCTGACCTGATCATACGTCTACAGTTGTTCACACTAATCACGACGTAATGCGCCTACATTGCCTACATTGCACATTGCCATTTTGCTCTTTATTTTTATCATCTTCTGCTTCATATTTATATGTTTTTTTTTAACATTAACTTCTTGTTTGTTTGTTTTTTACTTACACTTCACATAATTATTTAAGCGAATCAAAATTCGGCATAGTAAAAGTTGCAGAGTATAATAGTAAAAATGAGATCAGGATACATTTCACTACATGTTGTACCCTGTATAACTATGTATGTGAACTTAATCCTGAGATGTGGTGCTGTAAACCATTGTGTGACTGATAATGGTGCCCTTCCATTCTATCAGAATAAAGTCTTTCATCAAAGTCTGTCATGGAGTGATTAGATGGAAATGAGAGTAGATTTCAGTTCAGACTACACAGTTTTTAGGTCTGTTTTGAAGCAAACAATGGCTGTAAATTAAATTGCTGATTGGAGGCAAGTTGGTTAATTGTCGATTGCCAATCTGAATGTGTGAACGTGGCCAAAGACGCTCACTAGATCCTCTCAAGCTTCAGCCAATGACAGCACAAAATGACGGAATGAGGCCTGACCTCAAAGAGACTATGCTGCAATGTCTTAAGGACATACCACGCCACTCATATTTGACAAATATTTCTTGACCCATTTGAGTTTTATTTTTATTTTTGCATGAAATTTGTCACTTGTATAGTCATTTTCATGGTTGTTTTGGAGATAATTAATATATCAGGGTGAAACAGTTATTTAAATCAATGAAACAAATATTATAAATATTTTATAAATAACAGAGTGGAAAAAAACCTTCAGTTTGTCAGTAGTTTGTAAAGTCTGAGACATCAGCTGAAAGTGTCCACCTTGACATGGGACTGTTAGCCAACAAATGCTCCAGTCTTCTCTTGGCCTTTTACCTTTCTCCAAACATGATTAGCTTGACCTCCATATTTCCTTTGTAGTACCATTCGAAAAAAGCATAGCCACATCATCTTCATTCCATACGCATTTCACTCATGGCTCAACTCACGTCCATACATACCACTACCAGTGAACCACACAATCACGCACATGCACACTCCATTCCCTTCTTCCAGCACGCTCCTGTTCCCAAGGGCTGTGTGTCATACACTCAGAATTTTCCACTTCAGCAGTCACTCTCGGTGGGCCAGACGTACTTGAGAGTGTTCACGGTTGTGCATCACTTCTTCGATGTTTGTTTGCATATTTCGCACAAATGACAGAGGTCCATGAGAAATACACACAATTCCCAAACAAAAAGGCATGCTGTCTCATGTTAAATAAATCCAGAACTAAACAGGGAGTTTCTACTCTGTAGGTGGAGTGTCTGATGGCCACAGTGAAAAAAGCAAAATTGATTTTTTAATAACCAATCACCAGGCACCCTAGAAAAGGAAGGAAGCAGAATGCTAAGCTTTGTTCTGCAGACTCTACCTTCAGTGCATAAGGATGATCAAAGTCACATCAGTTTGCTTTGTAAAATCCTATCTGCACACTTCATGAGGTTCATGAGGTGTGTGATGAGGGCATCAAACCCCAAAAACCCTGCTCGAGCTTTCATCTCCCCTGATTAAATACTCATGAATACTCGGCATCATATGAATAATCAGCATCAGTCCAGTGGGGTGTTCCATAAAACAGGATTTCTCATTTAACTGGATACATAAAGACTGAAATCATGATTATCCAATCGAAAAGCTTCTTACAAAATTCTGTTTCGGACAATCGTGACTTCTGAGTTAACCATGGTATTCAGAATGCTAACATTGCAGTTAGACTAATTTAGAATTGGCTCATACATCAAGATAATTATGGCATATGAAGGTTATTGCAGTCAATAGCCTATTTTAAGCATTAAATTTAGCATTATATTTAAAATAAAGCAAAACATGCTTTGTAACCCCCCCAAAATACACCATCCATCTTGCTTTCTGACACCACATATTTAGAGGATCTTTATTCTTTGTTATTTATAGTTACATGATTTTTTCTACGCATTTTCTCCAAATAATGCCTGTTTTAGAACCAGACTTGGTGCTTTTTGCATGTAATTAGAGGCTATTTAGTTTCCTTGCATGTGACTAGAGCATTAATGCATAATGGTAATTAATCAGGCTGTCCATTTCATGGTATTTAATGCAGAAGCAAATGTTCTTCCAGATCAATAATTTAAACAGTTTCAATGCACACTTTCTAATTATTAATTTTCTGATTATAATATCACTATGATATCCCTTCTGGTCTCTAATTCTCTTTCAACTGATTTTTACTGCACTGCCTATTCAGGACAGTTCTGAGCTTCTCCGCTGTGTACATCAGTGCATTTGGTTTCCTTGCACCCTCAGATGACACCAAATATTAGCAGAGTTGGACCAACACTGACAGTCACTGAGCACCACATGAGACCTCTGCATGTAATGAGAAAGTTAAGAGCGGAGCAGCTATTGTGCAGCAACCTCATCAGTCAGCCCCACTGTGGTCTTGCCATTAGTCCCGTGGCTGTGAATAATATTCTGTACCAACAAAGAATAAATGGATTCTGTTCTGAGGGGGAGAGTGTTGTAATCAGTAAACTTGTAATTCATGAGGAGCAAAAGTAAAGTGCAACTGTCGAAACGAATCCATTTGGAAGGTAAGAGGAAGACATAAGGCATGGTGGTACTTCAAAAAGGCATGAGTACGCCTGAGGCAAAAAAAAAAAAAAAAACCTGGATGGGTCCATAATAAGAATAATAATTAATACCAAAAAAAAGCTTTTTCCTTCTTCCGGTTTCTAATACAAATGATTAAAACCTTACCCCGATGTTGTAAAAAAAATCATTATTATTCCATACAGCATACATATTTCATGTGATATAACATATTATTGATAAACATTCATGGCATTTGAGTTCAAGGACAGCATGGACGTGTGTTGAATATTTCATGGCGGCTTAGCATGTAGGTCTAATTAAAAAGTTGAAACGATCTCCGCTGGGGGAAGTCAGAAATGTTTTGTAAAATTATGTGTGGGAATGTTGGACAGGAAATGTGACATTCGTACAAATTCAGTCTTCCTGCGGCCAGATTCCGTAACAAAATGAAACCTTGAATGTGTGTATGTATGGTAGTGTGTTGAACGTGCAATCTATGAACGGGAAACAGAACATTTATAAAACATGCATTGGCCACCATGACAGAAATATTATTTATCGGAAGCGCCAGCCGAGCGCCCCGGGTTGAAGTCATTGTGAAGGTTAACCACGTTTTCTCCGATCCGCCTCAGAGATCTCGCTCTTTTGCTGCACTTGCACAATGAAGGGCCATGGGAATACCGCCCAGCGCTATCACCACCACCACCACCTCCACCACGTGCCTTCGCCTGCCCTCCGCGCTACAACCGAACAGTGGAAACCCACGGGGTGATCCTTTACAATAACTCCCATTAATTAAACATGACTTCAGTTTTGAATATGGCAGGACCTTGAATAAGTAATGAACCCTTCAGAATATGGGATGGACTGAAGGAGGAAAGATGGAGAGAAGGCGCAGCCCGTCAGAGGGCCGGCTGTCTTCATGGCTCATCTTAGGCTTATTACGATTTGATGTGGACACTTAGCCACCAGGCACGCGTTTGTCTCCCGTGTCAACGAGAGCTCTGACCTGCCGATAGGAGGAGGAGCGATCCTGGCGACGGTGCTGTGCTCGGTGGGAGAGAGCGTGCTTACTCAAAACCTGGCAGCTCCACCGCTCGACGTCAAGTAGCATCCCTGAGGAAATCTCGGCGAGATGAAGAATCTCCAAAAAGGTGGCGGAGACTTTCCTGCCTCTGACCGGCCACACAGAAAACAAACTTCAAAGAGGGGCTCAGCAATGAAAACACAAGGGAAATGTATGAAAATGCCCAAAAGAGCTGGAGGGCCCTACATCAAGCCAAACCAGGCCCGGCTCCAGGGCTTGGCCATTTGAGGGATAAGAATCCATGTTTTTTATTAGTTTGAAAAGATTATGCATAAATAGACTTGTTGTCACGACGGCGAGCTGACGGGGGAGGGAAGCGCAGAGACGGGACATTCTGGGAAAGGGATTTTTAACATTAAAAGAACTGAAACAAAACCGATAGCCATAAACAGTGCAAATAGGGAAATAAAGCGGACCAACATAAACTAGCCCGCAGGCGTGTGGCGGTTGCCACAAATCAAAAGGTTGCCAGGTAAAATGAGTCCAGTAAAATGTCGCCGCTGCAGAGGGGCATAGTCACAGGCTTTTCAAAAGCAGTCCAGATTGCCTCCAGCTGGCAACCTCACCTGGAGCCAATCCTGACTAGAAATATTAATATGACACCACCATGGGTCATGGTTAAGGAGAATAGTACATTTGGAAGTACTTTTTTTTTTGAGAAAACAATTCAATCCAAATCTATATTTTCATTATGTATTTTTGTTTAGTTGTTAATTCATACAATGAAATTGTCCCTTACTCAGTAGCCCTGGAATTGGGAGCTTCTACAAACTGTAAATTCTGTTTTTGCCCATTTAAATATATGGGTTACTGCAGTTTTGTACAACTAATTACGGGGCCGCTTCCTTAACTGCAAGGTCATCACTGACCCTCCAAGGTGGGGGGGGGGCAGATTTTGCCTATCTGAAGGTCAAATCAACATCAACATGAAGGTCACTTGCTGCAAAGATAATAAATGTTATTCACCCGTTTATGGTTATAATGTCGCTAACCAGTGTATAATGCATGGATAAGTGGGATAAGAACAACAGAACCAGAGCTTCCCCAGACCACAACACCGGGCAGTATACAAAAGCTTCATCAATATGCTCTGGCCGTGTTGCTAGGTGGCTAATGATATGGGGTCACCAAAGTGATGGCTCCAAGTTCGGTAATGGCATGTTTAATGTGCTGACACACATTTGATGGGTTTAACTTTGTAGTTAGTAATTCAGCTAAGACGTGCTGGCCTGCATTTAATGACTTCCAGTCTGCAGTCACTAATTTATTGTTAATGTGTCAACACATTTTTTTTAAAGTTACTGCGGTTGGTAATTTATTGGTCATGTGATGGGGACATTTATTAACTGTCACTTTAAGTTAAAGAATTATGTCATGTGTACAAATCCTATGTACATTCATAGGATTTAAAGGTATATATTTTAATGATAACATGTCGGCAGGACATTTTTTATTAAACACAATAAAATATGCATTGATACTTTAAATAATTTTGTAAATAGTGACCTAAAGTACTCCAAAATGTCCAGAATCAATATCATCTGTCAATTTGAGGAGAAAGGCTGATGTCTGTTATATCCAAATACTTGTGCATGAGAGTGGACCAGAGAAGAACAGAAGATGTTGAAACACCACAAATTGAACCAAAACCTTTGTAAATTTTCACAAGACCAAAACAGAAGGAGAAGCAATTCAGAGTAAGGATTGAGATCCAGGTGCAAAAGGGTTTCAGTTTAGGTTTTTCTCTTAAAACAAGGGGAAAAGGGAACTAGGACCTGAATACTAAACTTATAAAGGACAAACATCAGGCAGGGTCAGTACTTTGGTGAAAGGACCTTGGGAAATTCAGAGTGGGAACGGCGGACACACAATAACGGGGGACCACGGGGTTCACTAACACAAGGAACTGGATACAGTCCATGACCAAGGAACTGTCAACCTGGAGAAAGAACTCAGACTAGGACTTGAAAGTCCTCTTATAGTGCATGTGTGGTGAATGAGGACTCGGCAGGCCTTGCATTACACATTGTATTAAGAACTATGTTATAAAAGCAAGTTGAAATGTTATATGTCCTAAAAACCATTTTGTGCACACAATGAGATCAAGGTGCATTTTGAATTAGGACTACATTAAACCTCCAGTTCATGTTCCCAAATTGGGGTCTGAGTACAGATTTCGGTATATTCCATTCTCTCCAAGCAAAGAGTCAACAACTTTCAGTATTAAATTACCACATATTTCATAACTCTGCCTCCATTCTGGCCATTTATGTGTTTGTGACAGCTGTAGTCAATAACTGAATTACTGAAATGTTGTGCTTTAAATAATGAAACATGAGACATGCTGTCTGTTTATATCTGCACTGTATGATGTATAAACACATAAATAAAGATAAAGAAAAGTAACAAAAATAAAGAAGTGGAAATATTTATTACAATACATAGCATTAAACTAACGTTATTATCAATCAAGATAATTATTTACAAGAACGAATGTCTTTCTCAGGCCCACAATGGTCATCTGGTTCATGAGTGTGTAACGCACTCTTAGAAAGGATGAGTTCAAATCAACTGTATTTGTCATGGCTTGAAGGGTGCCCCAGTCTGGCGTTCCATATTGAACTTTAGTGTGTCGATGTTGTCATCCCAACTTTCCCAATTGTTTGCATCTGTTTTGTTGTTATAAATGGTCCCCTGTTGTTTCCTGTCCTTGTTTTCTCGTTGATTGTCTACCTGTCCTTGTACGTCATGTCATGTCACATTGTGTTGTGTATCAAATTCCCATTTGCATCCATCCTTCCATCTGCCACTGTGATGTAAGTGTGTCTCTCCCTTCTCCCAGTACAAATTTTATATATGAAAGATTATTATTGTAATACATCGTAACACCTTGTATATTATCACATAAATAAATAATACAACCTAACGCAAGCAGCTTCACTGCTGAAAGTTAAAATTAGGAATTATGATGTCTCTCTCTCTCTCTCTCTATATATATATATATATATATATATATATATATATATATATAGATAGATAGATAGATAGATAGATAGATAGATAGATAGATAGATAGATAGATAGATAGATAGATATAGATAGATAGATAGATAGATAGAGGATAGCTGTAATTCTTCCCCTTTTACCCTTACTGTAGATTTTTCTGAGTATATGTATATGGATGGGATGACAATAAAGATGTATTTACTTAATGAGAGAAGTAAGTGAATAGGTATCACTGCATGTACTTAATCCTAAGTAATCATCTGATGTTTCATACATATATTTTGTTTTAGTCAGTCTCATTTACTGTGGACAGCACGTAAAATCCCATCAGCTCACACAAAACAAGGCACTCTGAAGCATCCGCTGCGGGCCTCTTCAGACTATTCCAGCTAAAAAGTCTCTCTGCTGCAGAGCATCACCTGCAGCACTTTGGGCGCAGCTTTTTCTACTCCATCACTTGCCAGTCTGCATGCAGAGTGCTGGGCTTCCTCAGTCCATGAATAAGCGATGGCATGGCAGGTGGCCGCTCCAACCAGCAATCCAGGTCCGATCTTCAGAGAATTGCCTTGCATCTATCATTCAAGGCTGGATCTGTGACAGGAAGGGTGTGTGTTTTTGTGTGTGGGTGGTGGTGGCGGGGCGGGGGGATGGTTCTCACAGGTTTGCAGATGAAAGGGGATGTGGCACTCTCATTGCTATGGGAAGGATACAGAAGAAGGTAAAAAGAGCCCATGGTCCTTGCTTACTTTCATGGTCTTAGCATTCAGCAACAAGGTAGCTATAGTCACACAGAACACTGAAGCACTCAGTTACTTGGCATCCCTGGAGAAAGGTGAAAGAGCCAGGAGCACAATTCCTACATTTTATCTTTGTTGGGAGTACAGTCCGTCTCCACTGAGTAGCTGGTTCAGTCCATATGACAGCTGTCATCACCTACTGTGTGTTCTATTATAGACAAGTTACTTAAAAAATGATGCATCATATTTCTGGAATTTTTTTAGTATACTTGTGTATGGGATGTTTCAGTGAGGGCATCAAAACTATGAATGAACACAGTTCATTCATAGAGTTATGTATTTAATAAAAAAAGTGAAATAGCTGTAAAAATGTTTTGTATTCTAGTTTCCTCAAAATAGTCACCCTTTGCTATGATTTGTGCTTTGCACACTCTTTGCATTCTCGCGATGAGCTTCAAGAGGTCATCACCCCAAACCATCTCGATTGGGTTCAGGTCCGGTGACTTTGGAGGCCAGATCTCCACTTTTTGTTAAGTACATAACTCCACATGTGTTCATTCATAGTTTTGATGTCTTCAGTGAGAATCTACCAATGTAAATGGTCATGAAAATTGAACACACTGAATGAGAAAGTGTGTCCAAACTTTTGGCCTGTACCGTAGTTTTCCAACTGGCATTTTCACTGAATAGATTTAATAGAGCAAAACATGTGTAAATATATGCATATATCACAGCTAGCATTTACAGTTTAATGACCGATTAAGATAATAGACACTAGTTAAGGTACTGAGGGAGGCTGATATAGCCGTGTTCATTCATGCTCAGTGGACTGTTTAAAAAGCCTGATGAAATCTTAATGTCAGCGTGATTTACTGCTGACCTGAGGCAACACTCCAACACCTTTCCCAGAGAAGCGCCATAATGAGGCCACGCCGCATCACCCCACTTTCATTACAGTAAACATCGTAATTGTCCGATGCAATGATCACTCGAACAAGCAGCTACACTGTTTTCTCTCCAGGCGTTTTGAGAAAGAAGTAAGGTCCATAAAGGCTCTCTTCTGTATTGCCCTTAGAAAAAAATAAATGAAAGATGAAAAACCTCAGGCAAAGGGTCCATTTGATTGATTCTTTGATTATGCCTGCTGAACAACACATAACTAGTCTTGCCACACTACTCCTTACATTGGCAGGGTAAAGACCGGGTTGTAGTGTGTAAAGTGAAAATTCTGCAAAAGTTTCTTGCAACAACTGACTCCTTAACTCCGCAGCGAGTAAGCCCGAGCGTTCAGCCCCAAAAGCTATTAATTATTCTACACCCAAGATCGTGGTAATGAACGGTTGCCTGGTTACTGCCGAGGATTTTCTCTCATTCCCCGCATCTCGCTCTCATGCATTCACGCTTTTCCTGGTGGATGAGCACAGCCCATGTCTCAGTTACAGCAGTCATCATTACATTCTGCTGTCTTCTTTACGCATATGAATGTGCAATGGACATAGGCAAGACCCCACTTCTGAAGTCTCGGTTCCAGGGACTTCCAGGGTCTATTTTTTTGACCGAGCATCACAAATCCTTCAACACACACAAAGCGAAAACAAATTAATTTGCGGCATTTATCAGATGCCCTTATCCAGAGCGACTTTCAATCAGAATGACATACAGTCCTCCTGGAGCAACTTAGGGTTAAGTGTCTTTCTCAGGGACACAATGGAAGTATGTTTGGATTTGAACCTGGGTCTTCTGAATCTTACCCACTAGGCTACTACCACCCTATTTCAAATTCATTTGAATCCCAAATTCGTTTCAGTAGAATGTCAAAGTCAATGTGTGTAATAAAGAAAGTGTCTAATGATGACAACAAAAGTACATGTCTAATGATATACACAAAGTACATTTTCGTGCATCACACATCAGAGTTTGCACACCATTGTTGTAATCAGAATTAGCCAACGAGTGCTCAACAAGTGCATTCTATTCAGTTGGACTGTTGAAAAACTATCCCAACAGAAGTTGGTTACAAGAAGTCAAGGGTGGGAAACGGCGTCATTCAAAATTTTTTGTATTCACCAAAAAATCAAAATGTGAAAAAAGCCGTGACTGGGTAAGTGTTTCCAAACCTTTGTATGGTATTTCAGCCAGTCTGATAATTAATGCAATGTTTAATATCAACATATATGATCAAACCCAGAAAACAATTCACTTTCAGAAATGCAGTGGCAAACTTGCAAGGAACTTTAACCATGCATAACTGTTGCAGGCAGATGCTTATTATTGTTCCATTCTACGGGTCTTCGTCAAATTTGAAATCGGAGCGCCTGCTGCCATTTTTCTTCCCCCGAGCTCGTGTTTTTGTGTACAGTCACCGGCCCTGTTTCCAAGTCAACCCTTTCATGAAGACCACCATTGTTTTTTTACGAATAATGCTTAAACTTAAGAATGCTTAGTTTACAGCATTCACACCTGCTGAAACATTTTACACAGTACTGTAAATATATAGCCAAAATGACAAAGCACACTAACTGAAACAGACACTGCGATGGGCTCTGCCAGCAAATTCCAAACTTCCACTTCACTTGCGCAGACAGCGCTGACTGGAAATTTGGCTGTCAGTGGGAACCGTGCAAGAGAGACGCGGCCGAGTATTGGCTGAGTCACCCACCTCTGATCAATGAGCCGCCGCCCCGCTGCCCACTTCCTCTAAAGTGGAGTTCCAGTGCTGCAAGTGCTGCCAAACATTACTAGAGATTGGCTCAGATGATGATGAAATGCACAAACACAGATACACACACATTCTCTTCACTGAACCAACACACCGCAGCGGCTCCACAAAGATCAATCACAGTGCAAACAAGGGAGCTCCTCTGCGAGCATGAACATCTCACTGATTCCTGGAAGGATGAGAAGG
Source organism: Denticeps clupeoides (assembly GCF_900700375.1). Classification (NCBI taxonomy): domain Eukaryota; kingdom Metazoa; phylum Chordata; class Actinopteri; order Clupeiformes; family Denticipitidae; genus Denticeps; species Denticeps clupeoides. The sequence goes on along the minus strand of NC_041716.1, from coordinate 6,053,616 downwards.
TTGTTATGTAAGACGTTCTGATGAATTCCTCTCACTGTCGTTATATCCCAACCCCTCTGCCATCCAAAAGTTAGACGTTGTGTGGGGCCTGTCTGGCCACTTCATTTAACTTGTTTGTCAAAAATTTGGCTTAGCATGTGGTACAGAGCACAGATTTTATGGCCCAAATGTTGTTACACTGTGTTGAACGGTGACATGGGACATTGGTTTTGGATTTGAGTTTCTGAGTTGCTTTACCGCAGCCTTATTTGGCTCAGATTTTGACTCACAGCCCAAAAACATGCTTTCATGACACATAACAAAGTACAAGCCAACATGGCTTTGGAATCCAATCTCATTAAAGAAAATATTTCATATGGTTCAACGCATCAGTGACATGCTTGCAAGGAAAGCCACCCCTCACCACAGCAACCCGGGTAATTGTCTATATCTAGCTAACAACCAACTCACGCAAATTCCACAGGGCAGCTCAGAAGAAGTGCTGACCAGCTGGCTGTGGTACTTACAGACGTTTTTACAGCTCTTTGAACCAGCTTGTTGTTTTGACATGCTGCATGACCAGCTCCAATATAATAAGCACGCTGTCCAAATGTTTTAGTGAAGGTGCTATGCTGCATATATACTTTTATGTGAATGACAAAGCACATAAATGTGGCCTCAAGTCATCCAGGTTAACAACTCCAAGTTGAGCAGCGGGCAGCCATGAAAGGCACCCAGGAACCAGTGTGTGGGGATGGTACATTGGTGAGTGGCACCTCAGTGGTACCTTGCTGATTGGCAATATTCAAATTACGGGGCCACTTCAAACCCAGGTCAACTGCCTGGAAGGCAGCTATGCTAACCACCATACCACCAATGCACAAAAAAAAAAGTGAAGTGATTGTCACATGTGATACACAGCAGCACAGCACACGGTGCACACACTGAAATGTGTCCTCTGCATTTAACCCATCAACCTGAGTGAGCAGTGGGCAGCCATGACATGCACCCGGGGAGCAGTGTGTGGGGATGGTGCTTTGCTCAGTGGCACCTCGGCAGATCGGGATTTGAACCAGCAACCTTCTCATTACAGGGCCGCTTCCTTAACCGCTAGGCCACCACTGGCCCATAGTTAAAGCTTACAGCACCTGGTATTCCCAGGTAGTCTTCCATCCAAGTACTAACCAGGCCCAACCCTTCTTAGCTTCTGAGATTGGACGAGATTGGGCGGTCTTCGGCTGGTATGGCCGTAAGCATGTGTGTTAAGGCATTGTTTACCGACCTTAACTTGCACTGTCCTTCAGTGGATCTGCTTATTTCAAAATTAAATTA